>NC_083292.1:15982365-16304723 GCF_963506605.1 Zootoca vivipara | reverse complement strand
ACTCTCTTGATTTGGTCCTGGAGTTAGGATTGGAACCACTGTAACTCTGATTCCCTCCACATGGATATTGAGGTCACTCGGAACGATCATCCTGAAATCCAACAATACCCCAGAGACTGCCTCAGACAGTCCAATCAGGGATGCTGCTGGGCAACAGGGCAATCAATAGAACCAGGAGCGGTTTCTCTTAAGACCCTCTAAGTCCAAGATCAAGAAGTTTTCTGGCAAAGGAGCTGGTGGTTATATGGACAATAGCAAGCCACACCCTCACCCTTGAACCCCTAGTCTAGACTGGTGGATGAACATGGTCTTAATTATGGACCCATCCGTCAGGGATGGTCAGGGATGATCTGTAGTCCAGCAACATCTGGATGGTTACAGGTTCCTAACATTTGGCCTATAGTGACCAGCAGCCCTTCAGATAGGGCGTCTCTCCTACCCCTACATGAGGATTGAACCTTGGGGGGGGGGTCTTCTGTATGCAGAGCAGATGCTATGCCCCTTGATAATGCAGATGACTCTTAGTGAGCAAAATGGGGCGGTTTCTTCCTTTCTATAAAAGCTCTGCAGAAAAGTCCTGCTACTTTTACCATCAAAATACACCACAGCCCGAAAGTGTACCTCTCCCCGTCTGAGGAGAGGAGGGAGCCCAGCTCCTCCTGTTAGTTCTGCAACAGTACAGTATGTACAGCCATCGAGCGGAACGCCCCAAGCTGGAGGGGTGACTTCACACACAGCATGCTATCGGAGCAGGGAGAAGTGTCCCTGAGCTGGAGAAGAGGGCGTCCCAAGGAGAAAAGAAGAGACTCACAGTGCAGGCAACAGGAGACAGAGTGAGGCATCTCATCAGTGCTGCAGTGGTTGTCTCAATAATGGGCTTTCTGAGATGCTTGACCAAGCTGACAGTCCTGGCACAGCTCTCTCTCTGCAGCGGAGCATTACCAGGGGGAGGTGTGGGGGAAAACAGATGCTCTGTCATTGTGCTTGAGCACCAGCCGCAGTGTCGCATTAGGCTAATGACAGGTTAGGATGTGGGTGTGGTGGAGCATAATTGCTTAATATTAGCAAAGGGCCTTGGTGGAGGTGGACCCAGATGCTGGCATTATGATATGAGAGACGCGCACAGCAAGCTGAAGTGGCCCTCACAGGAGCTAAAGTGAAGCTGCTGGGTCCTGGGTGTACCAGGAGATGGGCCAATCTGACTGATGGGGTGCAATCCACTGGGAAATGTCTGTCACAGGCCCCACTTTGGAGGGTTAGGCAGTGATGTTCTGAATACCAGTTGCTGGAATCCACAGGAGGGGAGAGTGCTCTTGTCCAAGAGTCCTGCTAGGGGGCTTTTGAATAGGGGCATCTGGTTGGCCACCATAAGAACAAGATGCTGGACTAGATGAGCCATTTGCTTGATCCTACTTTGCATTTTCTGAAATAATACACAAATCGAAACACAGCCACCCATTAAAACCTTCACTTCTCCACATTTCACAGTAAAGTTCTCCAGCCAAGTGATGTGCACAAAGTATGCTTATAATTGCATATATCGTGATGCCTTGCAAGACGAAATTAATTTGTTCCGCGAGTCGTTTCGCATTGCGAAAATTTCGTCTTGCGAAGCGTGGTTTCCAATAGGATTTAAAACAAACCAAAACAAAAAAATATGCAAAAAAAAATTCGTCTTGCGAAGCACGGCCATAGAAAAAATCGTCTTGCGAGTCACAAAAAAAATCGCAAAACGCTTTCGTCTTGTGAACTTTTCGTTGCGCGAGGCATTCGTCTTGCGAGGCATCACCCTAACCCTAACCCTATTAGGGGAAATTACATTCAAAAATGCATTATATCCAGGGAAGCTACTTTGAGCATGTGTATATTAGGAGAAATTGGTGGATTTTCATGAGCAACTTTTTAAAAAAATAAAAATCTCAAGCTGATGTGGATATGTGGAGAACTGAATCTAAGATTTAAAAATGAGCACGTTAGAGACACCAAAATTGACAAATATATTGATTCTCAGTACCAAGGTCCAAAGGGGGCACTTCCTGTGGTCAGCTGAATTGCCAGCTATTGTGGTGATTTTGTTTCATAGAAATTTGTTTGTTTGTTTATAAAATATATTTGTATATGATAAAGTAGTATATGAAATCTGTTTACAGCACTAAAAACATAAAACCGTGACGTTTAAAACATACACCAATTAATTATTATGGAAGGCTATATTCTTAATCGTAATTTAAAAAGGGCTGAAGAAGTGGGGGCCTGACTACTTTTTATCACTTGATTTAGGAGGGGAAGTTTTGATAGCAGATTTCGGAATTCAAAATAACTATCTTTTGTCAGTAGAAATCAAAATTGAATTAGGAGTTTTTCTTTTCTGTATAAATATCTACCTTCCCCCTGCCAATAGTGTGTCACTGACCACCAATATTTAGTCAGACTCAGATTGAACATCCCTCCTGGAGCAGATCAGCCATAAATTCCCCACAGCATTTGTACTTTTTTGTGGAGAATTTAATGCCTCAATTGGAGCAACTGCCGAGGGGGTCTCTTGCTACTATTACGCTTAGACTCAGAAGATATTTCCCTAACCTCACATTGTTCTTTGGACAAGAAATATAATGCACACACACTGTTGCAATTTGTATTCCAACATAATTTATATGTTCTTCACAGGAGTCCTCTAGACATATCTAAGGGTCAATATACTTATTTGAGCAAGCATGCTGGAATTGCTATCAATCACATTATATTCTCTCCTTCATTATTCACTTTCATGAACACTTTTAAAGTGCTAGAACAAACAGAAAGCAACTACTTTCCAATATCAGTGGGATCCTAAGTCCTTTAAAAGAAAACATACCAACTACCAAATCTGCAAGAATGCATTGAGAAATACAGGGCATGAAAAGACTGACAAACTTGAGCCAACTTTTTGTGGGCAAATCTCCAAATCTTGTGGATGTCTTCCAGCAAATTATCAGAGAACCCAGGCCCTATTTGATAGCTTATACAATTAATAATAACACAGAGACAACACGCCTTGGCTGGTTTGATGGTCAGTGCAATGCAGCTAAGAAAGTTCTGGCTAAAGCAATTAGGGATTCACATAAGAATTCATCAGAAGCTTCCACAGAAAATGTGGAATACAAGACTCTGCTCAAAATTAAGAAAGCTGAATGTACAAAAACCCGATGGCAGGAATTGGGACTAGCAGTAATGGAAAAGAAGGAAGACAAATTCTGGGAACTGGTGGGTCCATAGTTTAAATGAAGTGAGATAATCACAAGAAGCCTCAATTCCTGACTTTGATTGTGTTAAATATTTCTCCAACATATTTGGTGGCCAATCTGGGCAAATATATGTACCAGCAGTGTTTAAGGATTTCTCAAACCTACCTGTATGGCAACGAGCCTCCTGTAAAGACATAAAGGCCATTATTTCAAGGTCCTTGAGAAGATATTCTTCCACCTGAGCTCTATAAAGAATACATGGAACCATGGAAGTCTATCCTGGCTGGCTTATTTACCACCATAAACAACACAGACCAAATGCCCTCTGGATGGAAATTGAGTATTATCTTCCTGATTTATAAGAAAGGAGATAGGAAGAATCCAGAAAACTATCAGCTAATTAGCTTGTTAGACATCTCCTCAAAGCTATAGGCATGGTAAAAAGGTAAAGGGACCCCTGACTGACTCTGGGGTTGCGCGCTCATCTCGCATTATTGGCCGAGGGAGCCGGCGTATAGCTTCCAGGTCCTCCTTCAAAATGATCAGACCAGTTGCAAAATAACAACATTATTCGTGAAGAACAAGTGGGATTCAGAGGAGGGCACAGCATCAATGATCGATGTTTTCCTCTTAACCATTAGGAAACGTACTAAGAACATTAAGAATTATCCTTTATTGAGTTTTCTGCTGTATTCGACTACTAACTGAAACAGACTGGGAGAAATTTCGAATTTCTAACATTGACTGCAGAATTCTGCTATTCATCCACAAACTATACAGCAATACAAAAATGAAGTTTAAATGGTGGTATGACTGATGCTTTTGAAATGTCATAAGGAATTATGCAAGGTTGCATTCTGGCTCCCACTCTTTTTAACTTTTATAGCAATGATTTGGTGTACCGTATATTCCGGCGTATAAGACGACTGGGTGTATAAGACGACCCCAAACTTTTCCAGTTAAAATATAGAGTTTGGGATATACTCGCCATATAAGAAATACGACCTGGCGTATAAGACAACCCCTGACTTTTGAGAACATTTTCCTGGGTTAAAAAGTAGTCTTATACACAGGAATATACAGTAATATTTAGCCAATGCAAACTCCACCTCTCCAGTAATTAGGAAAAGAAAGATCTCCTTATTGAGGTATGCAGATGAATTAGTGCCCCTCTCTCTTTCTTGATTGGGCCTCAAAAATCTATTGGGGAGTGTTTAGCACATGCTGTAAACAGGAAAGCCTATCTATAAATTACTCTAAGACCAAGATTATGATTTTTGGCAAAGACAGTCATGGGTATAAATGATGCTGAGATCAGCGAGCTATTGAACAAACGTACTCATTTAGACACCTGGGTGTACACTTTAGTGAAAGCCTTTCTTGGAAGTGTCATATGGAGGCAGTGAAAGTCAAAGCACAGAAAACTGTGGGGCATTGATGAAGTTCTATTACAATAAAGGAGGGCAGCTGATTGAACCTGCCCTAAATATATTTGGTAGGAAAGTGCTTACTCAAATGCTCTAAGGTTTGCAGTCTGGGGCTCTGATTTGAACTCCAGTAAAATTTCTGAAACTGTGCTCTGTGTGTGTGTTACTCTACCATCAGAAATATCAGAAACTCTTCTTTATACATAATCTAGGTGGCCAACAATTAAGGCAAGAGCAGACAGCGCTCCATTAAAGTATATTTTAAAAATTGCTACTATGCGTATTGAGAGTTTTCCTATGCTGTGCTATATGGAATTCGGTGATAACCAACTCTAGAAAGCAGCTTGTCAAGGTGTTTTAGAAATGAGCTCCGCTTTGACATTGAATAAATGTCAATTAAGGAATTGGCTTTTCTTGGCAGAATCGAGAAGGGACCTACAACTAAATTGGAAGCACCACATTTCCCTCTTGGTATCCACTTTTGAGAAGAGAGCATTTTAGAGCTTGTTATATGACCAAACTGACCAGTTTCCTTAAGAAATGTCTTTATTGCACTGCGTTTCCAAGTGATGCCCACTGCATTCTTGGATGGCTGCTACAGCAAGGTCCCATAAGCAGACAGCCTTTGTATTTGTGGTCAACCGCAGGTGGAAGACTTCACTCATTATCTTTTAGCCTTAAATAGAGGCCCCAGAGATTGCTTTCTGAAACCTTTGTGCACACAAGCAAGTAGGCACAACCCGGCAGAAATGGTTAAATTTCTTTTGAGTGACAATAATAGCTTTGTAACACAAGAGTGGCCCTCTATGCATTGGCTGCAAAAAAAATGCAGGCAAAACAAAACAACCATGGCAAAAGGAGTTAGATTAAAAAATATATACATTGGTGTGGTGATTCAGAGATTTAATTTGACATCAAGCTGGATTTGAGTTTCTTGGTGGCTCTAGTAACTTCTTTCTCTTAGACCATGGATGTTGGCAAATTACATTTTAAAAAGGCAAAATAGTATTAGAATTGGAGCTGTCAGAGATGCACAAGGCAAACTGTGTTTTAATGCTCAGAAACTTAGCCAAGTCTTTTTTATATTTTGCATGTATGTTCTGAATTATTTTATTAATACTATTGCTTAATACAAGTTTGTCATGGCCTTTGTCTCTAGAACAATAAACTTGTGAACTGAACTTCGTATTCATAATTGCCTGCATAGACCTGGCGGAATAGAAAAGTTCTAAACAAGGATGTGGCCTCAATAATTTGGCAAAGATGGTTAAATGGTAAAAGCCATGCCTATGAAGATGACTTTGGTCACTACATTTCCAACATCCCTCATCAGGCTCACAGAACTTCATAAAAATGCCAGATGCTTGACGTCTCTGGAAAAAGGGGATGTGTGTGTGTCCATGTGTGTGTAAATAATTAATTCCTTTGCAAATGAGGAATTCCAGTGTGGTTTGAGCAGACTGCTTTGTGTCTCCCCAAAATCTCTTTGAAGCCAGGGACCTTTTAAAAAACACACAAAAAATGCACAGCATGATGTGAAGCCAGCCTGTTGGTCATAACATCAACAGCTGCTCCAGATGGACTGGAAGTGCTATTGGCTGCTGACGCCAGACCCTTGCAGAAAGTGCTCCAGTGTTCTGCAAAAGAATCAAATGTGCTTCAATCTGCCTTTGGGGCCAGATTGCACTTCCCAGCAGCAGCAGTGTGGGGATCTTTGTTATGCCATTGCTGTAACATTGAGAAGAAGAAAAAGTCTGTCCTTTGTCATGACTCTCAGATTTGGCCGCTTTGGGAAAGATTCAAGTGGCAATGAAACAAGGCTGCTGCATTTAGAGGATGGTCCTCAGTGCTTCCCCCTTGGTCCCCCTGACCTGAGGAGGGAGCTATTCTGCCTTTCTCAGACTTGGAGATATTTCCACACCCGCTATGGTGCAGAGGTCAGCCCACAGCTGAACTATGGAACTCGCTCACAAAGGAGGTAGTGATGGCCACCAACTTAGGTGGCCTTAAAAGAGGATTAGACAAATTCATGGTGAACAAGGCTATCAGTGGCTACTAGCCACAATGGCTATGCTCTGCATCCACAGTTGGAGGCAGTAATGTTTGTGAATATCAGTCGCTGGAAACCACAAGAGAGGAGGGGAATCTTGTGTCCAGGTCCTGCTTGCACAGTTTCCTTTGGCTTATCTGCTTGGCCAGTGAGAGAACAGGATACCTGAACAAGATGGGATCATTGGATGGATCCATAAAGCTCTTTTTATGTCTGCAGAAACAGATAAGGTCTCCTACACATGGAAGTGGGTCATAGGCATATAAACTTTACACAATGTCAAAAGCTTACTCCAGGCATCCCCAAACTTCGGCCCTCCAGATGTTTTGGCCTACAACTCCCATGATCCCTAGCTAACAGGACCAGTGGTCAGGGAAGATGGGAATTGTAGTCCAAAACATCTGGAGGGCCGAAGTTTGGGGATGTTGTTTGGCTTACTCCATCCAGTTCAAATTGCCTACAACGACTAGCAGCAGCGATAAAGGATTTCAGGCTCCTAGCCCAATCAAGGATTTCAAGGTCTCCTAGCCCGACCTAGAGCCAATGGGCACTGAACAGGAGGCCTTCATGTAAAACAGGTGCTGTGCTATAGGAATCTGCCTTATACTGAGTCGGATCTTTAGTCCATCTAGCTCAGGCATCCCCAAACTTCGGCCCCCCAGATGTTTTGGACTACAGTTCCCATCATCCCTGACCTCTGGTCCTCTTAGCTAGGGATCATGGGAGTTGTAGGCCAAAGCATCTGGAGGGCCGCAGTTTGGGGATGCCTGATCTAGCTCATGATTGTCTACAGTGATTGGCAGGGGGCATTCCCAGCCCTACCTGGGGATTGAACCTGGGACCTTCTGCATTCAAAGCAGACACTGTACCACTGATCAATGAGCCTTCCTCTTGAGGTCAGCTGTGGCACAGGGCTTGGTAGCCTACTAAGTCCTCTGATGGAATGTTTCCTTGAACTCTATTTATTTATTTAAAAACATTTACAAACCACTTAATATTTAAAAAGCACAAAACAAAAAGTATAAACATAGAATAAAAATACAGTATAAAACCACTAGAACAATAGTGTAAAAGCATATAAATGGGTTTTTTTTTTGTCTGCCTGGATGGAGGAAAGGGGGGTGCTGTGTGTGTGTGTGTGTGTGTGTGAGAGAGAGAGAGAGAGAGAGAACTAGCTTACTGTACAAAGGTAAAATTTGCATCAGTTGCTCCACCCACTTTTGCCTCTGACCCCACCCACCACTGGCATGTGGCCCCCTGGGAGGTTGCCTAGGAGTGAATGTGGCCCTTGGGCTGAAAAAGGTTCCTCAGCCCTGTTCTACACTGGCTGGCATCAGCTCTCCAGGGTTTCAAGCAAGCACCCTTTCACAACCCTACTTGGAGATGCAGAGGACAGAGGGATGGAGCCTGAGACCTTTTGCATGCAAAGAAGATGCTCTTCCACTGAGCTGGGACCCTTCCCCAAAAGGCTTCTTTTAAAGACTAGCAAGTTTATTACGGCATCAGCTTTCTGTGGACCAGAGCCCACTTTGTCAGAGGCATGACGTAGGGAGTGCAGATGTTCAGATTATTTGATAAGGGGGAGTGGACCGAAGGGACAACCTCGGAAGGCAAGGAATGGTGGCCAATGAGTCACATTCTCCAGGCAGAGCTCAGACAAGATTGGAAAGAACGGAGTGACCCTGCCCAAGAAGCAGCTGCTGGGTCGCAATAAATCAGCAGAGCGAGGAAACGCAAAACAACGGGAGCATTAAAACCCAAAGCAGGACAGCAATTTCCTCTAGTGAGCCATGAAATATGGATTCCATAGTAGCAAATGTACTCATGAATTCGAACTCACCTTCCCTGCCCTGGTGCCCCTGCAGCTGATCCTGGGAGAGGGGTGAAAATCTCTACAAAGGGTTCATGGTGGACCAAGCCACTGGTCTGCTGGAGTTAATAGAGGCTTCTCCAGGAAAGTGAATGGGGTCCATCAACCCTCAACCAGCCCTCATCTGCCTGCCTTCTTTCTTACAACCGGGGTGGGGTGGGGTGGGGTGGGGGTGGCCCTGCCTATCGTCTTTCCCCTCAAGAATTCAGCAATGAAGAGGATGGGAACAAAATTAGAGCTAGGCCACATTCACACCATGCATTTCAAGCACTATGATATAACTTTAAACAGTCATGGCTTCCCCCAAAGGACCATGAGAGCTGTAGTTTGTTAAAGATGCTGGGATTTGTTAGGGGGTCCACCTATTTTTCTCCCAGAGATACAATTCCCAGAATGGTTTAACAATCTCTGTAGAACCCTCATCACCCTGAATTACAGCTCCAATAATTTTTGGGGGGAAGTCATGCCTGTCTAACGTAGTATCATAGTGCTTTAAATATATGGTGTGAATGTGGCTTTAGCTGGTTCCACCAGTCATTGACTCTGCCTCTGCCTGCCATTGGCTCTGGCTCCATCTACTGTTGGACTCCATGCCTTCTGCTCTACCAGGGTACTGGCTGCCACAGGCTGATGCACTGAAGTCCCAGAATAAACTAGCAGAGAGTCATCAGTTGCCCCTTTTGGCATTAGGGTTGCAGGACTCAATAGTGGACAGGACTTCTGTGCCTTTAATTGCCCTGCTCTCTTTTGAGTCTGGAAACCTTAAAGAGAAACCAGCAGACCCTTTGTTTAATTTCCAAGCAAAGGGTCTGCTGGTTTCTCTTTAAAGTTTCCAGGCTCAAAAGAGGGCAGGGCAATTAAAGGCACAGAAGTCCTGTCCACTATTGAGTCTGGCAACCCTATTTGGCACCCTCAGAGGTACTGGTCCTTAATAGACCTCCCAAGCAGAGTTGCCAAGCCTTCTTGTCCTCCTGGACTGCACTGCCTCCCTCTCCGATTGCTTATTCACAACCTTACCAAGATGTGCTGAATCTACCAGAAATCACTGGTGGCTATGTGGCTCATTGGCAGAGCACATGTTACGCATGCAGAAGGGCCCAGGTTTTATTCCCAGTTTCTCCAGTTATCAGGGCTGGGAAATACCTGCCTGCATGAACCCCAGGAAGCCAGTCAGATCAGACAGTCCTGAGGTAGACTGACCAATGATTTGGTGGAAGGCAGTTTCCTATGTTTATGGGTGACTCAGGAAGCTGAACAGTGTCTGCCAGCCACCACAGGTGCAACTGGCCTCATGGCTTTGCCACCTGCTTGGTAGGGGCTTGGAAATTTGATTTTATCACTCCGGTTCTACATAATTTGCACTAGCTGACTGGGTTCAACTTAAGGTGTTGGTCTTAACCTTGAAAGTGCAGAAGGCTGCCTTTTCCTTGCACCCTCTGATTGACATCTGAGGCCCGGCTCCAAATGCCTCAGCAGGCAAGGGTGGTGTCAACTACGGGCAGAGCCTTTTCTGCTGCAGCTCCTACCCTATGGAATGCTTTCCCAGGTGAGGTCTGTCAGGCCCCATTGCCATTGAGAAACTTTCAGTTAATTGTGTCATTTTTTTTCTGGTTCAGTTCAGTGTTATTTTTGTGCTGCTGCAATTTGTTAAACAGGTTGGATAATGTTAACTTAAATAGGAGCCTTGGAGCTGCAATGTGTTGACATCTCAGTGCATATCTTGTCCTCATATTTCCCCCCCCCCTCTTTTTGGCAAAGAAATTAAAAGGAAGCAATTGCTTTCTTCTGTAAAGCTTCTGATTTCTGCAAATAAATTAAAAGGGAGCAATTGCTATCTTCTGTAAAGCTTCTGATTTTGTTTTAAAACATCTACCGTATGTTTTTATTATGTATAATATGATGAGTGGGGGGAAAATTAAAGCCTAGGTGGAGCTTAAAAACATTTTTAAGGGGTTATGTTTGTTTTGTTTAGTTTATTATTACGAGTGTCTGTTAGCTGCCATGAGTCTCTTTGGGGAAATAAGGTAGAAAAACTGAAATAATATAATCAAAGGCACACTATTACAGAAGAGAGTGTGTGGCGGAGGCGGCAGCAGCTGACTTTGGCTTCTGGAAGCCTGTTACAAGATACACACAGAGGTTTCTTCTGCTACATGATCTCCAGACCTGAGAAGGCAGCCAAACTTAGACCCGGAGCAAACCCCTTTGTAATTAGTTCAGATTCTCAGCCACTGCTTAAAATGACTCATACGGCTAGATGCCTTGCTGCTGCTCATGTTCTGTGCACACATTTCTACAAGTCAGGATCTGAGCATCTGCTTCCGTCAGTCACCATCCATTTCTCTCATCCTTATGGGCACCAGTTCGGAGGAAGCACTCGCGCCAGCGATGCCATTGTGGCACTGACCATTCCAGATCTGCCTTCTTCAGGGACTCATGTGACCTGGAGGTCTGAGGCTCTGCTATCTCTCCCTCTTTCTCTTTTGCCCTTCTCTCTTCTTCAAGGCCCATTTTCTCATCGGTGCTGTGATAAGATAGGAAACCACTTACATGAAGTAGGAAAGGAAACGCCATCTCAGGCCGGCAAATGGTGTGGGTGGATGCGGCTCCGTCGTAGAGCATGTGGCCTGCAGCTCCAGTTACAAATGTTGGGAGATGTAGGAGAGGCAAGAGGAAGGACTTCTTGACACAGTGCATAGTTCAGTTGTGGAATTTGCTTAAAGAGGAGGCAGTGATGGCCACAAACTTGGATGGCTTTAAAAGAGGGTTAGACAAA
Source organism: Zootoca vivipara (assembly GCF_963506605.1). Taxonomy (NCBI): domain Eukaryota; kingdom Metazoa; phylum Chordata; class Lepidosauria; order Squamata; family Lacertidae; genus Zootoca; species Zootoca vivipara. Next base: position 16,293,376 of record NC_083292.1, on the reverse strand, counting down.
TTCATCTTGATGGCTATTAGCCATGGGAGCTATTGTTCTACCTCTACTGTGAGAGCCACTAAATGCCTCCGAATAGTGGTTGCCACAGGAGGGGAGAGTGCTGGTGAGCTCAGGTCCTGCTTATAGGCTTCCCATTGAGGCGTCTAGTTGGCCACTGTGAGAACAGGATGCTGGATTAGATGGCCCACTAGCCTGATCTGGCAGGCTCTTCTCGTGTTCGTATACAAGGTTCTCAGGCTCTAGGAACTTGGTAAGCAATACTGGACTCAAACTTTTTTTTGGCAGCCTCATATATAAATATTCAGCCACTTAGTTCTGGCTTCATGGTGTATGCAAGGCTTTGAGTGAAGAGGGTTCCAGAGTCAATTCCAGATGGCTCTCGATTTCAAGTACAAAGCTGGGAGAAAGCAAGGGGAAGAGCCATAACTCAGTGCTAGAGCATCTGTTCTGCATGCAGAAGGTCCCTGGTTCAGCCCCTGGTGTCTCCAGATAGGACTGGGAAGGACACCTGTTTGAAACTCTGGAGAGCTGCTGCCAGTCAGTGTAGAGAAAATGGACCCCAGTGTTCTTACTTGGTATAAGGCAGCTTTGTAGGTTTCTGTGATACAGAAAGAGTCCCCAAAGATAGAAAGTCTAATTTTGTTGAGTAATCCTCTGCTTTTCAGCAGATTCATGAACTGATTAAATTCACATCAATTTGCACATTCCTTAAACACCCATATAGGCTCTGTTTTCAAATACTAGAGGATTTGTGAGATAAATGTTGATGTTGTTTAAGCAAAAGCTGCCGTGTATTACTAGAGGGGAAGGGCATCCTTCATACTGGCATATTCTATTCCCTTTCACCAAAACCCAAAGAGCCCCCAAATGCAAACCCTTAGCTTACATCACCCTCAGCCACTACCAATTAATCAACAAAAAAATTAAGTTGATTAACCTGCTGGTGGAACTGTTCAAAGCCTAGTGTGTGAAATGTTGGTTTTGTCCGTCCCCCTTACAGTGTGTGTGTGTGTGTGTGTGTGTGTGTGTGTGAGAGAGAGAGAGAGAGAGAGAGAGAGGTGGGGTGGGGTGGGGTGGGGAATGAATCCCCCAAATGTTGGAGGGATAGGGTCATTCCACACCTGTCCGTATCTGTGTGATGCAGGCCCTGCTCAAGGCGAGAGTCTTGCCAAACCTCTCAAGAAGCCCTGCACTGGTGGTGGATGTGTTCTGTTCATCTGTTTTCTTGCACTCAATTTGCTCCGGCCCTTCTTAGCGCCTCTAAGTGGATTGCGCTCCTCCCAGCTGTCTTCTCTGGGCATCGAAATGCTCAGTGTTTGAGGGGATAGAATGGAGCACTGTGGCAGTCTCTGAGCACTGAGGGCAAAGGTAGAAACTGACTTCTTGTGGGGGCTTTTTTGCTCTTCATCCTCCCTCCAATGAGTCAAACCAGATTCCTCCTCCTCCTCCTCCTCCTCCTCCTCCTCCTCCTCCTCCTCCTCCTCCTCCTATCCTGAGTGGTGGGAGGGATCAAAACTTTAATCTGATGTAGATTATATCCATCCACCCCCTCCCTCCTTCTCTTCCTCTTTCTTTCTGTTCCTCCCTCCTTCCCTTTCTGCTGCTGCTCCCCTCCTTTCCCTTCCCTTCCTGCTTCATCTCTTCAAAGAAGTGAGCAGAAAGTTAACAAGCAGAAAGAAAGAAAGAAAGAAAGAAAGAAAGAAAGAAAGAAAGAAAGAAAGAAAGAAAGAAAGAAAGAAAGAGAGGGAGGGAAGGAAGGAAGGAAGGAAGGAAGGAAGGAAGGAAGGAAGGAAGGAAGGAAGGAAGGAAAGAAGGAAGCAAATGAATGAGTAAAGGAAGGGAAGAAGAAGAAGAGGGAGAGCTCTCGGAATAGAGGCACCCTGCCACTTGTGCCCAGTGGAGCTCTAGATTTGACTGCTGCCGCCTCTCTCCCTTTGCTCCTAAGGACTGCCTTTCATGGAACCAATTGCCCGCTTCCTTTTCTAAGCCTGTCTCCCGGAAAGGCAGCTTCAGCATATTATGGGCAACTGTGTGAAGTCTCCACTGAGAAACCTCTCAAAAAAGGTACGTCCCCATCCCCCCCCCCCGCTCCCACTGTTTAGATGTGCGCTGCTTGGGTCGCCATCCCAGCATCTTTGGGACACTTGGTGTCGCTTAAACAGGTAGGGAGGGTTGGTGGGAAGCAGGTGGAGGTGTGTCTCCCAAACTCCCCGCCTAAAGTTGGTCATTGGTCGGGCGGCGCAGAGGCTGAGAACAGTCACTTGTGGGTGTTTGTGTGCATGAAAGCATGATCCCGTCCATGTGCAATTGTGTGTTGACACAGAGGTATGTGCAGTTGTGGGCACATATTTGCAAAACATGGGGCATGAGGCACTAGGAAGCACTCCAGCACAAGCTGCATCTAAATGATCAGGAGATGCTCCTCTTGGTATAGGTGCCATTAAGTGCCTTGAGGAGTGTGCAGGAGACCCTCTCAGGATTGTTGTGCCCAGTGCTTTTTTTCTGGGGGGACGCAGGGGGATGCATACCCCTAAACATTTTGTGAATCTAAGTTTGGCTTCATTGAGGGACGGTATTTCAATATTAGTAGGAAAATGAGAGTACCCCTAAACATTTTTAAAAGAAAGAAAGCACTGGTTGCGCCCCTTGTTGGTTGATTACAAGTGTGTTCATGTTTCTGTACCTAAACATACTAGCACACATGTTTTGTACAAAGCTACCATCTGAAGCATCTTCCTACGGGTGTAGGTGCACTCATAGTTTTGTGGATAGATGTGCAGAGTGCAAATATTCTCCATTAGGGACACAACTAAAGGGTGCCTAGTTTGTGGTGCATTTTGTGTTCTCGCAATCAGGCTGTTTGAGCCACAAGCACATATCCTGGTTAGGTTGTCCCCTGCGCTTTCATGAGGGTCTGTGATCTGTCATCCCTGTTGAAACAAATACCGTATTTAAGGGTTTTGCTGGCAGTTACTGCACTCTGGGACAGGGGAAGATGTGACTTTTCCTTCCCAAATCCCCCTCTGTTCTTCCCCGGTTTTCTGTTGGGGGGTAGGTCCAGCCCCTGTTTCTTCAGCCCCACCTTCTGCATTAATGTAGGTCAGCCCTCCCAGCAGTTATGTGCCAGTCCTCATTTACCCTTGAAGAATCACTTCCATGGTAAACAACAATGACCTTTAAAGCATGAAATGGACTGGATCTTGCATCGTTTAGGGTGCACGTTTTCCTATGTGCTGCTTCACACCCCCTTTTCAATGAGACATTGTCCTGTCTCCCCCATCCATGGGGGTAAGTTGCTGGGCCTTTTCTGGGATAGTTCGTACCATTTGGAATTATTTGTTGGGGGAAAGCCATAATGTTAATTTAAGCACATTGTTGATGCTTTTTAGTAGTTGATATTAACTGGCTGTTGATGCTGCTGTTAAGTTCTGTGTTTATAACTCAGCTGAGGGTTTCAGTGCGTGTTTTCATCTACATAGCGAAGTGTTTGGATTTTAGCTGTGTGATCAGTTGTGTTTCAAGGTTCTCTCTCTCCCCCCCCCCATACATTCTTATTGAATCTTCCTGTGATTTTCTGCTGTAATCACTTCAAGTAACTTCTGGCAGAGAATGCAACAGATACGCTTTACAAACAAAACTAGCAATACAGCAGAGCACCCACATAGCATTTACTGATTCCCCGCTTCCCCTTCCATTTCTATGCTTTGGCAAAAAAAAGGTATATTCATGGAAATAATTAACACACACACCCCGCAACTGAACTGTGAATGGAGTTCAACCTGGAAGGTGGGCACACTTTTGCCCAATAACACAACCAGGCACATCCAACTTATTGTGGCATCAGTGGCAGTGCATGCGTTTGTCCACAGACAGCTTCTGGGTCATGCGGCCAGCATCACAAAGCCGGTTCTGGCGAACCAGAGCAGCGCACGGAAATGCCATTTACCTTCCCGCCGGAGTACCACAGCGCCACCCGCGTGAACAGCACCCATCTGTTAAAAGGATGCTGGTGATACAGGGAAGGGCCGTAGCTCTATGGCAGAGCACCCTCTTTGCATGCAGAAAGTCCCAGGTTCAATTCCTGGCAGCATCTCTGGGTAGGGCCAGGAAAGGTTCCCTGCCTGTAACCCTAGAGATTCATTACTGCCACCCAGTGAGGACAATACTGATCTCTGTATAAAGTAGCTTCCTGTGTTCTTAATGACAAGTGGAGCAAGGGGTTATTAAAACAGAAGGAATAACGGAAGTGAGCCCACCCTGTAAGCAGATGCAGATATTTGTGCAGGTTCACAAGGATGTGAGTTTGTGGGATTGTGCAGATGGTGCTTGGGATGAACGTCTATGCTCCTCTGCGTGTATCTGTGCGCACATCAATCCAGTTATGCACAGTGACGTAGCCACACATATGGACAGATGCTTACATCTATGCCCCACACCTATCTCTGTGGGGTGGCCTTCTCCTCGATGAACACATGTCTGTCCTGGCATGTGTATAAGCTTCCCCCACATATGTGCTCCTGGTATGTAAATGTCAGTATTTCAGATCCCTCCCTCTCCCAGGTGGTATGTGCGAGTGTTGGCATTCAGCCAGTGGACTGCTTTATGTTGAAGTGCTCAGAATAGTTTGTGGACACAGCAGCAGCAGCAGCAGCAGCAGCAGCAGCAGCAGCAGCAGCAGCAGCAGCAGCAGTGTAGCGGTAACATGGGTGGCTGTTGAGCTGGCAATGGAGGTGATTCTCCACCATTGCAAACTTCAAAATAATCTGGACAAAATGCTTCCTAAATTTGCTTGCTGAGAGTCCTAGCAAATGGATATTGAACAGACTCACAAGGCTTAATTGATAGATTAATCAAAGTAAAGTTTTAGTTGACTGACCGATTGATGGAGCCAATTTTTACTAATGGTTGAAGTGTTTTTGGTTCAGGCATGTCTTCCTAGATAACAAAAAAGAAGCAAACTATCCCATGTTCCAATGAACAGAGCCTTTGTTTTGACATGCCGTGTGCTGTCTTGTGCTTCCTTTAGTATCTCCAAGAGGCACCCCTGGTACTATCCAAATGTATTTAACCCATTAATTGTTTGTGGGGCAGGTCAGACGTAAGCTGCTGACATCCTACTGGCCAGATACATCTTACTAATAGTTTTCCGAATGCCTGACACAGGAGTTCTAAGGTCAGGGCCGATGAAATTCTCTTTCCAGAAGTTTTAAGCCAATGAAAGGAGGAAGTGCTCTCTCTTAGTGTGTGGTAGGGCCGGCCCTCTGCCTAATGGAAGGGCCAACTCTGACACTCAAGTTATCCCACCAATGCCTATGATGAAATGATGAGCCTGTTTTGGGTTTCACCAGAGACAACACACACACACACACACACACACACACACACACACACACACACCTGTCTGTTCGGCATGGAGCACAATGCCAACCATGCTTCCCTCTCTGGAAAACTTTGTTCTCTGTCCCATGTAGCAAACAGAGGGACATCTCTTCTGTTGTGTGGTCTTCATGAGGACACTTCTGTTCTGAGCTGTGTACTTTGCTTTCTGTCACATATGTGTTGTTGTTGTTGTGGATTCTGGCCTTGATGCTATTCTTGCGCTGTGATGCCAATAGCATCATACCTTGGCAGATTGACTCAGGGCTGTGTGTTTTTGTTAAAAAAAGAAAAATGCCAGCTCCCATCAAGCCGGATGTGTGTGTTGTGCAACAAACACACGTGGCCTCTAAACACAGCCGTGCATGCAAATCTGTGAGCATCTGTGTCCGTGTTCTCAGCCCTGCCAAAAGGAGGCTGCAATGCTTTGCAGCACTGCCTTTTATTTTTAATTTTCGGAAGGAGATTGCCCAAAGCTGCCAGCAGCACCATGAAGAAGCAAGCTCTCGTTCTCTGTCTCCCATGAAAACAACGATGGGGTTGTTAATGTTTACTGCGTACGATCCAAAGGCATAACTGCCAAGTTTTCCCTTTTCTCGCGAGGAAGCCTATTCAGCATAAGAGAAAATCCCTGAAAAAAAGGGATAACTTGGCAGCTATGTCCAAAGGTCCCTGTGAAGAGAAGACGGCTAGCTTTTTATAGCTGCATGAGAATGTCAGGATGAAACGTTTCTGCCAGAGCCCAGGCCGATACATTGCTATATAAGGCAGCCGTTGCTTCTCCAGTGGGGCCAGGAACTCTCAAGACCAGATTCCACTCTGGGCCCCCAGAATGCTGCTGGGAGGTGCCTCTTGTGAAAGCAAAACAAGACAGCACCCCACGTAATGTGGAACAGAGGAGGGTGGTGGAGGCTGAGCAGAATTTCTGATGGTGAGGGAGCCGAACAGGCCTGCATTAAGTTTGAGTGAATGACCAAAGGCCCGCTGTGCCCTTTGCCACTGATTCAGTAATACTTGATATTTTGCTAAAAAGAAATACGCTTGGCATTGAAGCCCTGCTCTTTGAAGTCCTGATCACATAAATGCACAGTCACTTCTGGGATTTCAACAGGCACTGCCCTTCTGCTTTCTTCCTTTACATTATTATTATTTACAGGTAGGTAGCCGTGTTGGTCTGACGCAGTCAAAACAAAATAAAAAAATCCTTCCAGTAGCACCTTAGAGACCAACTAAGTTTGTCATAGGTATGAGCTTTCGTGTGCATGCACACTTCTTCAGACACGAAAGCTCATACCTATGACAAACTTAGTTGGTCTCTAAGGTGCTACTGGAAGGATTTTTTTATTTTGTTGTTGTTGTTATTATTATTATTATTATTATTATTTCTTCACTATTTTCAAAAATGAAACCCAAAGCATCTTTAAAAAATGAACATTAAAAACAAGGATAGAACAACCTGAAATGCACAAATAACATGTAGTTAACTATAAGGACTAGAAACTTACTTTTTAAAATAAAAAACCTGAGTTGCAGGACACTTAATTCTGTGGCCATTGCCCATTTTGTGCCTGTTCCCATATGATCACAGAGCCCTATATGACCAGACCTAACTCCTGATCAAATGACCAAATAGTGTATATTGAATGCATGGAGACAGAGGTGGGATTATGGCCCCACTAGAACACCAATTCATTCATTGGCTCTTCTGAACAGATCGCTTAAGTCTGTCCTTATGTCTCCTGCATACAGACTGCTGGTGAAATGGAGCAGGGAAATCCAGCTGCGATGCTGGTGTTCCACACAATATCTTTTCCTAGGTGTCACCAAGGGTAGACACAATTGGAGAGACGCAGGTGGGTGGCACCTGCCCCTGCAATGCCAAATTTGGGGCTGAGGCCTCTCCAGCATCCTGGTCATTCTCAGGCTTCATAGAGACTAGCAACTTTGGGAATCTTTCCCCTTTAAAAAAAATGCCCACTGACTTTCTCAGGGAACTGAGCTCTGTATGCAGTTCTGTCATTCCGGCGGTGTCACCAAGGGAATACCAGGCTGCCCTGTGTATTGTACGCAAACTTATATTGGTACAAATGGGAAGTGCTGTGGTTACTAATATGCAGCTGCTCCAAGTGTCTTGCCAGGATGTATGGGCCGCCCAATTTATGTTCAGCAGGAGCCCCAAGAGACGCTTCTCTCATCAGCCTACTCTTGAACTCACAAAGAGCTACGCCTGTGCCTTGCAGCCTAGGCATGATTTCACCTCCAATTGTTTTGGTCCAGGCAGCAGACGAGATCAGAGAAACCCTTTCTTCTTCTCTGCCCTCTTTCTAGTCTGTTGCTGGAGGGACGTCTGCAGTGCACAGAGGGCTTTTGATGTCATTTCAAAAGCGGAGTGGGGGACCTTTGTTGCCCGCTAGAAGTGAATTCTAGTCCCTGGCTGCTCAGAGCTGTAACAAACAGAAGGGGTGTGTATATTTGAAGTGGTACCGGTATGTATTGAAAGATGAGGGGTAGGGGGTGGGGGAGACAGACGTAACTTACTAAGCAAGGTGGAAATGGTTTATACACATCTTTGCTGTCCTGTACACACATATACCTCTCCGGGGAGGGGAGAGAGGTTCTGCAACTTCTCAGCAAGTCCTTGCAGGGGAGGAGACAGAGGTAGGTGCTGAGCACCTACTGGCTAGTATCCGAACGTCGCCAGCATATTTCCCCTTCCACAAATCCCTGTGGTACATTTTCAACAGCTTTACAGTTTTCAATAGTTTTAGAGTGTTATTTAGGGGTGGGCGGAGGTGGTGTGGTGAAGGGGGAGGGGAAATGTGACACTTAAAACATTTCAATATTCCTTAAAGGCAGAAGGGAAGCTCAAAGAGTCAGTCCACAGTTTCTGCTTGCGCTGCAAATGGTGACGCCAGGTTCCTGTGGCAGGAAAAGAGCCTCTGTTCAGATGGTTACGTCTGTCTTCCCCTTAAGTCTGGACTAGCCTTTGCCTACCATGTGCCCTCCAAGGCGTTTTGGATCACAACTCCCATCAGCCGCAGCATGGCCATGCTGGCTGGGGCTGATGGGAGTTGTGGTCCCAAACACCTCGATGGGCAAAAGGTTAGCCAAGGGCTAGGCTGGCCTCTCTGCTCACTGAAAGCATTGGAGCAGACCTGGGAGGAACCGGGAGGTAACTTCCTCTATTGTATCATTTGCTTGCTGCTGGTTTGGCGGAGAAGATCCACCATGAGGACAAGAAATGCTATACAGCTGTCCAGACGAGCGAGGAGGGGTCAACAGCCGGGGAGCACCAAGGCCCGCTCATGGTGCTGGCCCAGAACTGCGCTGTGATGCACAACCTCCTGGGGCCGGCGTGCATCTTCCTCAGGAAGGGATTCGCAGAGAACAGGCAGCCAGTACGTAAGTTGCACCCGGGCGGGCAAGGCAAACACTGCAGAGCCCACAGGGTGTGTGGAATCATGAGCCCTCGCCCTCCTGTGGATTGAAAGAAAAAAAGCATGTCGCCACCTGGGTCTCAAGAGATCCACATCACCTCCTTCCCAGCCCAGAATGGTTGGGGTGTGGGGAATAAGGGGAGGAATGGTCAGCACTACATCCAATAATCACTTTTCCTCTCATTCCTGTGGGTAACAGTGCTAATAAAGCAAACATGCAGCCCTTTCACGACACCCAAAATCAGCTGTTCGAGGCGACTGCCTCATTTTGGCTCGTGGTAGGGCCAGTCCTAATGGTAGGGCCGGCTAAGTTAGCATCCAAAACCTGTCACTTCACTTTGCCATATCATCAGGGCCAACTTTGAATCATTACATCTGTCAATCTGCCATGCGTGCTTTAGCTGAGATACCTGCGTTGCAGGGGGTTGAACTAGATGACCCTGGGGGGGTCCCTTCCAACTCTACAGATCTATGATTCCTGAGACACAGCAGTGGTGAGGAACCTCAGGCCCAGGGGTCAAATGTGCCCCCCCCCCCCGCATCTCTAGCTGTTTCTCAGAACTCTCTGCAGGCAACACCCCTCATTGCCCATCTCCAAAGTGTTTTTGGCTGGCTAGAATGTGTCATTGATCTCTGCTCATGGCTCTTGCTTCCCTGGAAGGAGGGTTGTGAGTGTAAAAACTGGCTGACTGTACAAAGGTAGCATTTACAAGGTGTTTCGCTACCCAGTGTTGTCTCTGGCCCTGCCCACCACTAGCATGTGGCCCTCTGAAGCTTTTCCAGTAGGGAATGTGGCCCTCAGGCTGAAAAAGGGTCCCCAACCCTGTTTTATGGGGTAAAGCTGGGCATCTATTACTCCAGGTCTGTCAATGAGAATAACCCTTACTTTGGCCCTTCCTGTGTCATGGGGAGAGGAGTCCTTAGAGAGAGAGAACCAGGCAAACTGCCACTATTAAGGTTTTACTGCGCCCCACCCCCCACCCCATCAGTCTAAATAAAAGCAGCAGGAGAAATGGGATAATGGCACACTTTGAAATTGCTGGCTTGGTGAGGGAGATGTTCAGCTCAAGAGATCCTCCTCAAACAAGGAGAGAGGAATCTTTGCTTTGGCTAGGGAGCAAGCAGGAATGTGATTAATTTCTTCTTGAAGAGGGAATCCTACCTAATTTGCATATTCCCAAACAACATACAAACCAAAACACGGCTGTCCTTTGAAAAATCCATGTCTCTCTTACTTTTGCAATGCAGTTCTCCAGCTAAGCAACACGTGAAAAATGCTTAAGCGAGTCCAGAAAAATGCACATATTGTAACATTAAAAAATGCATTATGTAAGGAGAATAAAAGGTAAAGGGACCCCTGACCATTAGGTCCAGTCGTGACCGACTCTGGGGTTGCGCGCTCATCTCGCATTATTGGCCGAGGGAGCCGGCGTATAGCTTCCAGGTCATGTGGCCAGCATGACAAAGCTGCTTCTGGCAAACCAGAGCAGCACATGGAAACGCAGTTTACCTTCCCGCTGTAGCGGTTCCTATTTATCTACTTGCATTTTGACATGCTTTCGAACTGCTAGGTTGGCAGGAGCTGGGACCGAGCAACGGGAGCTCACCCCATCACAGGGATTCGAACCGCCGACCTTCTGATCAGCAAGCCCTAGGCTCAGTGGTTTAACCACAGCGCCACCTGGGTCCCCTGTAAGGAGAATACTGAACTGCAAAAATGTGCTACATTAGGCAAAACTGCATACAATAATGAGTTGATTAGGAGAAATTTACATTAAATTGCTGATGAATTTTCATTAGGACTTTTGTTTTCTTAAATAACAATCACAAACTGATGTGGAAATGCAGAGAACTGAACTTCGGAATGGAGAGATGAACAACCGAGAGAAATGGAATGATTTCCCCAGCCCTATCTCTGGCCCACTCCTCTGCAACTCAGTAGGTTTGCCCCACTGGAAGAAGACTCTGAGCACCTGTTGTTCTTTCACAAGCACAGGAGTCGGTGGGGAACTAGCTTTGTGGGCTTGAGACCCAGGAAATGGAGGACACCCTTTTGTGGGAACCTGCTGTGGGCCTAGAGTAGCTTGATGGGGGCAAGGAGGTAGAGGCTGAGAACTGGAAGTGGTCTGCCCACTTTCCTCTGCCCTCAATTGCCTGGGAGATCTGGAGATGTTGCCCCTTCTTCCTGGGCAGCCAGCAGTGCATTTCCAGCCTGGGCTTTCCTTTCTCTTGCTGCAGCTTTCTCCACCCATCCCATCCACCCTTGAAAACAAAATGTTGGGTGTTTGCAAGTACTTCCTGCCTAGGCTGAATCATTGTCTCATGTTACCTTTGTCTGCAGATGCTCCAGTCTCTCTCAGGAGCTGCCTTTCTGCCCTAGGCATCTGAGGAATGGATGGGGCCATAGCTTAGTGGTAGAGCATCTGTTTTGCATGCAGATGGTCCCAGGTCCAATCCCCAGCAGCATCTCCAGGTAGGCCTGGGGGAGACCTCTGAGTCTGAAACCCTGGAGAGCCATTACTGCCAGTCAGGGTAGATAACTAGATGGCCCCAATGGTCTGACTTAGAAGGCAGCTGCCTATGTTTCCTGAGACGGTGCCTACAGCTTCCAGAGCCCCAGCTTTTTCCTAGGAGCCAGGGTTCTCAGGGCAACATGGGAGGGGCTCAACTGGCATGAGATGTTTCCACCAGTTTAGCCGGCCGCTGGGAGGGAGGTGACAGCAGCTCCCAGCTCCTCCAGGGAGAGCTCATCATGGCCACCAGCCTAATTCTGCCTTCCACTTTCTGTTCCTGGAAACAAGGCAATCTTGGCTCTCTGGCATGAGCATCTCTAATGAGCTGGTGTAAATCTGAGATATGGAAGGACATGGCTAGTGGGATAAGCTTCAAATAGGCAGCTCTTTCTCAGGTTCACTTGCTGGGAAGGATAATGTCATGGGGTTTTAATTCTTCCATGTGCCCTTTTTGCCTTGGGGGAGAGACAGTAGGCCACTGGCAGAGCACCTGCTTTGCATGCAGAAGGTCCCAGGGTCAACTCCTGGCAACATCTCCACTGAACATGCTCTCTCTGGAACCAAGGCCGGAAAAGAACCCTATGCACTGGGACCTTGCTGCTGGTCAGAGTAGACCAACTTGGCCAACCTGGGATAGAGTAGACCAACTTGGCCTGCCTGGGACCTTGCTGATGGTCAGAGTAGACCAACTTGGCCAACCTGATGCCTTCCAAATATTTTGGACTATCATTCCCATCAGTCCCTGCCAGCATGGCTATGCTGGAGGAGAAAATATGGCTGTAGCCAGGAGGAATCCAAAGCCTCTGGAGGGCACCAAGTTGGTGAAGTCTGCAGGAGACAATACTCTGGCTTTGATGGACCAATGGGGGGACATTGACCTCTACATATGCTCAGAGGCTCCTGCCTTAACCCTGATTTCTTCTAAGGAGCTGGCTTTAATCCCTGATGTTGTTCCCTTGCAGGACAGAGAGCTACGGCCAGAAGAAATAGATGGTAAGGTTCTTGTTTGCCTTCTCTATACCTATAAAAATGGAGTAGATAAATTCATAGTGGATTAAGACTGTGACAACTAGGCATGCTGGCTATATGATACCTCCAGATGAGAGGCAGCAGGCCAGCTGAATGCCAGCTACAAGGGTACAAGAGTGGGAGCAGGGCAGCTGCAAGTGGCATCTAGTTGTCCCTGTGAGAGGTTGGACTACGTGTGCCTCCAACCCCCTGCAGTGATCACAGCTTTAGCCTGATTCGGCTGCAGGCCAGCTCTGATGCTCATGTGCTGCTTTTGCTAAAACAGCACTGCTGGCCTTCTGGGGTTTCCAACAACGAGATGCCAGCCACCCTCACTTCCTGGTTTTGTACCAACCTGAATGATAATTCAAAAATTATATTTAAGAACATAAGAAGAGCCTGTTATATCAGGTCAATGGCCCGTCTAGTCCGGCATCCTGTTCTCAAGCAGGACCTGAGCACGAGAGCCCTCTCCTCTCCTGTGATTCCTAGAAACTGGTACAGTCGTACCTTGGATCCTGAACGCCTTGGCTCCCAAACAAATTGGCTCCCAAACGATTGAAACCCGGAAGTGAGTGTTCTGGTTTTCGAATGTCCTTTGGGAAGCCAAATGCCCAACGGGGTTTCCATGGCTTCTGATTGGCTGCAGGAGCTTCCTGCAGCCAATCAGAAGCCGTGCTTTGGTTTCCAAATGTTTTGCAAGTCAAACGGACTTCCGGAACAGATTCCGTTCGACTTCCAAGGTACGACTGTATTTGGAATCATTACTGCCTCTGACTGTGGATGCAGAGCATAGCTATCCTGGCTAGTAGCCACTGATAGTCCTATCCTCCTTGAAATTGAGGAAGTGTAAGAAGTTGCATTGTCTCACTATCCATCTGGAGGTGCATGCTTTTATTTAAACTAGGGTAGCCATGTGTCCTACTGCACCAGAGGTGGGGAACCTTATTCAGATTAAAGCTCACATTTCCTTATGGGGAAGAAACAAAACACCTCTCCTCCATCTAGACTAGCAAGAGTTCCAGGGCGCATTGTCAGAGACTGGCAGGGGTCCAAAGAGTGTGTGGCAAAGGCTGGGGGGTAGGAGTGCAACTCAGGAGAGGGGACCAGAAATTAATGGGGTCTGATGCCACCCACAAGGCAGGAGCCAGGCGCATGGGAGGAAGAAGAGTCAGGGTAGTCTGAGACAGAGGAAGGCATGCAGGATGTGGTGGAGGAAGAGGAAACTATTCAGACAAGGGAACAGCCGGTCAACTCCCCACCTAGAACCAAGAGGGGCTTGAAGAGGGAAGAGCAGCAACAACTTCCATATAGGAGAAGTCTCAGTTTGTGGGCACGCAACCCATCAGAGGAGGGCATAGGAGGCCAAAGGAGGAGTGGACCCACTATTTCTGCAACTGCTTCGCAGGGTCCAGACCTGTGGACAGCTGCCCAGAGGCTAAAAATATGGGTGCATGTGTATATCTGGAGCACTGGGGGAGCTGCTGTAAGTGCTTCACCTGTCAACAAAGAAACAACTATCAGATGTGTGACTTCCTTAGTTGGGGCAGCAGGCCATGAAGTGCATTCCAGCCAGGTGAAAACTGTGAACTGGAGTCATTGAGAGGTGTGGCTGGTGGGGGTGTGTGGTTCAGGGAGAGAGTCCCAGGAGCTGGATAGAAAGGTTTAGAGCAGGGGTAGGCAACCTAAGGCCCGTGGGCCGGATGCGGCCCAATCGCCTTCTCAGTCCAGCCCGTGGATGGTCCGGGAATCAGCATGTTTTTACATGAGTAGAATGTGTGCTTTTATTTAAAATGCAACTCTGGGTTATTTGTGGGGCATAGGAATTCGTTCATTACCCCCCCCCCCTCCATATAGTCCGGCCCACCACATGGTCTGAGAGATGGTGGACTGGCTCACGGCTGAAAAAGGTTGCTGACCCCTGGTTTAGAGGGCCATATTTAGCTCCTGGGCTTGAAGTTCCCCACTCCTGTACTATGAAAAGCACAGCCTTGGTATTTGAAGGCATTCTTTCTGTTTCAAGGGCTGTCCAGTTTACTTCCAGTTTAAAGAACCATAAGAAGAGAGCAGGAGGGGCCAAGGATTGGTCTAAAGCAGGCTTCCTCAAACTCAGCCCTCCAGATGTTTTTGGCCTACAACTCCCATGATCCCTAGCTAGCACGACCAGTGGTCAGGGATGATGGGAATTGTAGTCTCAAAACATCTGGAGGGCCGAGTTTGAGGAAGCCTGGTCTAAAGTCTCCTCTAGCATCAGGAGAGCCCTGAGAAGATATCCCATAGTTTGAAACTCCAGGACCTAGAAGAGGAAAGTAGTAGCCCTTTACTGGCCAGATGCAGCATTCAGGGAGTAAGGCTTCTGGCCAATGAATACCTAGCATAGGCTATAAAGATATCCTAGTTGCTCCAGAACACTGCTGAAGCAACTTGTGTGTTGTGCCTCAGCTGTAGGATTACTGACCATGTTCCTGAAACTCACCTCTACTGTATGTCCCTTTCCAAGGTGCTGATCTTGGTGCCTCACCTTCCTGTCTGCTTGGAACTCCTGGCCTCCCCTTTGCTTGGGCCATCACCTCTCCATGATGGTGGGCGTCCCCGTGGATCAGACACATGGTAGCACTGGGTTGGGGCTGATGAGAGCTGGAGTGCAAAACACCTGGAAGGCACCCGGCTGGGGAAGGCGATGCTAAAATATTCTGTTGCCACATGCCTTTCACACACTCCTTTTTGTCTCCATGCCAGCAACATGTCAGCTCATATGGCACGGTCCATTTTGTGGACCTCACATACCTTAGCCTCAATAGCAGGAGGACCTAGACAACATGATGCAGGACCAGGGCCTGTGGCAGAAAATCCACAGGGTATGTCCCTCCTACTCATTAATTTGAGGCACAGTCAACCCCAGTGGTAAGGAAAATAGCTCAGTGGTAGAGCATCTGCTTGGTGTGCACAGAAGGTCACAGGTTAAATCCCTGGCACTTCTAGGTCAGGCTGGGGGAGATTCCACTCTTGAAACCCTTGAGAGCTGCTGCCAATCAGTGTAGATGATACAGTGGTACCTCAGGTTACGAACTTAATTCGTTTCGGAGGTCCGTTCTTAACCCAAAACCATTCTTAACCTGAGGCTCACTTTCGCTAATGGGGCCTCCTGCTGGCGCATGATTTCCGGTCTCATCCTGGGGCAAAGTTCGCAACCCAGAGCAACTACTTCTGGGTTAGCAGAGTTCGTGACCCAAAGCGTTTGTAACCCGAGGTACCACTGTACTGAACTAGATGGACCAAAGGTCTGATTCAGTACAAGGTAGCATCCTATTTAAACCACCCCTTAATTGAAAACATTGAGAACACTATCAACACTGACTCCAGGGTTTCAGAGCAAGGAGAAATTCCTAGCCCCGACTAGAGATGCCACTGGGGGTTGACCCTGGGCCTTTCTGCATGCCAAGCAGCTGCCCTGCCACAGATGACCTATGGCCCTTCTTTTCCAAAGTGGGTTCATTCCGGGCCATGTTTGTAGCAAGGAACATGCCTCACCACCTCCACTGACAGCCACGTTCTCTGATTGGATTCACCTCGACAGAACTGAGAGAAGCCTTCAAGGAGTTTGATAAGGACAGGGATGGCTACATCAACTGCCGAGACCTGGGCAACTGCATGCGCACCATGGGCTACATGCCAACGGAAATGGAACTCATCGAGCTCTCCCAGCAGATCAACATGAACCGTGAGTGCCAGTCACCTGCCAAGGGGGCATCCCTCCTCCCTCCACAGTGCCACTCTCACTCCTGGTTAGGTTTTTCCAGTCTTCTGGGCAATGTCTTCCTCATCTTCCTTTGGGCTGCCTTTCTGCACAAGCACAACTCCCCACCCCACTTCTAGACTAGGCTTATGCTTGGCTGCTGCACTCTACGCTCTGGCAAACTTCCAGACTGGATTATTCCAACTAGGGGTGTCAAAGAAATCAGTAGAAAGTTGACCTGGGGTTGTATCAAACTACGTTCTGCTAGTAACAACAACAACAATTTATTATTTATATGCTGCCCATCTGACTAGGTTGCCCCAGCCACTCTTGGCAGCTTCTAACAATTTAAAACAGGCATCCCCAAACTCGGCCCTCCAGCTGTTTTGGGACTACAGTTCCCATCGTCCCTGACCACTGATCCTGTTAGCTAGGGATGATGGGAGTTGCAGTCCCAAAACAGCTGGAGGGCCGCGTTTGTGGATGCCTGATTAAAAACATCAAACCCACAAACAGGTCCTGAGCATAACAGCATTCTCCCATCCTATGATTTGTAGCAACTGGTATTCAGAAGCATTACTGCCTCTGGCCATGGAGGCACAGCATAACCAATTAAGTCACATCCATCCATTTCAATGGGCCTACTCTAAGTAGGACTCAGCTGGATGCAGGCCGTGGATGCAACATTCCCTTTTTTCATGGTCAGGAATGGGATCCCTTCCTGTGGATTCTGGCAGTATTTGAAAACATGTCTCCCCCCCCCCCCGAGTCCTCTCCAGGGTGAACATAACTGGCTCTTTCTCCTTGCCCTGACAGGACTTGTTTTCCATACAGCTGACCATCTTCGTTGCCCTTCCTTTGAACCCATTGCAATTTGTCTGTATTCTGCTTAAAGTGGTTGTCAGTATCTTACTGTACTCCCTCGTCGCTCTGTGTTCCTAGAGGGTGGCCACGTAGATTTCGATGACTTTGTGGAACTGATGGGACCAAAGCTTCTGGCAGAGACGGCAGACATGATTGGGGTCAAGGAGCTACGCGATGCCTTCAGGGAGGTGAGAGCCAGATTGTGCAGCCCCTTCGGTGTGTTACAAACTATCTACCAGTTCAAGGTGGTATACAGCTTGGGATCAGGATACCTGAAAGATCATCTAGCTCCTTATATGCACAACCCATCTCTTTACCTTGCAAATGGATCAGGCATCCTGCTCCCCACACTAGCCAATCAGATGCCTTGTGGAAGCTCACAGGCAGGGAATAAAGGTAAATCCCTGAGGTGGGATGAGGCCAAAGGGGGCTCATCTAGTCCAGCATTCTGTTATCACAGTGGCCAACTAGATGCTCCGACTGGAAGTCCAGAAGCAGGACCTGAGTACAGCAGGAACTCTTGTATTACATAGTCACTTGTAATTCCCAGCCATTGGTATTCAGAAGCACACTGCCTCCAACATACGTAGCCATCATGGCTTGTGGCCATGGATAGCCATGAATTTCTCCAAGGACCCCTCCAGACACTCCTGTGTGTGTGTGTGTGTGTGTGTGTGTGCGCGCGCATTCATGATTTGTGCTCCTGGTGACATCAGGGCAGTTATGTGTGATCTCACTCTCAATACTTTTGCAAAATTTTCAGGATGCATGTATAGCTTTGCTTTCAATCTGTGCATGTCCTATAACTTCCTGCTGAAAGCCTGTAGCTTTCCTTACCACAAATGTTTGGGGAGCATTTGTCCCACATTTGTTGTGCTATACTGAGGGTGCATCCCAGATGGCAAAAGTGCAGTAATGGGGAAGCATCTTGAAACAACTAATAAAGCAGAAGTGCATGTGGGCATTCTAATATAAATCAAAACGTAAGTCTTAATCTTCCTCTGTGCCCTCCTCCAGATATTGCTAGACTTCAGTTCTCCCCATCCAGAACATTTAGCAGAGTTTGGTGGGAGCTGGGGGAGGGTGGGGTGGACAGGTTCTCCCCTACCTTTGCAATGCACCTTTAAAGTGTTTTTCACAAAAGGCAGGATATAAATAACTTAAAGCAAAAAGCAGAGATGCCAGCATAGCTGCCAAGTTTTCCCTTTTCTCGCGAGGAAGCCTATTCAGCATAAGGGAAAATCCCTTAAAATAAGGGATAACTTGGCAGCTATGGATACCAGTCTGGTTTCAGTCAGGTGAGGTTCTTGCCAGAGTGGCTCAAGAGGTGAGAAAGGACATTGGCAACTGTGGAGATGAGAGGGGTGCATCCTGAGAAATCTGACTAGTTCCATCCTAACGGTCCCGGACATCTGTTGCCTTCTTGCAGTTCGACACAAACGGTGATGGAGAGATCAGCACCAATGAACTACGAGAAGCAATGAAGAAGCTGCTCGGGCAGCAAGTGGGTCACCGGGACATAGAAGACATAATAAGGGACGTCGACCTGAATGGAGACGGACGAGTGGATTTTGAAGGTGAGAGAGAGAGTGAGTGAGGGGTTTCCCACTGGACAAGCAGCAGATCTGCGCCTGGTTCCAATGAAGGACATGCCCAATGTGAGTCACGGACTAGCTAGATGCAGAGGAGTGGTGGCAGGCACCAGCTGGGTAACCCTCAAGGGAATGCCCTCCTACTGCAACCAGCTGCCTTTCCCCCTGGTTTCCCAGGATCAGAAGAGGCATGAAGAGGGTGGAGCAGAAACAGACCTGTTGACTGAGTCTCAAATTGCTTGGGAAGGACCCAGGGGTGGGGAGGCTAAGGCATCTATGGGAAGGCAGGGGCCTTCATCCTCACAACTGCCTCATTGGGGCAAGATCTACCAGGAAGAGTTGCTGTGCTTGTTAAGCCTGGCCTCCTGAGCTATTTGTTTCTTTGAATAAAGAGTCAGCTTCACTGACACTCTGTGAGTTATTACTGACCTGCCCCTGGCACTCACCCGACAATGGGTCCCGTCAGGAATTGTCCTTGCAGGAAACATTGGAGGCAGGCAAAAGCACTCAATAATGGTGTGGAGCAGGGCCTTAGGGAGAGTCCTGAGGGCCAGAAAGAGAGGCTTGGAGGGCCACATCCTGGGTATTTGTGGCCAGGCTACCTCTGCCCATTGGGGATCTCCTAAACTTGTGAAAAGTGTTTCATGACATGGACATTTGGACCTCCAACAGGAAGTCACGATCTAACAATAAAATACACATACTGTACAGTGTAAACCTGATCCTTAAGGGGGCATGCAATCCCCTACAGAAAGGGCCAAATCCACTCCCTGGTCAGGCAAACCGTTCTCCCACAGAACCTCCTTTAGCTTTTTGGCTCTCATCCATCTGTGACCAATCTCAGCTGAGTCAGTTCATAATGTCAACATTTCTAAGAAGCTGCTATCTGGAAGCTGGTGAAGACCAAAGGAAGATTTATTTTATTTTTTTTAAAAATGTCCTGAATAATATTCAATGCTTGAAGCAGCAGGTGATTGATTATTCATTATCACTATTCCTGCACAGCCCTCGGATCATCTAGTTACAGCTGCCTTCTCCAACCTGATGCCCTCCAGGTGTCTTGAACTGCAACTCCTATCAGACCCTAGTATGGCCATTTGATACTGGGGTTGGTAAGAGCACACACTGTGCTGACTGGGGCTGATGGGAGCTGTAGCCTGAAATATATGGAGGGTATCAGGTTGGTGGAGGCTGGTGGAGGCAGTGGTGGTTGGTTCCCATTGGGGCTGGTAGGGCCAACAGTAGGTGGCACCTGAGCCTATGACAGTTAAGTAATTCTAGTTTTGTCCCCCTGCTGAGTTCTACAAGGGGCAACACTGAGACTAAGGAGGAGGAGGAAGCTGACAGACAGGGCCACCACCTGGCTTAGTTGCAAGAAGGCAGGCAGCTGGAAGAATGGCTGAGGTCGGCAGACTGAGACTAGCAGAGCAGTGCCTTACTTGCCCCAATCGACCAGTGTCCTGACTCAGTATAAGGCACCTTCCTTACGCACCTTCCTTCTCTATTGTCACATCTGTACCATAAGTTTAAAGCAAATGACACCCCCAGAGAATCCTGGGAACTGTAGTTTGTTAGGAGTGCTGGAAATTGTAGCACTGTGAAGGATAGGGCTGGGCGATATCTGGTTTTCAGCACTGATTTATCACCAGCTAAACCAGGCATCCCCAAACTTCAGCCCTCCAGATGTTTTGGACTACAATTCCCACCATCCCTGACCACTGGTCCTGTTAGCTAGGGATCATGGGAGTTGTAGGCCAAAACATCTGGAGGACCGCAGTTTGGGGATGCCTGAGCTAAACATTGTGATATATCAATATATTATGATGTCTGAAATAAAGATGGAGGTATGTAGAGGCATTGGCAGGCTTCATGGTTTTTCCTGCATTGTGATTTTTGCTGGCGCCTGCTCTTGTGATTTGCTGCCTGCTGCAGGAAACAGGGGAGAACTGAGCCGGCAGAGTTAACAGGGGCTGCAGGAATCGAGAGAAGCATTGGCTGGCTTCATAGTTTCCCCCACGGTGTGATTTTTGCATAGCATGCATGCACATCATGATTTGCGATATATTGCCAGGTCAAAAATTATGAAACTGATATCACAATATGGACTTCAAACCAGTTTTGGATGACATATCGCCCAGCCCTAGTGAGGGATGCACTACAGTTCCCAGTATTATTGGGGAAAGCTAGGACTGTTGAAGTGCTACATAAATGTGTTTTAAACGTAGGATGTGGATGTGACCTCTTTTTCCTTTTTCTCTTTCCTTCTCGCCTGCAGAGTTTGTCAGGATGATGTCCCGCTGAGTATGGTTCTTGGGCTGAAAACGAATCAGCAGCTGAGGGAAGACGAGGACCTGAACGGAGCACCCAGCCCCAATGTTCCTATGCAAAGGTTGACGCACTGGCTGCGCTCGAGACAGTGCAAGATGCCAACCTGCCTCTCTGATCCAAAGTGGCCCTGATGCTCCTTCACCCTTCCACACTGTGAAAAAAGACGATCTCCAGTAACTGGAAATGTTCCTGGGTGATGCTGGGCTCCAGGACCAGCCACGTTTGCAAGCGAAGGTGACGACTCTTTCCCTGCTTTGACTCTTCCGGCAAGCACTGCAAAGGTGAAAGAGAAGGAAGGGGTTCTCTCAAACTGGTGGCTTATGGCAAAAAGCCACCTGGGATTGGTGCCTGCCACAGATTGCACTCTTTTCCTTGGTGAACTGATTGTGTATTGGCCTCATGCCTCCTTGTGTTGTTAATCATCTGTGTTGAGTTATTTATAGCCTCCCCGGAATGTTCTTGTGTCTCCCTGCGGTTATGTTAATGAGAGCAAATATACCTTTGAAATGCAAAACATAAATAACAAGAGCAAGACTTTGGCAGGCCTGGCTCTTCTGTGGGAGGAGGAGAGGTGGCTTGAGGCAGTGGGGATGGCAACAGCGATGGAGCCGGCCCTACCATTAGACAACTGCTTGAGACAGCAGGTGCAAGGAGGAGGAGGAGGAGAGCCTTGGTGGCTCTGTCCTACCTCCATTGTCAGAGGCAGTAAAAGCCCCCAAATGCCAATCCTGGGAATCCCAGGTGGAAGAGTGCTGCTTTGCTCAGGTTCCATTTGCAAGACATCTGGCTGGGCACTCCGAAAACAGGAGGCTGTACTCCATGGACCACTGACCAGATCTATCAGGGCTTCTCTGATGAGGAAAAGGCAGCCCCTCCCCATCTGTTCCTCTTTATCCCTCTGTTGAAACACAGAGCTGTGTGTGCCACACGAACTAACCAATAGCCCTTAGGTGCCATGGAGGATGCTCGCTTTGCTAGTGCCGAAGAGAGAATCAGCTGCCAGTCCACTTGGCTTTTGTCCATCAAAATGGGGGGGAAGAGTACTAACATGTCCTTTGCCTCACTGGCTTCATCAACACCATCTATTTAAAGCACACACACACACCCCCCCCAAAATAATGGGAACTGTAGTTTCCTTTTCACAGAGCTACAATTCCAAGCACCCTTAAACTACAGGCAGCCTTAGAGCCTGGCATAATCAAAGTAAATTCCAGCAGTCACAGCTATCACTTGCCTGATGCCACAGATAGCAGAGGAAGCATGTTATCACATGTTGATCTGTTGCCCATTCTAGTGGCAGTCACAACACACCAGGCAGCACAATCCTGAGCACATCTCCTCAGAAGAACCGTCTATTGCAGGGGTAGCTAACCAGCAGCCTGGGGGCCTGATCCAGCCCCCTAAGTAAACCTCAAGACCCCATAGGGTTTGGTGGCAGCAGAACAAAGGGGGGGAGCAGACACAGAGCTACAGTGTATAAACTACAGTTCCCAGGATTATTGGAGAGGCACATGGGGAGATGTGCTTTAAGTCTTTCCCACCTGATGCTGTAAGGTACATCTTGGGTTTCTATTAGGGGAGAAGCCAATCACTGAGTAGATCCGACAAGCATGAGGTCTGCCCGTGCCTGCCCTGGGCCAATGATCTTTTCAGCTGGTGGATCAGAACCCACAGACGGGTATCAGCTTAACCTAAGCTCAGTGACAGCAGCAGCAGCAGCACTGCCTCCACATGGAAATATATGGTTTTTAAACAGCAGTGAATTAAAAAGCAAGTCCCCAAATGAACGTTTGGGCTAAAGGTGGGTCCCAGGTGTGAAGAGGCTGAGGCACGTCAGGTTCCAGAGGACCTATCAGCAAGAGACCTTCCAAAGACCCCTTTGCTAAGTGAGCCCAACCGCTCCTCAGTGTGTTGTAATCACCAGTTGCTGCTTCTCCTCCTTATCATCATGGTACTACTTACTTGCTTGCCGGGCAGAGCCCAGTGAGTCAGCAAGCAGACCAGGGGCATTTTCTGACCCTCCTTCTTTCAACACTGTTACAGTCTGGCCGGGTCAGAGTAAGAAGCGGATGAACCAAGCAAACTGGCTGCAAGGGGTGGAGGGGAGGAGCAGGATCTTGTCGACAGGTCCTGCTGCTGGGGTGTAAGCCCTCCTGGCAGGTGCTGGACCATGCTGAGCCTTGATGCTGGCCCAACCATTGGGCAAAAAAGATGACAGCCTTCTACCTCCAACGTGGATCAAGCAGCTCCTAGGCCTTTTCTTTCTAAACTAGAAATCCCTGGTTGTGCAGGTAAGAGGCTCCAACCCCCGGCTTCAAAAGTCGCATCTACGCATGTCCGGAAGTGCATAGACGCAACTTCCGGTGTCGGCGGCGGCCATTTTTGGTGTCTGTAGAAGGGCAAAACAACACCCGAAGTTATGTCGACGCAACTTCCGGTGTCACATGGTTGCCGGTCCCGGATTCTGCAGTCCAGGACTTGGAAGGTAAGGGAAGCGCCAGTACTCACCATGAAGTTGTTACAGTAAGTGCCTCATTTTGAACATTGGGGGAGGGGTGATGTGTCAGTGCTGGGTACCCTTGAGTACCCCCAGAAAAAAGCACTGCCTCTACCCTACCCTATGTAAAGTATTACCCAGAACAACAGTTTGCACGACCCACTAAGGAAGATAATTGCACCATAACAGGGTCGTCTTCAGCATACCTGGGGCCCTGGCGCCGTGGTGCGACGGATCCCTCCGGTGCCCCCCCCCTGTTTCCCAGCGCGGCGGGCGCAGCGCGTAGCACTGCTGCCGCCTGGAGGGCCAGCACCCTGCGCCACCCAGCCTGGCCATAGGGTCGGCCCTGGGCCAGGGGGCGCTGTGCAAAGAGTGGCCTGAAGCCGCTGAACAGCTGAGAGGCGCGCCTGGGGCCGCCTACGCCGCGCCTCTCCACGGGCACATCAGCGCCCCTGGTGGCCTGGCGCCCCGCGCCACTGGACCCAGGCCTAAGACGGCCCTGCACCATAACATTCAAAACAGCAACAATTAATGCACATTTAGTCAAAATCCAGTACGTTTAATCAATTCAACAAAACTGACAAACTTCATCCAGTGATTTAATACGAACCCTTCACGCCGAGGTCTCGCGACACGTCGCAACAAATAAAAATGCAATATTAAAAACAGTTTTAAACAAATCAGAATAACAGGGTGGGTCTTAAAAATACACCTCTCTAGTGTGAAAGGTCAGCAGAAAGAGGTTTGTTTTCAGCGATGACAAAAGCTGTACTGCGAAGACACCCGGTGCACCTCTGGGGGGGGGCAGCATTGCACAACTAACGGGGCGACACAAAGGATGTCCTCTCATGGGCCACCAGCCCTTGAGATTCTGAGGACAGTGGAACTACCAAGAGGCCCCCTCCGTAGCAAGCACATCCCTGACTGTTGCTGGCAAGTGATGATGAGAGTTGTAGTCCAAAACACCTAGAAGGCACTAAGCTCGCTGTTATGTACTAAGTTTGGATCGACGTAGAACAATAGGCAAGTAGGATCCTAGAATGCAACAACTGATTGGCTTGCAGGAGAAGACCAATCAGGCTCCAGGAAGAAGTTAATCAGCCTATTAGGCTAGTAGGATCGTAGAATGCAACAACTGATTGGCCTGCAGGAAAAGACCAATCAGGCTCCAGGAGGGAAGCAGAATCAGCCAATCAGATGGGACTCATTGTGTAAATGTATGTAAAGGCCTGAGGTTTGTGGGGCATTTCATTCAAGCTGCAGTAAAGAGCATGAAGTCACTACAGGACTCCAAGTATATCACTTGCAAAGGTTGATTTAGTCAGAGCAGCAGCAAATCTCCTTGGACTCAGCCAGATATCGTCCTCAGCTGCAACCCTTTTAGGAGCTGAAACCACTGGGCCTGCTGGCCTTCAAGGAAGCGCTCTACTTCCAACATACATTACATAGCTGCCAAGTTTTCCATTTTCTCGTGAGGAAGCCTATTCAGCATAAGGGAATTTCCCTTTAAAAAAGGGAGAACTTGGCAGCTATGACATTATAATGCACAGTTCACATCCACTGACGGTGCAGCCCCTCAGCCCCCCTGTGCCTGCCCAAGTATTATTGGACCAGCCTTAGCCAAAATGGGAGTAAAGCCAGAGTGTGAGTCGCCCTACCATCCTGCAGACGAAAGGATAGATTCCTTCTCTGTATAACTCAGTCTCCGGAAGCCAAATTCAGCAGGAGAGAGGCTGTTTTCTTGTACAGGCAGGTTCAGGGATTAAACCTTCAATCTAATAATCTCATTGCAGGGATTATTCCTCTGCTTTCATCTCCCGGCCAGTGCTGGGAGAGATTCCAAGCTGCCCTGCAGACAATACACAAGTGGAGCAAGGATCCGCCCAGCTAGGCTGCTCAGCATGCAAGCACCATGTCTCCAAACTAGTGTGACTTGCCCCCATGGTTCTGTCTTCAACTATGTGCTGCAGCCAGGAGTGCAGCCAGGAAAGTTTGGACCCTGGTCTTAATAACCTGATGGTGGCCTCCTTCAGACAGCTGTGTGTATTAGTTGTGAAGCACATAAGAAACACTTCTCTTGCCACCCTACTGCCATTCCAAACTTTATGCCTGTTTTAACCTGATAGGTTACAGCAGGAGTGAGGAACCCCTTTTTAGCTCAAGGGCCACATTGTGCTCTAAACAACCTTCTGGGAGGCCATATAGCAGGAGGCAGGTGGGGCCAGAGGTAAAAGTGGGTGGAGTAACGGATGTAAATTTTACCTTGCTGATTCCTACACAGATTTTCACTCCCTCCATTCAGGCAAACAAGAGGTACGGTATGACTCACGCTGATTTAACCACAGTGGTGCAAGATCAGGAACAGAGGCCTGTGAGCCTTTCACTTGTAGGTCACTAGCACAAATCCAGAGGAGCTAAGGTGATGGGGTGGCTAAGCATGCTGGCAATAAACAGGATACAGAGGCTCTGTGAAGTGTGCAGTGCTGATCGTTCAACATTCAGAGTGACTGACAGCATTTGACAAGCCTGTGACCCTGCAGGTTTCGTTGCTGTACCCCCAATCCCCAGCCGCCTGCATGGCCAATGGTCAGAGATCATGAGTGTTGTATTCTAGCAGCATGCATAGGGCCACATTGTCTAGTAGTCTATGCAGGAGGCTGACAAGCTCTGTTGCAGACTCAGTCCCTCTCCTGGTGAATCCCAGCATCAGTTCCACATTTGCACTGATAAGCCACCTCTTCCTTAAGTTGATAGGCTGTGACATAGTTCAGGCTTGGCGCCCATTCACAGGGACACAGACAGTTTAGCCATCGAAAAACAACAGAGAGAAACACAATCACTTATTACGGATGCCCACATAAAAAACTGCTGTTCAAAGCACAGCTGCAGTGACCCAGTGAAAAGGTGGCAACCTGTTTACAGCTCCCAAGTTGCTGGCAGGTAATTTGGCTACTTAAGACCTCAAAGGAAGCTGCCTTATACAACTGGTCCATTCAGCTCAGTACTTTCTATGCTGATTGGCAGTGGTTCTTTGGGATTTTGGGCAAGGAGCCCTACCTGCCATTGGGAATTGGGACCTTCTGCAGTGCAGATGCTCTACCACTGAGCTATGTCACTTCCCCAAGAGAGTAGGCTATAGTATGTCAAAATGTGGACCATTATTGAGAGGGCAATGAAACAGCTTTGTTTCAGCTGCAAAGTTGTTCCTGCTGCTGTTATTATTATTGTTAATTTTATTTATACATCACCCTTAAAGAGCTCTGGGTATTGCAAAGGATGAACAACATCACTGATTTAACACAAACACAGCACGAAAATATTCATCTAGTAACAGTCCTACATAACACGTTGAGCTGCTCCTTCACCCCAGGGACCGCTGGGGCTTAATTTCCCTTTCTCAGCTAATAACTTGTTCCACTGACCTGTCACCCCAGCTGCGTTTAAGTGCTTCAAAGCCCCGTGGCCGACCTGGACTAGTCACAGCTTAAACTGAGAAATCTTCAGGGATTAGTGAGGATTGGCTGTAATCAGTGCAAATGAGCCCTAACAAGGCCTGCCTCTGGCCAGCCGGCCTGAGATTTTTTGCTGCCTGAGATGGTGCCACCTTCATTCCATGCGGAGAAGCTGGCAACATGGGCAGATGAGCCTTATTTCAACACTGGCAAAGGAGCAACAGAACACAGGAAGAGCCTGCTGGATTAGGCCAATGGCCCATCTAGTCCAGCATCCTGTTCTCACAGTGGCCAATCAGCAGGGGCGTAGGAACACAGGGGCGGTGGGGGGCGGATTGCCCCGAGTGACGCGATCCCAGGGTCGCCATCGCCACTGCCTGCCCCGCCCCCAAAAGGCGTGCCCTGCCCCCAAACGCGCTCCACGTCATTGCGCACGGCGCGCGCGCCCCCAAAACACGCGGCGCACCCCGCCCCAGAATGTGCACCATGTCACTGGGGGCAGTGCGCCTGCTCTCCGCCCCCCGGTGGTGGAGCATGAACCTCCGCCGCTGCCAATCAAATGTCTCTGGGAATCCAGCAACCAGAATCCAAGCCCAAGACCAATGTCCCTTCCTGTGGTTTCCAGCAACTGGAAATCAGAAACATAACTGATTCTGACCATAGAGATGACACATAGACACCAGGGCTAGTAGCCATGGATAGCCTTCTCCTCCATAAAATTTTCTAATCCTCTTTTTAAAGTCATCCAAGTTGGTAGCCACCACTGCCTTCTGTAGGGCGAAGCAGTCCTTTCCTTTGTCAATCTTCCAACATTCAGCATAATTGGATGTCCACAAGTTCTAGCCCAGGCACCCCCAAACTGCGGCCCTCCAGATGTTTTGGCCTACAACTCCCATGATCCCTAGCTAACAGGACCAGTGGTCAGGGATGATGGGGATTGTAGTCCAAAACATCTGGAGGGCCGCAGTTTGGGGATGCCTGTTCTAGCCCTATGAGAGAGGGAGAGTCACTGCCGGTTATTGTAGGCAATACTGTAATAGATTTTTTTTTTGGGGGGGGGTATCCTACTAAACCCTATAAATTAATAAATGTGGAATTTGGAATGTGAAGGGAGAAATAGAAGCTGCCTATGCAAAATGACCTAGCCAAGCCAGGGTCATTAAGAAACAATACAGGGCAACTGAGAGCCATTGGAAATGCAAGGAAATGCAGAGCACCCCCTTGCCCTGAGATGTGAACAGAGACTGGGAGTTTGTAAGTAACTGGGTGTGAGGTGACAGGAAAAGAGAGTTCTGGGAAGAAGAAGAAAGAAGAAAGACTAGGATCCATCTTAGGCAGGCTGGCTGAAGGCTGGCTGCACTGCTGCAGGAGACAAGCCCCTCTTGAAAGGACCTGGACTGCCTCCATGCAGAATGAAGGTGTAAATAGGTGAATAAACCATATTTCTTAAAACTACAACAGTCTCCGCTGTGTCTCAGTTCTCCAAAGGAATACAGGCCTTGGGTGAATGTCTGAAACCCCCTATGGCCTCTTGCTACCGCTCAGCAGAGAGGAGGAGACACCCAACTTCTGAAACAATGCTGAGCTAGGTGAACAAAATGTCTGATTCAGTAATGTATATGCTTGGTTGCTTTCATAATTTTAAAATATGTTAGAAATGATGTTCTGGTGACCAGCAGTAGCCCCTGAGTTGTTTATGTCCGAATAGGTGCTGGTGCCAGGTCTGTCTGCTGCTGTCCCCATAAAATGCTGTTATTTGGGCTGTCATTTGTGTAGGGGCTGGGCTGTGGGTCCATGGATGCCTGGTACCTGGAAGATCATTTTTTTAAATAAAAAAACACACCCTACAACTCTGCCACCTTCACTGGGGTCCTAAATCTGCCTCGCTGTAGGTCTCCCTCCTTCTGGGGATGAGTGTGCTTTGACTAACTTTGTACCAGGATCTGAGCAAACCTGGAGGGGCTTGCTTCTGCGAACTTGAGCCATTTCCCACATCCCAATATGACATGGGTTTTGCTGCACATACTATGCTATGCAAGACTTTGTAATGGTCCTAAAGCAGGAGGAGGCCGCTTGCTGGCTTGATTAAAAACAACAACACGCCTTGAACAAGTGATTACTAAAGCCTTTCTTCAGAAATCTGCAGAGGGCATGGAGCGATTGAGCGGGATTTGTAACTCCACAGCACCACCAAGCACCCAATCTGTGCATTACAAGTACCGGCTGCCCAAATTGAATGAAAAGGTACATTAGGGAACACTCTCTTGCCCAACTTGTGCCTGTCTAGGCAGCTTCATTACAAATGCTTTGGCTCTTGTGGAGGCTTCCTTGCACTAAAGCGGCTCAGCTTTTAGGGCATTCCCCGCAGACTTTGGAAATGCTGCTGAATAATTTGCTGGAGAGTCTGGAAAGTCAAAGATCAAACACCTATTTGAAACCAGAATGTCACTGAAGGAAGCATTAAGTGCACTGCTTCACTTTCCACTCTCACCTCCCAACTTCCCTTCCCTCTTAATTGGCTCCCCACCACCACCAAAAGAACCGAATAAGTTCACCAGAAGAGGAGCCTGATTGGGCTTGAGTTAGCCTATGAATCAGCTTGTCTGTTGAAGCAGGGAGAGAAGTGCATTGTTTGAAAGTACCTGCCACAGCAACACCTTCGCTGATGCTAAGCAGGTCTGGGTCTGATCAGTGCCTGGATGGGAGACCTGTCTGGGGACCCTATGTGAGGCTGCCTTGAATTCCGCTGCAGAAAGATAGGGTGCAAATAAATTAAAAGACATCACAAGGCACCATTTCCCTAATATGGAACTCCCTCCTCATAGAGGTGCACCTGACACCTTCGTTATGCAGCTTCCAGTGGATGTTGAATATGCTTTTGGCACATGAGCTGCATATTTTTAGGACCCACCTTAGTTTTGTTATTTTGAGTTGTTTTAAACGTTTTTTGAAATTGTGTTTTAATGTTGTAACCAGTCCTAGGACCTTAGGGTGAAGGGTGGTTAATTAATCATAATCCTCTTGATGTACAATATATTTTATCCTGATCTTTTCACAGTGGCAGGAACATTTAGGGGGGGGTGTCTTATCACTGAGTAAACATGTACAGTCAAACCTTGGTTTGCGACCGCCTCCGTTTGCAACCGCTTTGGTTTCCAACCATCGTGCACCCGGAAGTGTTTACATCCGGGTTCCGCAGCGCTCGGATGTGCAGAAGCGATCTGTGCAGTGTGTGCGTGCGCAGAAGCGCTCTGTTATGTATTAGTGTATATAGTTTTCCCTCAGGTCCTTGACAGTTGTTTTAGGAGGGAACTTTAGGAGGGAACTTTGAATTATGTTTGATACATTGTTTGAGCCAGCCTCTATAAAAGCAGGCCAGCTCGGCAATGCAGTTCAGTTCTGTTCTGGCTTCCGAATAAAGAGCTTCTTGAAGAATCGCTGTTTTGTCTACCCACTATTTAATATGCTCTATCGGCACTTCGTGCACGCGCAGAAGCGTGCCTTCGGCGAGCGACCGATTTGGGGAGCAACCAGCTCCACGGAACGGATTGCGGTCGCAAACCAAGGTACCACTGTATAGGATTGCAGTGTCATCCCACTGCTACCCACTGTTTAATAGCTGTAAAAATAGAGACTCCATCCAGGAGTTTTAAGCATATGTGGCGCTGGGGTGCAAAGATCTGCCCGGAGACCCCCCCCCGGTTGCCCAGTCCCAGGCGCGCAGGAGGGTGGAGCTGGCCGGCTGCTTCAGTGTCTTGCTGGCTCGGTCGCCCCCGAACCCGCAGCAGAAGAGCCCGCTGCGGCATTGACCAATGGGCGTGCTCTTCCCCGGACTCAACTCTCGGGCCCTGGACTCTCGGCCTGGTGCCCCTGAGAGCCTGTCGCCCGAGTACCCCGCACTCCTAGCACCTATGGGTAAGACGGCCCATCTTCCACACGCCTAAAGACTACAACCTGTCGTTGAAATTCTATATTGATCCAGAGCAGAACTCCAATATATAGTTAGCAGAGTAAAAACTTAAACACGTTGCTTAGTTCCCCCAAAAAATAGACCAGAGGCAATTGTATTTCATCCAGGAGAGGTTTACTGCTACTGAAGGCAAATTAGCATAATGGTCACAAATCCAGTACATTCAGGATTGGCACTGTCCATAAGAAATCCAGTTGCAGCAGACTTAGCTTAAACTTGCAATAGCTTATAATAAGTCAAAACCTTAACACTGTTCACAGAACACCACACCAGAAGGGAAAGAAATAGAAAGTAAAACCCAGGCTTCTTCTGGCCTTGCTATTATAGTCTCTGTGATTATAAATAAAGATAGTTCCTTTTCACTATATAACCATATTCAGTATTAATAATTCCTTTAGAAGCTTTCTATGTTAAGAGTATTTTAGAACAAGTACCATGTAAGTTTGTTGTATTTTACTACTGAAAGTGTCTTTTGACACGCCCTAAGACAATTAGTCGCTTCTAGCCCTTTAAGAAATGGAGCACCACTCAGTATATAAGCCAGCAATCAGAAACACCCTTCAGCAGTCTTAGCAATGGCGTTATAACATCACAGCTAGGAGAACTTTTACAGCCCTCTACCTAATCTTTTTCAAATAGCTATGATATTTATTATTTGAACTGTCTCATAGGATTAGCTAACCTTTGGTTTAAACAAAACTTGAGTCTTATTTTGGGGGTTTTTACCCCAGACTGCGGTGTAGCTTTCAGTTCTTTTCAGAGTCTCCAGTTCCTGTCTAGTTTTTGATAAAAAAAACCTCAGCCCTTAAACAATTTTCCTAGAGATTTTTCCAGTGAAACGAGTCACTCAGCCGGCACCTCGTCAAGGTTTACTTTATTTAGAGGTTTCTTTGAGAAATTTATGTTTTTTCTATATCAAGGTTTATTTTGGGAGATTTAAGCTAATTTTGGTTTTTTGAACAATTATCAGTTTAGTTTTATTATTATTCACTTTATCAATATCTCGTTTCAGGGATTTATCACGGTATAGTTTTGTTTTTGCGCTGATTATTATTATAGTCAGCATGACCTTGACAGAAAAAGATAACAGAACCAGTTTAAGCCAGCTGAACTCAGCTTCTCTGAAGGAATAACCCAAACATCATGAACCTTCTGCTTGTTTCTTTCTCACTGAGAAGTTTCCAGAACTCCCTTTAATTAATTAGAATAGGAAACAAATCCACACATCAGATCAATACTTTCTGCACTAAGTCTGTGTTGTAAAATTTAAGCTGGTTCCTATGAACCCAGAGAAATGGATCTTGACCCAGGGAGAGCCCAAGGATCCAGGCAAGCAGACGAATTTAAGCGTCTCCTGCTCACCAAATAACAGAGACCAAACCAGGACGTACGAAGCAAGGCACTTTTATTTTTGCTGTTGCAACAGGGTCCTTCCTCTCACTCAGGAGAACAAGGAAGGAACCCCAAACAAAGATGTCTTGCCCTTAAAAAGAGATTTGAAATTGGTTTCAGCCCACCCCCCAGAAGCATCATCCATATGTCACAGAAGGGGTGTAGCCCAAGACCCCTCTCCCTAGATTCATCATAGGTACATCATGAAAGGGGAGGTCTGGTGGCAGTAATCTGAGCATCCTGGACCCTGCCCCCTGCCCCCAAAACCTAATCAACAAAATTGAGAGATATTTACATTTCCCTGTTTCCCAGCCAAGTTAATCACACCCTTTTGTCTGGCAGTCAGGTATCAGGATGCCAGGGATTATCACTTTAATTCCTGAGACAATGAGAAGGTTCCCCCCACCCCACTTCTTCCTTGCAGAGGAACACCTGGTCAGAGAGAGTCAAAATGGTGTCAGTCAGGCCTGTTTTCCTGTGCTGCTTCAGACAAGTTTCTGTACATTCATGTACATGTTTTATGAACAATTATTATATATATATATATATATATATATATATATATATATATATATATGACCTCAAAATTCTTATAACATCTGCAAACTGACATCTTAATTTAACAAGAGTTTGCAGATTGCAAAGTGGCTGTAGAGCTATCAAGAAAGGCAGGAGAGAGATCACCTTGATGTGAATCAGTAGGGGGCTTTTCCAATCCCTCTCCAGGGTTTCGGTTTTCCGGCAATTTAATTTTTATGAACTTTGTGTCAGAAGCTACAGTAGCAAATACTTTTTCCTCTGGCTATTAACTAGTGACGCACAAACTAAAAAAACCCAAACTTAAACAGAGGGGAAATCCAGACCCAGCCTGTCAATTTGCTATACAGCTTTTCTACTTATTCAGAGATGGTGGAAATGATTTTGTCACCTGAGAAAAAATACTATCATAAATGGGGGCTTATGTTTTCCTCTGAGCTTGCTTAAATCTGTGTTTGAACTATAATAATAACTATTGGAATATATTTATTTATATCCTGCATTTTACTGATAAGAACAGCTAAAAACATAGTGGGGGGCAACAATCATTGAAAAACAATTAAGTATTAATAAAATTAAAACTGTATAAGATCTATTTAAAACATACAGAAAATCACAACGAAAACAGCAAGGCACCAGCCTCCTCGTTAAAAGCAGTCAGCTCCCCAAAGCCTGTTGAAACAGGAAGATCTGTTGCTGCTAGCAGAAGGACAACAAGGAGGGAGCCAGTCTGTCTAACAAATCTAGGGATTTGCCAAGTCTGGAAGCAGCCACAGAGAAGGCTCTCTCCCGCATCCCTACCAAATGTGCCTGTGAGAAGGGACTCCCCCCAAAATCTCTGAGTCTCAGCATGTTTTTATGAAGGAATATGGTCATTCAAATAGCTTGGACCAAAGTCATCAGGGCTTTACAGGTCATAACCAGCATTTTGAATTGTGCCATAAAACAGACCAGTAGGCAGTGGAGCTGTTGTAACCAGTGCCAGTGAATAATCTGTCTACAGCAGGCATCCCCAAACTTCGGCCCTCCAGATGTTTTGGACTACAATTCCCATCATCCCTGACCACTGGTCCTGTTAGCTAAGGATCATGGGAGTTGTAGGCCAAAACATCTGGAGGGCTGCAGTTTGAGGATGCCTGGTCTACAGCTCTCTGAGCCAATTTGAAGTTTCTGAGCACTTTTTAAAGGCAGGCCCACATTACAGCAATCCAAATGGGATGGAACTAAGGTGTGTGTCACTGTGGCCATATCAGACATCTGGAGAAACAGGCGCAGCTGGCGCACTAGCTTTAAATGTGCACATGCACTCCGGGCCAACACAGCGACCTGGGCATCCAGGCTTCGAACTGAGTCCAACACACCTAAACTGCAAGCCTGTGTTTTCAGGGGGAACACTACCCCACCTAGCACAGTCTGAATCCCTATTCCCTGGTCTGCCTTCCGAACGACCAAGAGCACCCCTGTCTTGTCTGGATTAAGTTTAAATTTGTTTACCCCCATCCAAGCCATTATTGATAGCAGACA
Organism: Zootoca vivipara; assembly: GCF_963506605.1. NCBI lineage: Eukaryota > Metazoa > Chordata > Lepidosauria > Squamata > Lacertidae > Zootoca > Zootoca vivipara. The sequence goes on along the minus strand of NC_083292.1, from coordinate 16,259,150 downwards.
CTGGTTTAGAACTGAGACAGCTTCCTTGTATTTAAAGCAGGGTGACATTAGCACACTGGTGACACCGAACCCCGAAACTCCAGACCATCTCTCCCAGTGGTTTTATGTAGATGTTAAATAGCATGGGGGACTGAACACAACCCTGAGGGACCACGCAAGGAAGCTACCAAGATGTCAAACAGGAGTCCCCCAGCACCATTTTCTGGGTTCACCCCTCCAAGAAGGAATGGAGCCACTGTAAAACAGTGCCTCCAAGTGCCATTCCAGCAAGGTGGCCCAGAAGGACACAATGCTCAATGGAATTGAAGGCCACTGAGAGATCCAGCAGAACCAACAGGGACATCCTCTGTCCAGTTCCCAGTATGTCATTCACCAAGGTGATGAAAGCAATCTCGTCTCATAACAAGGCCTGAAATCAGATTGAAGTGGATCTAGATACGTAATCTGTCTCCTTGAGAAACCCCTAAAGCTGAGATGCCACCGCACCTAGCCCTGAAATGAAATGTTGGAAATTGGCTGATAATTATCTAATATGGCGGGATTCAAGGCAAATCACAGGTATGTAACATTATGGAGCTCAGTCTGGTTGTGAAAATGTGCAACTGTTTCTGCCCTCAGATTTCTGTTGTTGTTGCTCTGGGGCAAATTGAAATTGATGTCTCTCCTCCCCACTGAGTCCTACTGAGCAGCATTACTTGCACACTGAAAGATCTAGAGTTGCCTCGGATATGATTCTTACAATTCCATTCTTGATGTCCTTTGCTACTTCATGTCACCCCCCCCCCCCCTTTGAATTGCATCAATGGGTCCATGTGGTTAATGGAGATCAGATCAGACAGGCTCTTCTCAGCTTGGAATTCGGAGTTCTACCTAGCCTACAAGCTGTCACAGTACCTCCTCCTCCTCCTCCAAAAATACTGGCAGTGCTTGTCCCTAGCCTAGGGCATTCACACACAGCTGAGGCAGAATCTCAGCATTTTTGCGCTCCCAGCGGCTCCTCAATTTACTTCCACCTGCCCTGCAGCTCTGCTTCCCAGTTTGTAAAAGGGGGCCCTATCTGTGACTATGCACAGCCCATTTACCAAACTATTGTGACATTCCTGTGTGTTGCCAGTGACCAGCCATTCCTGTTCAGCTGCTCCATTCCCTATTGTTCTCCTCTAAGTACACTGCTGCATACAAATTGCTTGGAATTGCAAGTGGGGAGAGGGCTGTTGTATTTTATTATTTATTTTAATTATGTATGGACTATATTTATTAATAATGGATTTTATACTTCAAAACTGTGTAGAAACCATTTTGGCATGCAAGAGGTACATAATGATTCAGGTGCTGCTTGTGGGCTTCCCTTTGGTGAATCTGGTTGGCCACTATAACAGGCACGTGCAACAGGTAGATCGTGATCTACTGGTAGATCATGGGGTGTTCCTGGTAGATCTCTAGCCCCTCAGTGATCTATACCCCCCCCCAAAAAAGCTCTACAACGTTGGCTTTCCTAAAAAAGCTCAGCAACTTTTGCTTCCTAGCAAAAAAGTGGGCCATCAGATTAAGTTCCACTATCCGACTGGGGATTCAGGACCATCAACTGTGTTTTATATACCGTAATCAACTTTTGATTACATTCTGTGTATATCGCAATGCTCATTCAATTCCATTCATTCATATATTCAGTTCCATTCATTCATTTGCTCCCAAAAGAAAAGCTCAACCACCTTGGCTTCCCCAAAAAAGCTCAACAACTTTGATCCATCCAACAACAATGGGTAGATCACTGCCAGTTTTTTTACACTGTGAGTAGATCACAGTCTACTGGGAGTTGGCCACCCCTGCACTATAAAAACAGGGTGCTGGACTAGCCCCCCCCCCCATCCCCTTCCTGCTTTGACCTCATTCAGAGGGCCTTTCTTGTTCTCCTGTTCTGGACCTGCTATTATAAAATGATAGCGGCAAGGCCTTTTCCATGGCGACACTTATGCTGTGAAATACCTCCCTTGGGACATGCAAATGGCCTTCAGACAAGCCCCCAGCTCAGTTCCTGTCTTTCCGGAGGCCTAATCCCATATCTGCATTCTTTGGCTAAGGGATGCGGGTAGCACTGTGGTCTAAACTACTGAGCCTCTTGGGCTTGCCGATCAGGTCAGTGATTCGAATCCCCGCGACAGGGTGAGACCCCATTGGTCTGTCCCAACTCCTGCCAACCTAACAATTCGAAAGCACACCAGTGCAAGTAGATAAATAGGTACCGCTGCAACGGGAAGGTAAACGGCATTTCTCGTTGCGCCGAAGTGGTTTAGTCCTGCTGGCCACATGACCTGGAAAGCTGTTTGTGGACAAACACCGGCTCCCTCGGCCTGAAAGCAAGATGAGCACCACATCCCAGTCACCAACAGTCCAGGGGTCCTTTACTTTTACTTATTTGGCTATTTTGCACACCGATCCCACATGAAGCTTCAACGGGGCTTACTCCTGTCCTAACAGTGCAAGTTTGTGCATGGATACTTGGAAGCCCCCCTGAGTTCAATGAAACTTCCTCCTATTAACTTCTAACCACCCTTGCTCAGAAGTCCCATTGAATTCAATCAGGTTTATTCCCAAGTATATTGAGTTAGGGGCTGCAGCTGGTTTAGTCTGTACAGTATACTTTTAAAAATAGTTCTAAGGTATAATAGTTCTTACAATTTTTCTCTCAACTTTCTGAGATCAATTCTAAGAGCCCTGTCATCTGTTGTTGTTGTTTAGTCGTGTCCGACTCTTCGTGACCCCATGGACCAGAGCACGCCAGGCACTCCTGTCTTCCACTGCCTCCCGCAGTTTGGCCAAACTCATGTCAGTCAAGAAGAGTCTAACGCTCAAGAGTCTACAGGACTATAAAAACTGGCTGGAGGAGGAGTGGAGTCGGTTGCCATGACTACAACTAGGCCTCCGAGGGCCCAAGCGCCAGCTTCCGGCTTCCTTCTGGCGCTAATTCCCCATCATTACCTGCGCTCAGCAGCCGCGCTGTAGCTTTGTGATTGGTCGATCTTGGGGTTTACCAACACGTTCAGAGGAAGGGGGGGTGAATTCCTAAGGGACCGTTCGAGCCAAATGGGTTGCCAGGAAAAAGGCAATGCCATTTCCCCTCCTCCCCTATCATGGTTTATTTTTATACAAACGCCCAGAAACAGTTTAGGCATTCCGAAGTAGAAAGCGAATTGTTTCCACCGCGTTAATAAAACGGATCACACCACATGGAACGCGCCACTCACTCTGAGAATGGAAGGCGGGAAGCGCGCGCGCGCTGTGACGATTGAAACGCTATCTCTCTTCCCCCCTCGAGTCATTGACCAAATGGTACACCCCAACCGCCCCGTCCTGCTCCTCCAGAGTTGCCAGTCCGCCAGCCCGTCTCCACTTCCCACGGCTGGTGCGCTCTCAACGCAACTTGCTTCTTCTTCTTTTTCCCTCCCGCGCGCGCTCTGCCGATATGCAAATAGTGGGGCTCCGGCAGCCAACGGGAAGAAGAGGGCCCGCCATGCCGCGCGGCTATTGGCCGGCGTCGCGGGCAGCCGGCAAAGGCTAGCGGGTTAGGGTGCCCCCTTGCGGCTGAGGCCGAAGCGGCGGTGTCGGTGTGAGGCGCGGGCGGCATGAGCAGGAGGCACCGCGGCAGCGGCTGAGGCCGCGGCGGGGCGGGACCGTTGCCGAGCTGAGGAGCCAGGAAGGAGCCAGAGATGGCGGTGGTGGCGGCGGTTCCGGTGGCGGGTTCAAGCGGGCCGCCGCTCCTGGCCGCTTCCGTCCTCCTGCCGGCGCTGATGCTCTTGCTGCTCCCGCCGCAGCCGCCTCACGCCGTGGAAGGCGCCGGCCTGGCGGAGAACGTGATCTGGGCGGTCAACGCGGGCGGGGAGGCCCATGTGGACGTCCACGGCATCCACTTCCGGAAGGACCCCCTCGAAGGACGGGTGGGACGAGGTGAGAACGTCCAGACGGGCCTGGTGAGCCTGTGGAACTCACTGCCACAGGAGTTGAGGGGGGATGGGGGACACGTAGTTCAATATCTCCCATCACCACCACCAGGAATAATACACCTACACGTGAAGGACTGTGCCTAGCAATCATAGTCTCTACGCCCACTTTTTAAAAAAGGACCTAAGCAGCCAACTGACCTGAGCAGGGAAAGGGGTTCCCCCATAGGTTTTGCATTACTGCCCCAAAATGGGGAATTGTAGCCCAAAACATCTGGACTAACTCACCCCTTCCCACCCCTTTCCTGGAAAAAGGTTGCCTTAGGTGGCTTCTGTTAGAAGCAGCAGGGAGAGATGGGGTGGTTTGTTGGGTGTAATAGCAAAATGCAGCTTTCATGCGCAGGGGTAGGATGTCTGATGTGGTAGCGGTGAGAACAACTATGGCGTCCTGCATACCAGCTCTTGGAGCATTTGTTGCAGACACTGGATGCTAGGTAGTCATCAACGTTTTTTTGACTCTGCGCCCACCTTTAATCTGGACATGTGTTTGGGGGCCCATTTCTTAATTTTCTACTGTATATTTCTATGGTGGAAGTGCTGCTGCTGTGACTCACCTTGGATCAGACTGTGACCAGGTAGGGTCACAATCCACCAGTTGAAGACAGATGAGGGTAGAGACTTATAAAGTTGAGCATGGTGCATATAGTTGTTTTTCTTGTTTGGTGCTAGAATTCAGAGTGGTCAATGGGGGCTGTTGGCAGATAAGTTCAGAATTCGAAGGAGCGCTTCTTCATATAACACGTGATGTAGACTTTGACAATCTTTTGCCCTCCAGCTGTTTGGGACTACAATGCCCATCAACCCCAATGAGCACATCTATGTATGATGCTGAAGCTGGTAGAAGTTTTAGTTTAAAACGACTAGGTTGAGGAAGGCTGCTATAATGGAACTTGCAGCTGCTAGAAGGCATGGCATAGCCAGCCACTAGGTGGTTTTGTGTAGGCAACTTCATGGATTAAGATAAATCTTATCAACTGCTGCTTGCCATGTTATAACTACGTGGAACTGTATGCAGAGGCAGGACATCTGTGAATGTGATGCAACCAGAGTGGCTCTTACAATGGCTCCGTTGGAGGCAGAATACTGAACTAAGGGGGCTTTGGTCTGGTTCAGCAGGGCAGTTCTTTATATTATTACCCCAGCAAGTCTGCTCTGCTTCCTTTCCTAAGAGTTTTTTCCATTGGAATTATAAAGCCATGCTCTTGTTTAGCTCCAGATTGACTGAGCTGGATTAATGTCATTAGTAGCAGTAAGGTGCCATGTGGAACGTTCATGCTTGCTAACATGAATTGGAAGCACTAACTGAGGAAGAAACTACCCTGCTCTTAACAACAAAAACTCGGGCTAAATGGGGCTGTGTGACCCAAACGTTACTGTATGATGCAATGGTGGTTAATAATAGTTTAAAGCTGGTGTAGCAGCTGAGATGGTAGCCTGGAAAGTGCCTAGTTCAAATGTTACCCCAGCAGTGAACTCCCTGGGTTGCTTTAGGCAAGCTATTCTCTGATGCACAGCCAGTCTCTTACCCCACCCACCGAGGTGCAAACTTTGGACAATGGCCTGCCTTGCACAGTTGTTCTGAGGGTTCTGAGAGAATGTAGGCAAAATGCTTAGAACACTCCAAAACACTTGAGTCAATTGCAAAAAAAATCATATCACTTGCCATATAAATTCTAGTTTACTTTATGCTAGAATAAAGTATTGTCCCTGCTTTTATTTTTTTACTTGTTGAAAGCATTCTTACCCCCAATCCCCCAATTTGCAGCTTTAAAAAGCCCTCAGAGCAGCTTACAAATCAGTTTTAAAAAAGAGAGAATCCTTGTCCTCAGGGTTTTTTTTCCCCTCTGGGCTCCTGCCCTGTCTCCTAGGCAAGATGTCTTTTTGTCCCACATTCCACTTCTCCTGCACCCATATTTGCATTCACAGAACCCCACCATATTTCCTATGCTGTCATGATGTGAATTCCAACTCTCCTTTCTTTAGAAGTAGAAATTCAAAGCAGCACAATTTTATTCCAGCTTGCCACTCTTGAGCTATGAAATGAAGGGAGTGAACAGATATTTAGGGTAACCCATCTCCTGTGACCTTGAAAGGCTGCTCCCACTGTCCCTCCTGTTTGCTGCAATGGCTTGCCTCCCTTCGTTCTGCTCTTCCTTCACCCAGGACTGAGCCAGCTTCTGTCTCTTTTGCTCCACACAACCCCTCCATTTGCGTCCTCTTTTCATCCAGATCCCTTTCTAAACTCTCACTGCATTGGCCTCTCTTGCGGCTGGACTTTGTCCCTTCAAGGGCTGTCCCCTTTTCCCTTATAATCTGCATGGCCAGCTTATGAACGGGGAACAGCAAACATGGGGACTGGATACTTAATGAGCATGTGGTCTGCTCCCATTTTAGTTGGTGCACGACAGGGTGGGGTGGGTTTCCGTAGAGATGGGTGGGGTGACTGCTGACTCTTGCTAAAATGAGTTCCACGAAGGTTCCAGGTGCTTTTCTTGGGAACCGTTTGTGGTTACTGTAAGCCGGAAGCTACTCATTATCAGACTCATAGCTGCTTGTGTTACAAGACAGGCCCAACCATTCCCCCCCCTTTTTTATTTACATATTCACTGTTAACCACCTCCTTCCTTCTGTGCTATGCTGATCCTTTCAGGTGTTGGAGGACAGCATATGTTAAACCATTGCTCAGCTTCTTAAAGAGAGCCCCTTGTGTTCACTGTCATTTTCCCAGAAGTTCACTATCCTTCCCAGCTAATTTCACCAAGGTGCATGTGTGTGTTGCTTTCTCGCTTGGCTGCAGTTTTTCTTCTTACATCTAATCCAAACTCTTGGCTTACGCTGGCTCCTGGCGTCTTTGCCTGCTAATTGTCAGGTAGCCAGCCAAATCTAGGCTGAGAGACAAACTTCTGCAAGGAGATTTCAAGTGTACAGAGGACTTTGCCACAACACTGCAGTGCACAGTTGTACACTTCCGTCTCATTGGGGTGGGGAGGCATAATGGGGAAAAATTCTTAACAGACTCCATGATTGTGCAATACAGGTTGTAAACTGCAATCATGTTTCTAGTCTACCATGCATTCTAGTCTTGCTCAATACTGTATCTTGCTTGGCAGAGGTGGAAATTTCAAGGAAGCACATTTGGGTGAAATGTTAGGAAACACTTGCTAATGGTTAGAGCTGTTTGACAATTTAATAGGCTGCCTTGGCAGATGGCAGGCTCTCATTTGCTAGAAGTCTTGTAAGCAGAGGCGGGATGGTTCTCTGAGGTGTTGTAAGATTCCTATAGTGGGGTTGGACTAGATTACCTTTATAATTACTTTCCAAATTTAAAGTTCTAGGATGTGGTTTTGAAGTTTATCCTTTTCTTGTAATCATGTTGCAGAAGCTTCCTATCTTCTTGTTTCATATATTCTTAGCACCATTGTACCAAGTAAAATCCAGATTTCTCACTCAGAGCCATGCCAAGTTGGTACAGATATTGCTTAACTTCAGTACTGTAGTTACGTGTCACTGCACTGAAGCTTTGCTCAAGATTTATTTTTTCTGCAAGTACAACCTGCCTCCTCCCTTTCAAATTGCTCCGTTTGGCAAGAAATGAGGACTAGAAACAAGCAAAAGCAATTATTTACAAGCAAAAGCAATTATGATTGCTGCACCTCAAAAGTTATTGCAGGACTGGAATATGTTCAGAAAAGAGAAAACAAAATGATCAAGGCTGGAACAACTCCTCCAACATGAGGAATGTTACATTGGTTGGAGCATTAACTTTAGAAAGAAAGTATAGTGGGGGCTTTAAAAAGTTTTGCATGGTATGGAGAAAGTGGATAAGGATGACTTTGCTCCCCACTCTTATAATACTAGAACTCAGAGCCATCCACTGAAGCTGAATGTTGAAAGCTTCAGGACAGAGAAAGGAAAGTACTTCTTCACACAGTGCATAGTTAAACTCTGGGATTCGCTCTCACTAGATGTAGTGATGGCCACCAACTTGGATGGCTTTGAAAGGGTTTTAGACGAAGTCATGGAGGATAAAGGCTATCCGTGGGTACTGGCCACAATGCCAATGCTCTGCCTCCAGTGCTGCTGGAAGTCACAAGTAGGTAGAGTGCTCCTACACTCATATCCTGATTGTGAGCTTTCCAGAGGAGGCATGTGTTTGGCCAATGTGGGAACAGAGTGATGAACTCGGTAGGCCTTTGGTCTGATCCACCGGGCACTCTTTATGTTCATTGGAGTAAAGTAGTCCCTTGCTTAACTTTTAGCGTGGGTCTGTGACAAATGTCACACACACACTCTCTTTAGGCTTTTGATAGGGACTCTTCTTTTACTCTTTAGATCAGGGTGTGTATGTACTATAAAATTTGCTGCTTGCTTATATTGTAACTTTGCTGTCTGAAGCAGCATCTGTATATTCTGCAACGTTCATTTCATGCAATAAGCCAGTGTTTCTCAACCAGTGTGCCTCCAGATGTTTTGGGACTACAACTCCCATCATCCCTAGCTAGCAAGACCAGTGGTCAGGAATGATGGGGGTTGTAGTCCCAAAACATCTGGAGGCACACTGGTTGAGAAACACTGCAATAAGCCAAACTGCCTTTATTCCTTTTGCGAGATAACTTCTTGTGGGTATAAGGTTATGGGTAAACACATATTCATAACAAACACACATTGTAACTATAGCAAAAGGTCCTAAACCTCTTGGTAGTGTTTGCAGGAATACACATGAGTGCAGGACATTCATGTGGGTTCAGACACACCTTGTCACACTGGTTCTGAGCACAGCCTTCCTGGTAGCTAAAATAGCCAAACCAGCAATACATCTATTTCCAAAGTGCTATGAGGTGGGTGGGAAGGAAGGAACAGACTGTCAGTGAACTCAGAACCGTTGGTGTCACTGTGCTCAGGCAGGTGTTTGAAGTGGCATAGGGCTAGACTGCATGTAAGCCTCCTTCAAAGCTCCATCGAAGGTGGGGCTAGCGGCAGTTTCCTCCTGTATTTACAGCTGCAGAGAGGGGTTTGACTCTGTACTCAAATCTGTAGCCCAGTAGAAACACAGATCTCATACATCAGCCAGTCTTTATTCTGAAAGAAAAGTCGAGAGAGAAGAATTGGGCTGTTTTTCTTGTGGGTGATCCACTCACCCCCACCGTTTGCAGTTTGACCATTTCCCCCTCCCCAAACTATGCTACTCATGGCTAACAAAAGCAAGGAGGTGGTGGGTGGTTTTAATTTTCTATCATTCATACAGGCTTTCTTTGGAAGAGCTATGTCTGGCTGCTTCTAGAGGTATTTCTCTATGAGTCCACAGCTGTTCTAGCTGCTCGGCTTGTATGCACACTGCAGTTCGCAGCAGGCCTTTCTCAAACTGCTGAAAGCTGAGGTATCCCCCCACCCCCACCCTAGAAAGCATTACTTTTAGAAGGAAACAATACACACTTTCATAACCCTCAGAAGAGCCCAAGCTCTGTGTTACTTGGCTCATGCAGAGGTGCAGTGGACAGCCTCCCCTGAAGGAGTTGTTTGTGGTGTTTCTGCACTCGGGAGTCTTTGGATTATTCAGTTGCTCCCATATAGCTGAGTGGTCCATCCCTCAGAAGAGGCTAAAGGAAAGGAGAGCAGATTGGAGCAGCTGATCTGGCAGGTGCCCAGCAATAACCTCTACTGGTAGGGTGTTGGTGGCCCTTAAATTTGATCATGAAAATTGCAAAGACTTCTGTGGGAGCATAACAAACTTCAGGCTTCTGCTTGTTCGTGGTAACGTAGGCCCAGGTATCCGATAATGAAAACGTGGGTAGTCCAATATCATTTCTTCAAGGTACATGGAATTCCCCTAAAGTACAGCTACCTGGGGCCCCGTAACACTGTGCATAAAAGCTTTTACTTCCTGGTTCTTCTCCCCACACCCTGCCCCAAATTCAATGAGAGAGACTAGTTGCTTCTGGCATGTAGAGAAAGACTCCAATGCCCTGCAAAACTATGAAGTGACTCTGTGGTCTTGTGTCAGAGGTCTGGTTGGAAAACAAAAGCTGCTCAAAGATCATCTTTTTGAAAGAGGAACATGTAGAGGGGATTATCATTTCTGACTCAGACCCAACTGAAAGCTCAGCAAGTGGTCCCCAAAGAGGACCAGTTCACCTATGTGTTTGTCACTTGTGGATTGCAGCATCAAGAGTGTCTTTCATGTGAGGGTTTGTCAGAGCTTCCACCCAAGGAGTTCATTTGTGTTCATCTCTTTTTCAGATAGTGACATCTAGTAATGAGAAATTAAGGCATAAATGTGCATGTGTGACATAGTTCAGGGGTGGGGATCTCTTTTGAATGTCATGGTCCAGGGCCAAATTTCTTTGTGAGCAAACTTGGTGCGGGGGGGATATGCCAGTGGTGGGCAGAACCAGAGGCAAAAGTGGGCAGGCTGTATTCCATCCATGCAAAAGTCAATGGTTTCTACACACTTACACCTCCACATCCAGGTAAGCAAGAGGCATTGTTAGAGCACAAGGATACATTCCACCCAGGTAAAAACCCTGAAGTTGCAGAGCAGGGCATGGAGAGAGCCCTGAGGGCCAGGCAGAGAGACACAGAGGGCCACATTTAGCCAATGGGCCTGAGGTTCCCCATCCCTGCTGTAGTCTTTCTCACAGAGTGTTCTAGCCACCCGATCTGCCCTCTGATCTAGGACTTTTCCCTTAAAATGCTGAGTTTGGGTGGGGAGCTCTTGGTAGGGACAGGTGAGTAGCCAGAAGTTTGGGAAGGGGGGGAGGGATTACAGGATAGAGGTAAATTCTAGCATGTATTTTGAGAGTGTTGCCATTTATTTTTGGAATCCAGCCTCCGATTATGGCATGAAACTGCCGATCTTGCGATCCAACCCAGAGGATCAGATTCTCTACCAGACGGAACGCTACAATGAGGAAACCTTTGGCTATGAGGTCCCCATCAAGGAGGAAGGAGACTACGTTCTTGTGCTAAAGTTTGCTGAAGTCTATTTTGCACAGTCCCAGCAGAAGGTAAAAATAAAGTACAGGTACTGTGTTCTGGAAGGACTTCCTTGAGTAACACCCACCAGTGGTTGGGTCAGGTGCCAGAGGCCTGCTGGTATACTATTGCCATATGCTTGTGGGACTCAAGTATGCACACCTTTTGCGGCGTGGGGGTGCTTGCCTTCACTCTTCCAGCATACAACAAAACTCATGTTCCCCCCCCCCCCCCCGAAATGAAGTATCCTGGAGTCACACACACAGATGCACTTTCGGGGGGGACTATCACCACCATTTCTGCTGGTGGAAGTCACTTACCAGTTGGTTAACTGACCTTTGTCATGGGAATATAGGAAGTTACTTTCTTATGACCCAGCCCATTTAGTTCATTAGCGTGTACGCTGATTTGCCACAGCTCTCCTGAGCTTCAGACAGGGGTCTCTCCCAGACCACCCTGGAGGCACCATAGATTGAACCAGGAATTTCTACATTCAAAGCAGATGCTCTACCACTGAGCCAAGACCCTTCCTATGCAGTATCATCTATTGCACTTGAGATCAAAAGACAACCGTGTGTCCTTCCAGCTATGAAATATGTTTTTGCTGCTGCTCTTTCCAGTCAGTTGTATTGACAGGTCATGCTTATAGAATTGTAGAGTTGGAAGGGACAACAAGGATCATCTAGTCCAGCCCCCTGAAATGCAGGAATCTTTTGGTGACTTGAACCCACAACCCTGAGATTAAGAGTCTCTTACTCTGGGGCAGCCCTCTCACCAAACCTCCCTGGCTCTGCTAGAGGCCCTACCCTTTCCCATCCTGTCCAAACTTGAGAGACCTATTTTACAAGCAAAACCCAAAGTTGCTTGTCTTCTTTATTTGGCCAGCTAAGGAAATTGCTTTTCTGCCAATCTATGAGTTCCAGGTCTTGGCACAAACACACTCCTCCAGCTTAGATACAAAATCAGTCAGGCAGCATCTCTCTTAGTTCAATGACTGTCAGTAGCATCACATCCAGGGTTTTTGAGTTACAGTACACAGGATTTTTCACTGGGCAGTATGGAAAGGCGGCTGCTTCCATTCTCCCTAAGGAGTTTGTGTAAACTTGAAAATTTGCATGCTTCTACACCCAGTTCGAAAGCACATCAAAGTGCAAGTAGATAAATAGGACCACTCCGGCGGGAAGGTAAATGGCGTTTCCGTACACTGCTCTGGTTCGCCAGAAGCAGCTTTGTCATGCTAGCCACATGACCCGGAAGCTGTCTGCGGACAAACGCCGGCTCCTTCGGCCTATAGAGCGAGATGAGCGCCGCAACCCCAGAGTCAGACACAACTGGACCAGATGGTCAAGGGCCCCTTTACCTTTACACCCATGAAAGGTGTCAGTTAGGCTGCTCTCCTGGTCGTGTACAGTAGCAAGGTCAGGATGATGTTCCTGCATTGACGTTCCTCCAATCCATAACTTGTTTTCCTCCCATCTTTGCTCCTGATCTGACTTCTACTCTGCAAGAGGCCTCATTCCTTTACCATATTTCTTTCCAAAGGTTTTTGATGTGCGCTTGAATGGCCACGTGGTGGTGAAGGACTTGGACATTTTTGACCGAGTTGGGCACAGCACAGCGCATGATGAGATTATTCCAATTGGCATCAAGAAAGGGAAGCTGAGCGTCCAGGGAGAGGTCTCAACTTTCACAGGGAAACTCAACATTGAGTTTGTCAAGGTAAGAAAGCGCCATTGTTCACAAGTGGCTTCTCTCTCTTCTCTCTCTCTCTCTCTTCTCTCTCTCTCTCTCTCTCTCTCTCTCTCTCGCTTACAGGGTGTGGATTAGGAAGGTTCACTCATTCATTATATATTGCTAAGCCCCCTGGCCCAACTATCCCCAGGAGGAGGCTTAGGCAAGAGCAGGTTTGATTCTCAGTGATGATGGGTTTTGTCACGTTCTTGATCCGGCCTCTTTTTATTCAGGTAAAGGGCTACCATTCATGCCTTTTGAGAAAGGTTAAGTGTTGAACATGGAGAAATATTTGTAGCGAGGTCAGATCTGATGCAGCCTCTGCTGGCAAAGGTCCTAAACATTAGAAGAGCCTGCTCAGTAAGGCCAAGGGCCCATGTAGTCCAGCATCCTATTCTCACAGTGGCCAACCTATGTTAAACCCCCTATGTCTATGTTAAACCCCCAAGCAGGATTTGAAACAAGGGCTGCAATAGGACTGCACCCCCAAGCTGTGTGGGCAAGCTTTCCCTTGACACACATGCACACACAGGTTTGAGATGGGCATTTTACAACATCATACTTCCCTTCCTATGTCTGTGATTCAGGAGGAGAAAAATATTCCTCTTTTAAAAGATCAGAAATCCTATTGACGATGGCATGATGTTAGTGAATAAGCAAGATTCCACAACATTTGGACTATCCAAAGTAGTCTTCCAGGGCCATATTAACAGAGATTTAAGGAATTTCACTCCTTCCCTTTCCCAGATGGATTAAAAAGAAAACAAAACAAAAATGTAAAATGTCTTAATAAAATGTGTTGACATTAAGTGACCTTACATAATTTGGTTTACAATTATATCTACATGGAATACAAGCATGACATGGAAGTAAATCTTCCTTTTGTTTGCTTGGAGTATTTATGCTCATCTACTAACCAGAGTTCTCAAGGTGGCTTTCAATATGTTTTTTTAAATACAACTCAACAAGCAAGAGGTACAGAGATGTGTACAGGTTTTGCTCTCGGATATTCCACTTTCTGCTTTGCTGAATTATTTTGGGCCACAGCAGATATCAGATGAAATGGCTACTCTATTTACTTCCATGCTGTGGAAATGGCCTGTCCTGCTCAGTAACTGCCAGCTTGTGTGTTAGGAGTTTCTGAGTACTGAGCCTTCATGGCACTTTCTTCAGAGCCTCACATGTACATAGAGAACTGAATAGTTGCCCTGAGGCTGCGGAAACCAACCCATGACTGCAGCTGTTAGGCAGTACAGGGACCTAGGACTACTGGAAAGTTCTGTGTGTGTGTGTGTGTGTGTCCACACACAGACCATATCTGGCTCCTAGATAGAGCATCACAAGGGGGAAACAATTCAACCATTCTGGCTCCATTCCACTAGCCAGAGAAGCAACAACAGAATGGAGCATGTCCCATTTCCCACTCACCCCCACCCACCGCTGCCAAAAAGAAAACACTGCCAGTAATATTGCAAAAATGAAGAGAAACATGCTCTTGCCTCTGGGACCATCAGGAACCACAGCACCCCTTTCAGCACCCATCAGCAAAGGAGAGATCAGCCTGGCTATAAATGCCTGCCTGCATCTCATCACTTTGTTCTGACATTGTCCAGCTGGTCTCCATCCTCTATCTTTCCCCTCCACATCCCTTTCCTTGGATGTCTTGTCTCCCCCACCCCCTGTAAACCCATGTTGACAAAAGCTTCTGTATATTACAGAAAGCACGTGGATTGCATGCCCAGAGGTTTTTGGCTCTGCTTAGCTGCAAATAGAAACATTTTATGTGTATCTAGTAATCAACTAATATACATGAATTTGTCTGTTAAATCTATGAATAAGTTGATAACTGGATATAAATCAATGTGTTTTTTTATTACAGTGGTACCTTGGTTTTCAAACTTAATCCATTCCAGAAGTCTGTTCCAGAACCACACAAAACAATCTCTGCTCCAGACACACAATTCCCTCTGCTCCAGACACACAAAACAATTCCTAAAACAGCAATTTAACATGAATTTTACTATCCAACAAGACCATTGATCCATAAAATGAAAGCAATAATCAATGTACTATACTATAAAATAAATAAGACAGTATTATGCATGATAAAAATGAAAATAAATTTTTTTCTTACCAGCACTGATGATAGTCATTGTTTGGATGGGGGGCTTTTATCCATTTCCGCAGTCACACAATCAATCATAAAATGAAGAACAAGCCACAGTCACAAAAACACAAAAGCCACACAAAAGCAAAAACAAAAGCACCAAATATAAGCTCCAAATATCACCTCAGAACACTGCAGTTGGAAATGGAATGCTTTGATTACAATGGGGGGGGGTGCAAATTAGCAGTGCAACAGTGAAAACAGGAGGAAAAAGGCTTTTACAATGAGGAAGGATGCAAATTAGCAGCGCAACAGTAAAAACCAGAGGAAAAAGGCTTTGATTACAATGGGGGGACACAAATTAGCACAACAGTGAAAACGGAAGCTCAGGAGCACATTCTGCTTCTGAAGCAAAGTTCGCAAACCAGAACATTCAAGTTCCAAGTTGGTCAAGAACTGAGCTGTTCAAAAACCAAGGTACCACTGTACTTTAAACCAGTGGTTTAAGCTGCCTTTATTGGAAGTTTTACTGAATTTGGGAACCCTTGCCTTCCTCAGTTTTGAATATTCCTCTAATATTCAAACTTGGATTCCCCCTCCCTTTTTTGCCATTCAGACCCATAGATTTCAAAGGCTTTAAACTTAACTTTGTTTTGGTTCTAAATAAAGGTCTTAATTTTTAAAGGAACTGACGACTTCAAACTATTTTTTTTATCTATTTAGTCATTCATTTCAAGTATTTATATACCACTCAATATTCAGAATTTCTAAAACCTGTATGGTTTATATGAATCAGCATTGCAGACAATTTTGGAGTAGCTGACAGAATGAAGCTCATCTCTGCTTCCTTCTTTCTTTACAGGGGTACTATGATAATCCAAAAGTCTGTGCACTATACGTCCTCCGGGGAACAGTGGACGGTAAGTTTATTTCTTATAACCCCTCTGATTTCAACCTCCTCCTGGTCACCAGTTGTCTTTTCTGTTACTGCAGTCAAAAAGTTTGCTCAAGTAAGACCAGGCGTCGGCAACATTTTCTGCCCGTGGGCCGGAGGATTCCCACGGACTATCGCCCGTGGGCCGGACATGGGCCGCACAGGCGCAGAAGCGATTTCCAGTGCCGCGCTGCCCATGTCCCAAACACTGGAAATGGCTTCTGCACATGTCCGCAGCTGCGCAGAAGCGATTTCCGGTGCTGGCTGCCCATTTCCAAAATGTCCAAAGCGCCAGAAATCACTATTGTGGCTGCATAGACGCGATTTCCGGCGCCACTCGGCGAGTCGCCACGCTGCGCCAGTTTACCACAGCGTGGGGGGGGGGGGACTTGCCAAGCGGGTGGCTCAGTTCACGGGCGGCCCGTGGGCCAGATAAACGGCCTCCATGGGCCGGAGGTTGCTGATGCCTGAGTAAGACCCTATCCCTCCCTTAGACCCCATTCCGTGACACCCTCATAGGAACAAAGGAAAGCTTCAACTTGCCTCTGCTAGAGGTTCTCAATATTCTGAGTATCGGTGTCTGGGGAGCAACAGTGGGAGAGAGCTTTTGCTATTGGGCTTCCCAATCTGGGTGGCTGTTGTTGAGCAAATTAGTCTGGCATCTGGTGGGCCTTTTGATGTGGTCTAGCATGGCTCTTCTGCATCCTTGTGGATCTTGCAGGACATTCTCTGATTTGGACCAATTTCCATCTGTGCATCTTTGTACAGACACCCACATTAGACAAATGTTGCACCAACAAACACAGATTCCTCTGCTTAGAATAAATGATGTGTGGCAACATTTCCACTACATGTGGATTTATTTGACAGCATTCATGAATATTTGGTATGTTTGGTACATATATGAACCTTGAATTCTACTGTGGAATATATTTTACACCACTCATTCTTTAATCTTTCTGTGATTTTTATTTTATTGTCTTGTGGTTTTATTCTTCTTGTTTCTAAGACTTTTTTTTAAGCAAGCGATAAACTTAAGACCAAATGTTTTTAGGAAAAAAATTAAAAGATAGCTAATTAATTTTCAGGATTTACATGCAAAGTCAGTCTCGGGCAGTAATTAATCCCCAATAAGCATTTTGCTCGCTATATGAAGAGTCTCAAAAGTCTCTCCTGCTAATTATGTGTTCTTTTAATGTTTTAAAAAGTATTAAACTTCAAAAAAGAGAAAAGAATAAATGATATGGTTCGGTGTTAACCAGTTTGGAGGGCAAAACTTCAGTTTTTGCCAAATTTGGAATAATTTTGGGAAACAGAGTGGTTTTCCCAAAGTCAGAGAAGGTTTTTCTAGGACACTCCAGTTGGCTTTGTTTTGCATACATCACAGACCCTGGCATTTCTCCTTCTCTTCCCTCCTGCAGACGTCCCAAAGCTACAGCCCCACCCCGGCCTGGAGAAGAAAGAGGAGGAGGAGGACGAAGAGGAGTATGAAGAAGGCTCCAGCACTAAAAAGCAGACCAATAAGAACCGGGTCCAGTCAGGCCCCCGCACACCAAACCCCTATGCCTCGGACAACAGCAGCCTCATGTTCCCTATATTAGTGGCCTTTGGTGTCTTCATTCCTACCCTCTTCTGCCTGTGCAGGTTGTGAAGGACGAGACTGCAAGGCCAGTGGCAGGCCAGAGGGGAGGAGTTGGACCAAGCGTGGAGGCTGTTTCGGTTTCTCATAATTTAAGGAAAATTTAAAACGGTTTGTTAAGGAGCAGCAGGTACAATAAAGGGCAAGTTTGCATCAGCCTCTTTGAGGAAGGCAGCCTTCACCCACCCACCCTCGCAGCAACTGAGCCACCCAGCTGCACCATGAGCCGCTACCTTTCTGGTCCAGAGAATCTTGAAAGCAAGGAAGGCCTGGATAGTTCTGGCTCTTAAGATGCAGATGAACTATCTTCCCAGCGAACAGCAGGATGGAGGGTCAAGGGCGAGCAGCGGGGAGAACGAACAGGGAGGGGGACGTCTCCAAATGTTGGCATGAAGAAGCAGACTTTGCCATCGCACAGCCTTGGCTGGAATAATCCACGTTTGTGCTAGGACTGCTTGCGGGGGTGGGGAAAATAGGCTGGCTTTTTGACACCTGCTAAAATGTTTGTAACTCAACCCATGGTACTTCTTTTCTTTTCTGAAAGAGAGAGAGGCTTGCCCTTGCTGTTTGGGTAGAAAGTCTTTTGGTGACTGGAGCAGGATGAACAGGTTGGTCTTGTTCAGCTGCCCTGCCTGGGAGAAATGTTTTTTTCCATGGTCACTGCAGCATCTGACCAGCCACTCTGGAAAGGCTTAAGCCGCCGGAGGGCAGTTTCTTTTCTCGACACAGAACCCTTTGTTTGTCCCAGAATGGTTCCCACTTCCCATTTGCTTGTCCTTGGGGGATTTCCTCTAATGCCCCATCAATTGTTGCTTTAAATGTCCCTCTGTTCTAACACACGTGCGTGCACACACGCGTACACACCCACACCCACACCTACACCTGTTTGACACTCAGGACCCCTTTCCATCCTGCATGCCCCTGATGATAACCTGGTACGTAAAGATTGGAGCTCTGGCAAAGATTTAGGATCTTTTTTATTTCCCTGGTGGCCTTTTAATCTCTCTTGTTCCAGGAGACCTGCCACCTTTTGAGCTGAAGAAGGCATTTTTTTCATTTGTTTTTAGGAGCACCAGCGCAGGGAGACCTCTGTCACAACTTGTCTCCATGCCCTTGGACCTCCTTGAAATGCTTCAGTTGTGTTATGTTTGTGTCTTTGTGTCTTTAAATGGACTTGAAAAACCAAGTGCCAGTGTGTTGTTTGAATTATCAGGTGTGTTTCACTTTCACTGGTTTGCTGGCCACCAGTTTCTGGTTGTTTCTCTCCCCCCCCCCTTTCTGGGAGATTAACATTAACAGTCTGAAATAGCCCTTAAAAGAAAGGAGTACCATCCCGAGAACTGCAGATTGTATAGTGGCAATTCCTGTGCCGCCAGAATATTTGTGATGCACAGTGAAAGGATGAGTCAAGTAGGCATCTTCTCCTTTCCTCGTTTTGGGGAGGCGGTTTCAGAATATGACCAAGAGAGATGCCCACTTTAACCTTTTGTGGTATAGGAGAGAGCTGTTATATTGACCTGGATTGTGGTCAATTTTCAATGACACCTACATCGCAGGGCCTGTCCGATTCCCAGCTCCTGGTGAAAACAGGGAGAATTGTTTTAAATCTGTACATTGTGTTCTTATGGCTTTCTGGTTTTCCATTGCTGTGACAAGAGAGTTATAATTGGCAATCCAGTTCAGAGACAAAACACCATGGAGCAAGGCCTTTCACGAGGAAACTAAACAGAGGGCGCATCTCCAGATGTTGGCTTAAAGAAGCAGATTTCACTTTTTGTTTTGTCTTCTGCACAGTGAAGATTCTTTCATGATTGTGAACTGGGCATTAGTTGGCACTTGGTTGAATAACTGGCAAGGCTGGAGCCCCCCTTGCACCCTTTTTTAGCAGGCAGTCTTTCTCCTCATGTCACCAGCCAGGGTGGTCTTGCCTAGACCGACCATTGTGGCTGATCCAGACTATCACCTCTTCATTGTGCTCCTTCTCTGTACCCTTATTTCCCTCTGCTCCAGACACACACACAATAAACTTCCTGCCATTTCCTTACACAGTCACTTGAGGATGTCTTAGTATGTGGCTGGCAGCTTTTTTGTGTCCTCTGTCCTGCAGTCCTTGGCAAGACTGGCCTAGTTTGGGAGCCCTGAGTCCTTCACCCCTTCTTCAGAGTGCAGACGTTTGCAGTTTGTTACTATAAGTTGTCCTGCGTTAACAGTTGGGGCATATGCGCCCCTTGAGGTCCTCTGCTGATTTCCTCCCAGGTACAGTCTCGATGGGGAAATTGTATCAGAAAGGGGCCTTTGTTTCACATTGCCAATAAATGCATTAAACTCAACCAGATACTTCTTTTCCTCCACCCAACCCTTAGTTGCTTGGCTTAAAGGAGAGCCTGCCCAGATTCAGCCTCCTGCTGTGTCTTTGGCCCCGGTGAATGCTGCTTCTCCTCCTCCACCACCTGTCTGTCCAGTATTTGTTCTCCATGGTTGTTGAGCCTCATCTAAACACACAACTCAAGATGCTGGCAGAGATATGGAATAATCCCTGGGCTTGGAGGCCTGGTGTCCCATTGCACTGCCATCCTGCTGTTTACTCCTTCCATCTGCCCCTTCTCCCAGCACTAAAGCTTGCTTTACGGAGCAGGGAAGCAGCGCTGTGTCTTTTCAATCCAAGCTCTTTTCCAAGGGGTTTGATTTAAACTCAGCCACAGTTAGGTCTGGCTGGCTTAATCTCTTCACAGCAGGAAGGTGGGATGTGAGCTAAGGTACATGTCCTTGAGTGTGGGTGGCTGCTTTTGTCTTCATACTATTCGTGAGTATACCATCCTGCATATTTAACTTCCTTTTTGACAGCTGCTTATTTCTGGGCCCATTTGGGACTGACAGATAAACAGAGCCGCTAGTATGTCACGAAAGGCAGCCTGATTTCTTTAGAATTGCAGGATTCCATCCCAGGCAGGGCATCTTATGTCCTCTGAGGGTCAAAGCAGGGTGAAGTGCAGATTTAACCTCTCCCATAACAAGCCTAGAGTTTAAGAAACACTGCAGCTAGTACCGGGTTCAAGCAAAATGGTGCCACAGGAGAAGAGGACCATGCAGCAAGTCCTCTGCCTGCCAGGTAACTCATTCCTAGTGTTGGGTGCTACACTAGCCTCCCCCCACTCCCATCAGACCCAGCATCCTACGACTAATGGCTGAGGCTGATGGAAGTGGGAGTCCAGAACATCTGGAGGGCACCAGTTTAGGGCCAAGTTCCTACTACCCAATAGGAACTTACAAGCCCACTTTCATCTCCTTTTCTCTCCAGCCCTGTACCTTCTTGCTTCGAGGACACTGATGGGTACTAACTGCCTCCCTGAATGTGTCTGTGTTCCCATGTTTCATTAAGAGGGAAAGAGGCCATTTGCTGTAAGGCAGGACCTGAAATAAATGTATGCAGTGTGGTTGAGCAGGATTTGGTGAGGTCAGAAATTGGTCCCTGCTGCAAGAGCACTTGTACACAGTGAGGAAATGAGGTGATTTTGTTTCTCTCCCCTATATTCTTGAAGGTTCTCAAAGACCATAGAGCACTGGCTGTTTCAAAAGCTCTCCCACTAGAAAAAGAGGGCTGAGATTGTCTTGAGAGGGCAGTGAGAAGGCTGAGATTGTCTTGAGAGTCCCATGCTTGGGATATAAAAAATGATCTGGTCACTTTGCATACAAAGACACCCTCAGCTCCAGTTGCTGTCCAATGAAAAGTTTGGGTTTGCCAAATGCTGCCCTTGCTTTGAGAGATCTGAGAAAGAGCTCCTCTGATAAGCCTGCTCTTTTTGAATTAAGTTGCGAGAAGACAACTTGGGCACTTTCTTCCTTTCCTAATGTTTAGCATCTAAGAGGTAGCAGTGAGCTGCACTATTTTATTTTATTTTATTTTATTTTGGAGGATGTTGCAAGTAGAAACCGAAGGAATGCCAAAGTTGAATCTTACGTCTCTCCGTCTTTTTTGTGCCTTCTTTATTTTCCAGGTAGTGAAATGACAACAGGTTCTGCTTGTAAGGAAGCTTCTGTTCTAAGGAACTTCTGTTTCCTCTTTTTCAAACAGACAAATGTGTGTGGGATGGGTGGGAAAGCTGTCTCCTGTGAACCAGACATTCCTCATTTGCAAATGCAAAAACCGCAGGGAAGTTCAGGCTCTGTGCATCTTACTCCATGCATTGTCGGGAAATGCTGGTGAGCTAGGAAGAGCTTCCATTCTTACAGTTCAAGTTTAGTTGTGCTTCAGAGAAGGAAACTGGCAGGTGCCACGAAGCACATCTAAACCTGAACTGTAGAATGGAAGCTTAATTCCTCAGCAATTCCAAATGTCTTCTCAGTAGAACCCTCTGGACCAGCCTTCGCCAACCTGGTGCACTTCACACACGTTGAAATACATCTTGCATCAGTCCCCAATGGGAACTTGTGCTCCAAAACATCTGATGGGCACCAGTTAGCAAAGGTTCCC
This sequence comes from Zootoca vivipara, assembly GCF_963506605.1. Taxonomy (NCBI): domain Eukaryota; kingdom Metazoa; phylum Chordata; class Lepidosauria; order Squamata; family Lacertidae; genus Zootoca; species Zootoca vivipara. Next base: position 16,237,298 of record NC_083292.1, on the reverse strand, counting down.
ATAATATAATCCCTAACTATTGGGCAATCTGGTTGGGACTGATGGGAATTACAGTTCAGAACACCTAGAAGATATCACTTTGGGAAAGGCTGATCTGAACGGTCATTGATCGACACTCCTGATCTACAACCGGGACTTGGCATCAGTTCAGAGCATGCATATTTATATTCAGTGCCTGTCAATGGTTGGGCTTTCAGAATTGTTCTACCCCAATGTTGGATTCTTGTGTTGCAGGTACTGGGTTTGAGCAAAACGGCAGAAGAGGAAGCATGGGGCCAGCCTTCTGCCTCCCAGATGATTTGATGTTAATGTCCAGTTCTACAAGGCACTGGGATTTGCTAGCACTCCATGCTGTGACAGCAGGCAAGACTTCCTCCCCAGCACCTTGCATTGTCTTAGCACTAATACATGCCCTCCTGGCAGGTAGAGCGGGTTGGCGCAAATGCCCTTTCCTATGCTGGGACACAGCTATGAGAGTTTGCTGTTGTGTGAGGCAGTTTCAGACTCCTCCTGATAGGCACCATCTCTCACAGCATGTTGGGAGCATGTTGTTCCCATATCATCCTGAGATCACGGTGCAGTCATATGATTGGGTTGAAACAGAATCCTCTTTAAGCGCACCATGAATCAAAGCATCCAGAAAACGAGATGAAGCTGCTGGATCAGGCAGCCTGGCTTTATATATGCTGAAGAGAAAATGAGGGTCAGAACTTGGGAATGAAACCAGTCGCAAAAGTGTTAGGGCAAATCCACCATTTGAAGCACATGACTTCCTCCAAAAGGTCCTGAGAACTAGTCCCCCCCCCCCCGAGAGCTACACGTCCCAGCACCTTTAAAGTCATGTGCTTTAAATATGTATTAGAGGTCCTTTAAATGTATGATATGCATCTGTTCTTGGTCTCCGAGACATCCATAAGGGTAAAACCCAACTGTGAGCCTCTGAGCCTAAGCTTCTTCCAAGGATAGCATTGGATGCAGATTAAAACATTGCTTCTTTCTTCAATAATGACTGTTCAACATAAGCTTGCAGGGTCAAAATACTGTCTGAACTTGCAAATGTTCTCTCCCCCCCCCCAATGGGGAACAAGAGGAAGTTTTAGTCAATAGACTATTGTCTTGGGGTCTGGCACTTCCTGATCTTAGCTTAAGGAAGAAGGAGTGTGTGTTTAAAGGCCACTGGAACTCATGACCATTGCAGCAGCAGCACCAAAACACTTTCATCATGAGCGCAACTACTGGCATTAGCATAGAGCAGTCTTCACCAACCTGGTGCCCGCCCTTCAGATGTTTGGGGCTATATCCCCCATCAGCACAGCTGTGCTAGCTTGAAGCCGATGGGAGTTTTAGTCTGAAAATCTGGAGGACAGCAGGTTGGGTAAGCTGCTGTAGAAAGGATCTCTGCCAGAGCTGGGGAGATACTTAGAGCTAAACATTAGAGAAATGGTTTTGAAGAGGTGGGATTCTTTTATGGGGTGTTGCGTATGCCTTGTCCGTTCAGAAAGGGCCAGTGTTGATCAAATGCTTTATCCCCCCCCCTTTTTTATTGCTGTCCCTTCCCACCTGTCTTGGGCAGATGTTTTATATATATTTAGTCCAACAAACTGAAGTGCTTTCCACCCTCCCATGGATGCTTTTATGTTCTGGTACCTTGACTATCTTGCAAAAGATCTCTCTCCTGAGGAGGAAATTGTGGGTGTGTCAGTGTTGTCTGCAGTTAAGGAAAGGTTGTACAGAAGCAGTCTGCCTGCAGCCTGTTCCCTTAGAGGCTGACTGTTTTGCAGGGGTCTAGAAACACAGAAAATATCAGACCCAGAATTCTTAAGGTATCCTTAACCGCAGCCTCTTTCCAGAACTCGTGGGGCCAGTTGCCCCAGTCTTTGAGGTTCATCACCCGCTCCCCCACAAAGCTTCCTGGCTGCCCAGGGAAACCTGGTGTCTGAAGGACTGATGGGAGGGGAGAAAAGCAGGAAAGAAGACTAATAGTCTGTAGGGCCAGCTGGGGAGGCTTTAAAAGGCTATGCATGCCTTCTTTCACTGGATGTTAAATGCTGTTGGTGCTACTTATGTCTGAAAAAATGAGTAACTTGTGTCATGAGTGCAGTGAAGATCCAGGAGCAGGTTAGTGGCCTCTGACAGGGACTATTTTTGTCCTCCTTTATGGAACACTTCCTGGGATGCTCCTCTGCCTTTCACATTTACATGGGGTGATCTTTGGGGTGCCTTTAGGGAGTGCCTTCTGTTACTCTAGAGGAAAGGCCATTCCCCCCCTTACTTCCTAAGCAGGTACAGTAGTTTCAAAGTTAGACCCCTGTCCTGTCCATCAGTTGTTCAGCAAGATTATAATTTTTATCACTGTTAAAGCAGGTGGGAACTTAGAACTCCTGCAGTTTTCAGATGATTGTGGCCCATCTTGCTTTACCGTGCTGGGATCCTATTAATCTCCCCCGCACCACACATGAAGCTTGGATCTGTGCCCCTGCTTACTTATGAGGCATTGATGTACTTTCAGGCAGCTGGTCTCCTGGGCTCTTAGGACCAGCCAGATGTAAGCTTGAATGTTACAAACCTAAGCTGCGTGGAATCAGTTTCTGTACTGGTAGTTCTGTAACGTCGAAGTTAATTCCTGATTTTGAAGGAGGGATGTGTCTTTAACCATCTCTTGCTTTCTATGTCTAATCATCTGCACTTTTCTTTATCTTATTGGTGTGTGCTTTGTTTTTTAATAACTTTGGGCAAAGGGTAAAAAGCACAGGTGTGTGTGTGTGACTGGCTTTGCAAAAGGACAACCCCCCAAAAAAAATTCCTGGGGAAGTGGAACAGTATGAGTGAATTATTCTTGCTTTATTTCTCTTCTCCCCATTTTCACCAGATACATTTAGCTGGCTGGGTTTTTTTAACAAATAAAATTTTTCTTGGGTTTTCTTTTCTTTCTCCCAGGATGTCTGGTTTGAGGGGAAATGTTCAGAAATCTACTGGCTGGCAGTTTTAACCAGCAGTGTGTTAAAAAATAAATAAAAACAAAATTATATTGTCACTCAAAGGAACTGGTGTTTTTCTTACAAATAAATAAATAAATAAATGAGGGACATATTCATCAGAGAAAATTTTCATAGCTCTCAGCTGTATGGAGCCAGAGGCTTAAACCGCACTGCAGCAGCTATTGCAGGCTGCCAAAGAGACTTAATTTTTAAAACCCCATCACAACTCAGAATTCTTACAGCATCCAAGCAACTCTGCTCCTGCCTCTACTGAAAACTGCCCTGTTGCTCATCCCTGTGGGTGGTGGTATCTAATTTCTCTCTATTCTATTGGCTTGTGCATTTAAACTTTCATGATCCTGAGTGGCTCATGTGTGAGTTGGGAGTTGCTGTTTAGTCGTGTCCGACTCTTTGTGACCCCATGGACCAGAGCACGCCAGGCACTCCTGTCTTCCACTGCCTCCCGCAGTTTGGTCAAACTCATGTTGGTAGCTTCAAGAACACTGTCCAACCATCTTGTCCTCTGCATAGCTGCCAAGTTATCCCTTTTTTACAGGGATTTTCCCTTATGCTGAATAGGCTTCCTCGCGAGAAAAGGGAAAACTTGGCAGCTATGGTCCTCTGTCGTCCCCTTCTCCTTGTCTTTCCCAACATCAGGGTCTTTTCCAGGGTTTGGAGTTGCCTTAGCCAAGTCCTATTCCTCCACATCAAATCCTGTTCTGTGAATGGGTGCAAGCATACATTTAATAGATAGTGTCCAATTTTTAAAAATGGGAAATGTATTTTGTAGAGGGTATGTGATAATAAAGCCGCAAATGGCTGAAATCTGTTGTGTCGCCTTAGATTGGGAAATGGATTAGACAGTACCCCAAGCATAGATAGGATTGGCAGAGAAGCATTCCTACCTGTCCCTTAAATCTTGAATTAGCCCAGTGGCTGGGCCTTGTCCAAGTCTCCTGTCTTGTGGCAAGGCCCTGGGCATGATCAATCTGTGATTCATCATCCCCTCTTCAGAAAATATTTATTGTGTTATGCACTAGAGTGGAATATTCACATAATAGAGGCTGATTCAAAGTGGGCTTCACCTGCACCTTAATTTTATTTCTAGCTTCATTTTTTAAGAAGAGAAAAAGCAAAAGACGGACGGTGAAACATTTATTCTTTTTTTTAAAGAAAACAACACCAAAACCGCCCCTGGCTGCCATGTCGTAAGGAGGGTGAGAGGTGAGTGCCCAGTCCGCAGTGACTGAAAGCCTGTGCTGGTATAGTGTGCAGAGTTTTGTTACTTCAGCCGTAATACCACATGGAGAAGAGAAATTTGCTGCTGCCGTAGATGACTGTCGTCGGTTCTTGCTAGTGGCCCAGAAGCAGCCTGCCTGGCCCGAGTTTGCCTTGTCTGACAGAGCTGTGCCGCATTGCCTTGCCAGGCAGAGTAGCCGGCGGAAAAGGACACAAAAATGTGCATAAAGTTTGCACGTGCTGATTTGCATGTATGGACGCGAACATAGAAGCAATGACTCACAAACAATGAAATAGATCTCATCCTAGTGGGGAAGACACCTAATCCGTCTTGCCATAGCAAAAGAAAAAAAAGATGATTATGATGATGGTAATAGTTGTATTATTTATACTCCGCCCATCAGGCTGGGTTTCTCCTGCCACTCTGGGCGCCTTCCAGCACAGATAAAAATATAATAAAAAGTCAAACTAATTAATTTAATTAATAGCAACTGAATGGGTAGTTCCAAGGCCCCTTTCTGGTCCGCCTTTTTCTGGAAAGGACCCGGCAGCCTTTCAGAACAGAGGACTGTCCTCTACGCGCGGCTATGTTTCCCTATGAAGCATTCAGCTGCGGAGGAGGAGATTCCTGCAACGTTTCGGTTTCTCTGCCTAAAATCCGTCTTACGGAGATTTGCCTGCCCTGTCCAGATGCGCCCCAAACCGCTTTGCACCACCACGACTCCCTTCCAAAACCGCAGCAGCCCCGCCGAGGTCGGAGGAGGAGCTTCCTTCCAGAGTGCGCGTGCGCGCGGCGTTCTTCGCCCCCCCCATCCCTACCTCCCACCAACGTGCCTCCTTTGGCTCCGCCTTCCTCGACTTCCGTCAGGGGTCATCCTGGCCACGCCCGCTCGCTCCCATAGCTACGAAAGGAGGCGGCGGCAGCGGCGGCGGAGGTGGTAGCCATCTTGGCGGCGGCGGCGGCGGCGGCGGCGGCGGCGGGCCCGACGGGGCGATGAGCGGCTCGAAGCCCAGGGTGGCGTCGGGGTCCGGCGGGGCGCTGAGCCGCCTGCGAGGCCGGAGAGGCTCCGGAGACGCGTCGCCCGCGGTCGTGGCTCCGCTGAGGGCCGCCGTCTTGCCCCGCACCGAGGCGGAGCTGCTGGCGCTGGACGCGGTCCGGCCCGAGCACGTCCTGGGGCTCAGCCGCGTCACTGAGAGTGAGTAGCAGGGGCGCCCCCGGAGAGGGGCGAGGAGGAGGAGGAGGAGGAAGAAGGAGCCCCCCGGGCGCTGAGGAGGGAGCGAACCCCGACATTGTGCCAAGCCCGCTCTGCGCCCCGGTATCGACTCCCCAGAGCCCCCGCCCCACCTCAGTTCGTGAATTCACTTAGGTGGGCACCCACTTAGGTGGGCACCCGTAGGCCAGGGGAATTGGGAGGGGAGGGCTCCCCCAAAATCTTCTGTTGCCTCTGAAGGTTGCCCCTTTTATGGACTCTCCTGGGCACCCCAACATCGATTATGTTTTTGCTCCAAGTAGGCATGTTCTTTTTCCAATCAGGGCGCAGGAAATTGGGAGCGGCGGAACGCATTCTCTCTTTACACGCCCGTTAGCATTTTGCTCGGAAGAAACATCCCTTTAATGGCCCCACCGGCTAGACCCATAAACGTGGGCCCCAAAGTACAGTATCTATTAGGTTTCCATTTCCGTCCCGTCCCTGAGCGCAGGAAATTTGTGGGAGACAGAGAGCATGCACCCTGCTTTCTTGTTTCACCTGCTGAAGAGCCAAAACATCTATCCCCCTATTTGCAACTAAGGGAAACTCAGAATATATATACTGTATTTAACTACTAAGGGCTTTGTCTAGCCCTGGCTGTAAGGCTGACTCAAATAAAGATTCATTCATTCATTTAAAGAATTGATATGGATAACTTCTCACTCCTGGTACCCCTGAAACTGGGAAAACCTGAGTACACCAGTATCAGCTTTATGTGTTGCTGCTGCCCCTCACTTCATGTGCACAACCTCTCTGCTTACTTAGCAACTAGCTAGTCCCTTTTTCTGTCAGAATAACTCCACCAAGGATGCAAAAATCTGGGAGCCCCAAAGCACCCTAGCACCACCCTGCCGCATATTAGTGTATCAGGGGTACTCTGAAGAGCAATTCCATTCTCCCCCCCCCCTTTGAATAGCTCATTCTGAGCAGTCTCTTTACTCCCTCTTACTTAATACAGTACTTTCAATTAACAAGATGGTAATAGCTTCCCTATGCTTTTCTACTTTCAGAACTCTGAGCACACCTGAAAGTCTTCACTGCAGTCATAATTCTGAATTACTTTTCTTTCTGCCGTCTGTCCTTTCTGGCTTAGAATGACTTTCTCTCTGCAGTCTGCCTACAATCGTGGAAATAAAGGGTTGCCCAGGCTTGTATTTAACTCATGTAATAACCATAGGGTGTTCCAGTGTAACACTAAGCAATGTGTTCTGTCAGTGCAAGAATTCCCACTTGTGCATCAGAACTTCCCTGCTTGTCTCCTCCGCGCCACCCCCCTGGCACACCCCCTAAATCTGTTCCTTCAGAGCAGATATAGTGAAAGCATAGGGAGATGGAGAGGGAAGTCTGTGGTGTAAACATAAATCCTTGTGTTGGTGTAATGCATTCAATGGATTCCACTCCATACCAGGAATTCCCTGCAGGCCAATGACCAGCCCATTCCTCCTCTGAGTCCTTTCTTTTATTTATTTATTGCATTTATGCCCCACCTTTCCTTCAAGGAGCTCAAGGTGACATTTTATCCTCGCAACAATCCTAGAGGTAGGTTAGGCTGAGAGTGAGTTATTGGCCAAAGGTGAGCTTCACGGCTGAGTGGGGATTTGAATCCTGGTCTCCCAGATCCTAGTCCAACACCCTAACCACAACACCACACACTGGCTCTCTGTGTCTTACACTTTTCTCCACATCCAGTATGATAAGACAGAGGGCTGGTGGAGAAGGGACATTGGAAGCTCCTCGGTCAGACAATTGGTCCATCTAACTCATTATTGTGCACACTGACAGCTTGCTCTATCCTTCCTTCTTCAGTAAGCCTGGGCAAGGAAAGGCAGTACTAGCTTGTCAAGTGGCTAGAAGCCTGTGTTTTTGTGCATGCTTTATAGGAAGCTAGTACTTGGGGGGTGGGGTGGGCAAGGAGTAGGCTAGTAACATTTGTGGGCTTATTTGCAGTGTTGCCGCAATATCTGCTCGCCTTTCTTTTATATACAGGCAGCAACCATTTCATGCAGGTGTTCCATTCCTGGCCCCACACTCGTCGATGGAGCACATTTAAGTGCGCCCCAATCCTGTTCTGCCTTCTTGCGGGTCCAAAAGGACCTGCATGTCAGCGATCATGCGTCAGTTGGACTCACCTAAAATGGCGACTGCCTGTATATAAAAATGAGGTCCTTGGGTTTATGTATGCGTGAAGCTTTATTTCTAGCAGGACTGACCCATCAGATTGGCAGTAGTCCTCCCAAGGCTTTGGGCTGCAATGGCTCTTCCCAGCCCTGAAGCCCGAGATCCCTTTACCTGTCTTGTCTTTCCCAAATGGTAATCCCCCACAAGGGACTTCTCAGGCTTCCTTTTCCTTTGTCTCCTAGACTATCTCTGCCGACCAGAGGACAACTTTTACAATATTGATTTCACCAAGTTCAAGATCAGGGACCTGGAGACAGGGACGGTACTATTTGAAATTGCCAAACCTTCAGCTTTAGGTAAGTGGGCCGTGAAGAAGAAAAAATAGAGAAAGTGAGAGCTTGTACATCTAGAAATTGCTGGAATTTCAGAATCTAAATAGTTTCTTCTAAAGAATTGAATGATTTCTGCAATTCTGCCTCTTTTTCTCCTTCCCTCCCCCCTTCTGACATTCAAGTTCCCAACAAATATTTTAAAGGAGAAGTTTGCAAATTTTCCACAGGGATTAGGAAGGCAACTTAATAACTTTTATATAAGCTACTCTGCGTGATATATTGCTCACCACTAATATAGACAAGCTGGTGGAAGTTGTAGTCCAAAGCATCTGGCGGGCACCAGGTTGGGGAAAGGCTTCATTACATTTTCTCTTGCATGCAGTATACGGCACAATAGGGCCCTGATACTGTTGTATCTAAACCCCACCAGCCTTGCCCACCCTGCAGTTCAGCCCAGCTGGACTAAATCTGTCTGTAACATGACTCAGTCACCAGCTTAGCACGTCGCCAGCAGATAGAGAGCTGATTATCACTGTCATTGTTATTATTAATTTCATTTATAGACCATCTTATCTCCATGACTTCCAGAGTGGTTTAAAATACATAAAGAATACTAAAATGCAAACAATTCCTGTTACAATCAATAACGCACAAAACATTAACACCAGTAGTGACCGTAGCGCAGCAAAAACGAACAAAGACACCATAATGTGATTGATTCAGCATGCAAAATGTCACCAACCTGGGTAAATTAAACCTGTTCAACTGATGTTGGGGGCTCTGCATCAAAAGTCTTTGGTGCAGTTCTGGGAGTAGCAAGGTGCTGCCACAAGGCTCAAAGATGAGCTTGGGTGGCAGGCCATAAATTATGAGTGGCCTGATGGGAGAATCTGCTGAGGGAGTGCCAGCAGAAGGTGTGCATGATATCTCACGGATGACTCGCTTCTTAAATGTCGCTTCTTGCAGAGCAAGAGGATGATGATGGCGACGTCGGGGAGGTGGACACCAGCGCAGGGCGCTTTGTCCGCTATCAGTTCACGCCTGCCTTCCTGCGCCTCCGGACAGTTGGTGCAACGTGAGTAGGAGTTTGTGGGGTGATGGGGAAAGGGGGCTACCGTGCTAACCCTGTGGTTGCAGTCAAATGATTCTGAGATTGTATGAAGCAGGTTCATCAGCTCACAAATAATATATATTGAAGAAGCGGCTATGCCTGAGGCTCAGTGTAATCTGTGATTCATAATAAAAAAATAATTTAAAAAAGGAATGGGTTGTATACGGCTAAGTCCTACTCGGTAGGCCCATTAAAGGACTTACATTAAGTCTGGTTCATTAATTTCATTGGGTCTACACGGAGGAAAACCAACGCTGGGTACAACCCGATATCTCTGCAACACGAGAAGTTGCAGTGTGCAAATTGTAAAAACATGCTTGATTTCACTTCCTTGTCACAACCCAGCCATCTTCATTATTTTGCACAATTTATTTGGCTAGTTATGGATAGGAGCAAGGTGTCGGGTCAGCCGGGGGCAGGAACGATCCACAGGCACAATGCAGGAACGAATCCAGCCCGTCTCTCCCATCAGCGTTGGCCGTGCAGCCCTAGGGGGGTCCGACAGCCCTTCCCGACGATTTATTACGACTCACGTCTTGGAGACACTGAGCACATATTCAGAGTCCAGCAGAGATAAAACGCAGACGGAGTCAGGCTGAGGTTGTGTACTAAAAGCTACTTTATTAAGCATAAGGCAGAACAAAAGAAAAGCATGTCTCTTCTCGCTAAGTCCGAAAAGAAAAAACAAACGGAAACAGAATACAGCAAACATCCGCTCCCGTGATTCCAACAGTCTTTGCTGGTATGCATAACACAGGCATGTGACCTGCACAGTGAGAGGAATAGAAACCTAACATCCTCCCCCTTTCTATATATATCATTGGGCAGTGTGTTAGTACAGCCCCAGCTTCTGTACATAGGTACAGTGTCGTTCCCTGGGAATGACCTTGGACAACAAATCTGCAGGAATCTCAGTTCTTGGTGTATAGGACACCGTTACAAGTCCATTCTGAACACATTCCCTTGCACGTCGTAATTTTAACTGCAAGTGCTTTGTGCTTTGCTTACAACTCTCAGACATGCTTTGCTGTCCTGATACACCTGTATAGGACACTCTACATGAATTCTCATGTCTTTACACAATTGCAACAACCATTCACAAAGTGAATATGACAAAGCATTGAGTTCAGCTTCACAAGAACGCAGGCTCACTGTTGTTTGCTTCTTGTACATGTAGCAAACCCCAGATGTGCTTTTACCATCTGTGGTATCACTTCCAAAACTTGCATCTCTGCAAATATTTCAAGACCTCCAGATATTTGATCAGTGTATCTCAGTCTGTAGTGCATCGTACCTTTCAGGTAACGTGCCATGCGCTTCAGTGCTTTCCAATCCTTAACTGTAGGATTGTTAGCGTGTCTGCTCAGCAGATTAGTGCTGACTGCAATATCAGGTCTTGAACATCTGGCAATGAGGTTTAGTTTGCCTAGAACACTTCTGTACAGTGTAGTATCAAAATGCTTCATCGGTATCTTCCACCTGAAAACCTGTTACCATTGGTGTATCTACAGGATTTGCATCAACCAAGTTCAGTTTGGTTAACACATCAGCAATTTTCTGTGAATGGTGTACCAAAAAATTACCTTCCTGATCTATTTCTAGAGAAAGATAGTTGGTTCTCTCACCAAGATCCTTCATGTCAGAGTGTCCCTTCAGTTGAGCTAAGGTGCTTATGTACAAAGCAGCAGCTTTCCAAAATAAAAGAATGTCACCAACATAAAATAAACAATACAGGTTGTTATGCTGCAAACTGCCCTAGACTTGTTTGCTGCAAATAGTTGTCAGTTGCTGAGGTGTCATTAAGCTCTGCTTCATTTTTCAAACATGCCTTCACAGTCATAGGGACTAGGAACTTTTGATTCTATTATTCTGTTTAGGAAATGAAAGCTAGTATCTTTAGGAACAAATGCTTGTGGGCAGCCCCGTGTTTTGCTCCTGCAGGTTAGTTGCAGCTCTGTCTGTGCCCATCACAGGCAGCATTGCCTCCAGGGCTGGGTCCTTGCAGAAACCGAGTTTTGGCTTCTAGTCAGGAGACCATCTTGACCACCTTAACTGGTTGTTGTTCTCTTGCCCCTCCTGCCTCTGCAGCGTGGAGTTCACAGTAGGAGACAAGCCTGTGTCGAACTTCCGTATGATCGAGAGGCATTACTTCAGAGACCGCCTTCTCAAGAATTTTGACTTTGATTTTGGCTTCTGCATCCCCAGCAGCAGGAACACTTGTGAGCACATCTACGAGTTCCCACAACTTTCAGAGGACCTCAGTAAGTGCAGTACCTCTTGTGTGACCCAGAGCTGGCTCAAGACCAGCCTGGTGTCCTCCAAGTCATTTTGGACTATAAATCCCATCTGCCCCAGCCACTGCAGGCTGCAGAGTGGGGGTGATGGGGGTTGAAGTCCAAAATTGGAGGGCATGAGGCTGAAGAGGATACAGTAGACTTTGCTTCAGTACCAACTACCAAATGCCATGCATTGCTTTAAACCTCTCAAACTGAGTTGTACTCAGAAGCCGGTTGGTAGCCAGTGGAGTTCTTGTAGCACCAGCAATAGCTGTTCAGTGGTCAGTCCTGGTTAGTAACTCAACCACTGTATTCTGCACTAACTTTGCACAGCCTTCAAAGGTTGCCCCATGTACAACCTGACCTAACCTCTTCCAGCTAGCTGCTTAAGCTGTTTTTCACAAGTAAGAAGGTAGGGCCAAACAGAACCCCACACAGAAATATTTAGTGTGAACTTGATATATTTCAAATACCATGCCTTTTAGAATTGTGGCTGCCGCAGCCTAAAAAGAAAAGTGGAGAATATTGCAGTGCTGCTAATTTCAGTTTGAGTAAGCGCAGCTCGCTCTCTTCAAAAGAGTCCTCATTCAGGGGAAGAATGTGGTTATGCAGAAGCACTGAATTGGTTGACTTCTCTGTTCCGGTACAAGCTCTGGGTGTTAAAAAAATGTTTTAGAAGGTCATAGCAACCTAGAATTGTTGTGTTGGAAGGGACCCTGAGGAACATCTAGTCCAACCCCCTGCAATACAGGAATATGCAGCTGCCCCATACAAGGATCAGACCTGCAACCTTGGCATTATCAGCACCATGCTCTAACCAGCTGAGCTATTTAGAACTCTCTCTTTTTGGAAATTTTAATTGGATTCTTATTGATGTGTTTGCCACCCTGGCCTCCTTAGAGGTGGGTGCAGGATATAAAGTCAATAAATAAATATTTGCTATCCATTCACTGGTTCAATTGCTCTTGCAGGTAAAATAAGTGATCTCATGTAGCATGTCTCAATTTTTTAATAAGTGGTTAACAGGGGAGTTGTTACATATAGGGATCTCCTTACATGCTATGTTCTGTGGTTGAGGCTAACTGGCCTGTCTCTGTGTCTCTTCCTCTTTCTCGCCCTCCCTCTCTTTTGCCCCACACAGTCCGTCTGATGGTCGAGAACCCCTACGAGACCCGCTCGGACAGCTTCTACTTTGTGGACAACAAGCTGATTATGCACAATAAGGCTGACTATGCCTACAATGGAGGGCAATAGCCCCCGCTGCTGCACCCCCCCTCCATTGGACTTTGCACTACCGCCAGCCATCCTGGTCACATTGGAGGAGAGCAGGGAAGCTGCCCTGGACTCCGAGGCCTTTTGCGGAAAGCTCTGTGAGGCTCAAGATGTGATGTTAAAGGGGCTGAGGTGGCAACTGGTGACAGTAAAGGAGGCTCCCCTGGCAAACCCCAACCCTTTCCAGCCTTGTTCCTTTCTGGTCCTCTGCTCGGTCCCCTGTGACACCTGGGTCAGGTTACAGGCCGGACTGTCTGTTAAATGTTAAACTGATGTAGCAGTTCTTGTAGTTTGGCGCACTTAGCCTGTATTTCTTGTATGTTCTTCCCCTTTCCGGTGGGCATGGGGTCCTCCGACACAAAGCTGTTGCCTCTTCCAAGTAGCCCATGAAACGTAGATAGCAGGTTCCCCCCCTTTGGAGGAGTGTGGCAGGGCTGGTGATTCCCTTTGGCAGAATCGGTGACCCAGCCTGTATGATGGGCTGCGAGGGCCTACCACTCACAACCAACCTAAAAACAAAACAACAAGGAGAGGTGTTGTTTTTTAAGGGATGCTCTAGATTGTGGCTTCGTTCTGTGGTCCTGAATGTTTCTTAAACTCTGTTGGGTACCAGTTTGCAAAAAAAGAGAAAAGGCCTGTGAGTCTTTGTGAGGTCTTTTGAGGCCTTTTCTGCCAACCAGTTTAGGGGGAGGGAGACTGAGATGAATGTTTCAGCCTGAACACTCCACACACCCCTCTATCCTGCCTTCAGCCTACGTTCCGTTCTGCATCTCTGTTTTGCTCTTTTCCTTGAAAGGAGTGCAAAAGAAGGTGGGCAAAAGTTACCAGGAGCCAGAAATTGCCTGGTGGAGTATTAGTGTAAGAAATGGTGGTGTTAACCAGCTTGTATTGCCTGCCTTGGTTTGTGCTGCCATTGAAGTGGGCTCCATAGGCTCCCCAGTGCAATGAGATGTAGCCGAATCAGCTTGGCTGTGAAAATAAGGGACTTTCCCCTCTTGAAACCTGTAGGTCTGAGCTTTTACTGGCTCCATTTAAATGTGTAGGAAACCAGCCAGCTTTTGCTGCTGAGATGCCGCTATGCCTGTTGGTTAGGCACATCTGAGGAGGGAGTACTGGATGAGGGCCTGGGGAGAAGGGTGTGTATCAGCCAGTGAAGCAGGAATCTTGCCCTGAGGCAGCTGTCGGCAACTACAAAGCAGTATTTTTGTTGCTGTCGGACTCCACTCCCGGGCCTTTCTCTCTCTTCAAAGTTAAGCTGGTGTTCAAAGGCTTTGCAGTCAGGGGCCGGTTCTGTGTCAGATGCTAATTCAGCCTGCACAGGAGAAAGCCTTCCAGGCTCTTGAGACTAGGCCTTTTTGGAGGGGGTGGAGGCACACACACATCCCATTTTAGAGAGGGGAGGGGGATAGTTACAGATTAGAGCGTTTGTGGGAGGCAAAATGCAAGAGGAAAATGGCTTGGACTCTTTAGCTGTAAGGTAGGATGTTCTTAACCACTCCCAAAATTTTGGGGATGTAATAAAGCTGAAAAGGGCAGAGCTTTTTGTCCCTGTGTAGCCAAGTTTGTGGGTTAAAAGGGGGGGGAACCCTCTGTATTTTTGTTCTTGTTTTCTTCCTAACTTGTGATGTTCCAGCTCCTGCACTGTGCGGCCCAGTTGTCTCTACTGATTGATGATGGTAGCCAGTTCTGCTGCAGTCTGCTTGATGCTTTCCACAGAAAGGTGCCTTTTCTCCCCATGTCCAAGGCCACATTCCCAGAGGAACAGTTGAGGGAAACACTTCCTCATTCCACAGGAGGAGGTGGTGGTGGTGATGATATGGGGTTCCAGAGTCAATGTGATTAAAAACACCAGGTGCCTTTTAAACATCATTCTTACTGTTGCTCAGGCTCCTTCCGAGGACGTCCCGCCTTTGCTTTCTTACGAATTTATCCCAGGAGCAGTTGGGAAGGATGGGTAGCAATCTGAGCCAAGAGCAGGTACCGTACTTTGCAATAAACTCCCAGCTGCTGGCCCCCTTCTCTGGGCTCCAGATTCTTCTCTCCTCCTCCTTCTCACTTCTTCTTTCTCAAAAAACTGAAACTCTCTGCCGCCCCCAAACCTTCCGAGTGTTGGTGCTCTGTGTGTCCTTTGAAAGCTCCCATCTCTTCAAGAAGAATCACTAAAGCAGAAATGGGGCAAGGTGCTTGCTGGTTTAATTCTGCCTGTTGCTGCTTCTGCCTTGCAGGACCAAATACGTGAAATGGGGAAGGAAGCGAGGGGCAGTGAGAGGCAGGTATCCTGATGCCCCAGAGGACGTGGCCAAATGTGTGGCTTTGTGCTCTCTGGAACACTTTGCGCCAAGAGAGAGAAGGGCTCTTTTAATTACCCCACCAGATGGAAGATGAGCCTGCCCTCGTCCAGCCAGCACTTTTATCTGTCACTCATTTGGATGCTGCTCCTTGGGATCACATACTCCATTCCTGTGTGGAAGCCTGCCTCTCCCTCCCCCACCCCCTGAGCCATCTTCCTGTCATGCTAACACTGCATCTGTGGGTTGCATATGGAAGAGGAGGGGAAGGCTCTGCTTCTGCCATGTTGACCATAGTGTTAGTGCAGGGTGTGGGGGGCTAGATATACAAGAACAGCATTTATCCAAAGACGGGGGCACCTAAATTTATAACTGGAATAGATGGGCCATCTCCCCCAAGCGGTTACTTGCCATGGGAAAGCGTCGACGATTCATTCTTCCTCCCCAGCCATAACCTGGGGGGTGGGGGCTTTCTCGTGGCCCCTGCTATGTTTGGCAGGCCATCTCCCTGGCTTGATTTCAAGCCCTTGTCTTCCTCTTTGCATGTCCTCGTCCCTCTGGAGAAATGTTAATGAAACTGAGCCCTTCCCTGTTGAATAAACCACACAGGACCCTTGAAAGCAAGAAGTGTCAATGAGGAAGAGAACTGGAAATAACATTGACTTCTGCATTGTATGCAGATTGATACTAATGACAGGTTTGCCATGAAGTATCTGCCTTAAAAGCATCAATCTGTAAGGTTCACTGTTGCCCTCCAATGGTGTTGACAGCGGCTGCTTCCATCTTATACTCGGTGGCTGTGCAGGCACTGAAGTCCTCGCATTGCTTGTCTGCTTGCCCCACCCCAACTAATGGAGAGACCTGGTCATAACGGGGCCGCTCTGTTACATTTCCCATTTGGTGAAGCACCAGCAAACATGTTTGGACCTCCTGTGTATTTTTTTTTATTTTATTAATGGGGCGGGGCGGGTTATAAGGCCATCAGACCCAGGCAAGGGGATAGTTTATTTCTCAGTCCCACTGATTTTTCAGAGATTTTCCTGGGATGGCTGGAAAAAGAAAACTGTTTTCTGGTATCCTGCGATCAGTTTACCTGCAGGAAGAGGGAGAACATTTGCAGGGCTGTGACAAAATGCAGCTTTCTCCAGTTTGTCTCTGAATTGGCCATTGGAAAGATTTCCCCTGCAAGATTTGTTTTTAAAATGGGGTTTTCTATTCCATTGTGGTCTTTGCCTGACAATAATATACCCGTTTTTGGTCTGTCTGCGTGCATCTGTGACCGTTTGGAGAGTGGCAGGTTGTTCCTTTTAAAGTTGTGAATTCCAGAAAAGAGATCACGGACGTTATATTTTTCTGTCAATGTATTTTTCCATAGAGGATGACAGGAGTGTCCCAAGAAGTCTGTGTGACCATTATGATCACCACATTGAACCGTCGTCATGCTGTTGTCATCTTGTGTGTCTCCTAAACCTACAGTATACTAGCTGACTCGTTTGTATAAAATGTTACTTTGTCGAAAGCAATAGTAATTAAAAACAAAAAAGCAAAACTAACAACACACAGCTGCTGTTGCCTTATTTGTTGCGTGACCTTAGTGCTGGGAGCTGGGTGGGTGGCAATCAGGCAGGTCTTGCGTATTGTGAACCTGGAAATCTGTGAACCCTGAAAATGCAAGTGGGTAATAAAAATGTCCAGACCACCTTAGAATAGGTGCTAGCTGTTGAAAAGAGGCTAGGCAGGAGATAGGGGCTCATCAGTGTCCTTTAATTCCTGGTTGAGGTTATGGTGAGGGCTGTTTCTGTTCTAGAATAGGAGCAGCATTTCAGAGGCCCTCTTGGTTCCAGCATCCAGACATAACATGGCTTTGTCACTGCTCCAACAACATGAGTTTGCATGATTTCATGGGAATACCTTTTAAGAGGACATAAAAACTGCATTGGTTGAAGCTCCACCTGGCCCAGGGGGCTTTTCTTGACACAAGACCAGCCAGTTGGCTCTGGGAAGTGACCAAGTAGAGCATGTAGCAATAGAATCATAGAGTTAGAAGGGACCCCGAGGGTCTTCTAGTTAAACCCCCTGCAATTGAGCCCTGGGTGGGCTCAAACCACCAACCTTCTGGTTAATTGCCAGGTGCATTGCACCACAGGAGAAGCCATCACTTGTTTATCCCCTGCATCTGTCAATAAGAGAGATTTATCACAGATTGTGTGATCTTCATGATGTGCTCTGGAATGTCAAGATTCATATTCCCCCGTCTCTGGAATGCTCTCCCCAGAGACGCTTGCCTGGCACAATTGATGCATACCTTTTCGCACCAGGTGAACCTTGCGCATACGTGCTTGGGTTTGTTAGTATCTTGCTTCCTTGCAATCAATTTTAAAACTTTAATTTTTAAAATAAACATCTGTTAGCGCTTTCCAAGAATAAAATCCTCCTTGGTGTGGGGTCCTATAAATTGTAACATTTGAAATAACCCCAAATAAAACGCATCTCATTATTTCATAAAAGTTATACACCGCTTGATAGTGAAAACAACTCAAAAGTGGCTGTCAAAAAAGAATTACCTGTAAGAAAAATTATCAATAATTTAAAGACTTTTGAAGAGGTAAAAACAACAATAGACTAAAAAACATTAAAACTTGCATCTACTTCATGGGTTATTAAACATGATTAAAACCAGCGTGACAGGCCCAGACCCTTGAGTTTCTTTCTCATCCCGTTCTAGGCGGGGGTGGGGGTTAGCTTTTAAAACATTTAAAAATGCAATAGGTAGGCATTTTTTTTCCCATTGAGAAAAAATAAATTAACCGACCGGGTGCAAAGTGCTGAAAAGTTAAAACAAAAACAACAAAATACCCCCAAAATGGAAAATCTTCCAATGGTTAAAAAGAGAGAGAAAGAAATTGGGGGCGGGGCGGGGAGCTCATTAATGCAAATAAGGAGGCGGAGCCTAATGAGGCAGGCAGGAAGGGCAGCAAGGCAGGGCCCGGCATGGCGGCGGTGACGGCTTTCCTCGCACGGCGCAGAGGCGGCATTGGAGGTAAGCAGGGGTGACCAAGTTTAATTGTCTCCCCCCGTAACTTTTGAGCGCTCCCCTTGGTACACGCCGAGAGCCGCACAGCCGTTACGGAGGGGGACTGGGACGTACCAAGAAGGGATGGAAACGGGGGCGGGGTGTTAGATGAGCGGGAGCAAAATACTGGGGAAGGTTCCTTTACTTCGTGAGGGGCAGCAGCAGTTGGGAGTGGGGGTAGGGAATCTAAGGAGCGGCTCCCTTTCTGGGGGCTTCTTCCACACACCCTGGGACCCTTCACATGCCACTGTAGGATAGCTCAGAGGACCCTCCATGGACAGGGGCAGTCTATCTCGAAATAATACCGGATGCAAACCACAGCCACCTTCATGCCCAGATTGCAAGTATCCAGAAGCTGCACCTGGGCTCAGGGGCCCACTCACTCTCTGTATATGTATAAAAATATAGATCACTATAATGCACCCTCCATGGGCCTGCCTTTGAAGACTGTTTGGAAACCTTTCCTGGTGCAAACTGTAGCTGAGCAAATGCTTGCCCAAACGCCAGTGTTGCGCCACCAGCCCCACCTGTGTGTGCATTTCCAGACTTAGCCCAAGATGCTGCCTTTAAAACCTCAGTGGCCATAAATGGCTTGGGGCCAGCACCCCTAAAAGCCATTGGTCTTCAACTGAGCGAGACTACCAGGTTGTGAGTACCAGCTCACAACCTTAGTCAAGTGGGGTTTGCAACCCCAACACTGCCACCATACAAAAACAGTATGTAGTTTAATAAATTAGGAGTCCCCAAATGCATGTTTGAGTTTAGCTCAGGACAGTCTTGTCAACACTATCAGCAGCCAGGATTTCAGGCAGGATTTCAGCCTCTCCCAGCCCTCCCTGCCGGGGATTTAATTTGGGACCCTCTGTGTGCAAGGGGGTGGTAAGTGTTGTTCGATGTGCGGAAGGCATGTTTCTAATGTAGGGTGTTAATAAGCAAGCACACCATACGGCGGACTTGGCAGGGCCAGCCAGGAAAATGGAGGCCTTGAGGCCCTGCTTGCTTTCTCACCTCTAGCAAGGGGGCTGCAGAGGGAGGGGTATGGCTCCTTTCACCTTTCCGCTCAGTTGGCCAGGATCCCGTGGGCGTCTGTCGGTTTGATTGCTCCCTCTTCTCGGATTGCAATTCATCTCCCTGCAATTCCTCTTCTGTTCTTTACAAGCCGGGTGTCTTTTATAGGCAGATAAACTTTTGCCCCTGCTGTAAAGTTGGACGCTACTACTTGTCTCCTCTGCATTGGGTGCTGTAAAATGAAACGACCCTGAGGTGGGGTGCTGGGTGTTCAGGTTCAAAGCAGCTTCTGGGTGCTTGAGTTTTAGGAGCTTGTGTCACAGTGGTCAAGTGGTTTTTTTGCCTTTCTCCCCCCTCCCCTCTGTTTTGTGCACTAAGGACTTTAACCCTGACCTCCCCAGTGGAAAGGGACAGGGGCAGATCTTCAGCCTAGCTTAGCCTAATTCTTCTGCTCACTCAGCAGCTGGGGCCGCAAGAAACCTTGCAGACCCTTTTGCTAAACATGGCTAGAGATGCCTCTTTTTTCCCTTTTTGACCCTTTGCAGAGAGCAGAACATAGACAGTGTCAGAATTGGTACATGGCGCTCAGTACAGTATTGTGTAAACTGACTGGCAACAGCTCTCCAGGCTTTCGGACATTCCCAGCCAGATAGGCGGGGTATAAACAATAAAATTATTATTATTATATTACCTAGTGATTCTGTAAGGGACCTTCTGCATGCCAAGCTTGTAGAGCTTCAGCCATTCCCAAGTAGGATTGCAGGAGGTTGCCTTATACCAGGGGTCGGCAACCTAAGGCCCATGGGCCACAAGTGACCCATGGGGGTCGTTTAACCAGCCCATGGACCCCTGCCGTGCGCTCGGTTGGCTAAACTGGTGCAGAGCAGAGCGGGGACCGCCTTCCGTGATGCTGGCCGGCTTCCCATTGGCTGCAGGAAGCTCCTGCAGCCAATGGGAAGCTGCGCACGCCTCCTCTGCACCGGAAGGAGTGCTGGAAATAGTGTTTGTGCATGCATGCATGCACGCACACACGCGTGCGCACTGAGGTCCACTGTGGCATCTGCAGGTCTGTGAACCGGCCCAAGCCACAAAAACTTTGCTGACCCCTGCCTTATACCATTGGTCTATCGAGCTCAGTATTGTTTATCCTGACTGGCAGCGGCTCTCCAGGGTTTCATGCAAGGTCTCTCTCCCAGCCCAACGCAAAACCTTGGACCTTCTGCATGCATGCAAAGCAGATGCTCTACCACCAAACTACGGCCCGCCCCCCAACAGGGTGTCCTGTTTAGCAGCACAGCTCTAGGTCTTCTGGACTGAAAGGGCTCTTCATGCTTTTCCATTTGCAGCTCGGACTTTTCAATGTCTGAGAAGGCTGCACACGGTATACCAGACGGTAGAATTGCCGGAAACTCACCAGATGCTTCGCCAAACATGCCAGGACTTTGCTGAAAAGGAGCTGGCCCCCATTGCTGCTCAGCTGGACAAGGAGCATCGCTTCCCTGCAGAGCAGGTGTGTATGTGACTCATCTCCAGGTAACACAAGCCCCCCTGACTGATATTCTGAATGACCCTAAAGACCTGTCACAATCCAGCAAGTTTGTCCCTGAGAAGAGCATCCATGTTGAGGCTGAGACCTAATGCCCTGGTCTCCTTGACCATCGGGATGTTTAGCTTGGTCTCGGCAATGCCCAAGTCAGGCACAAACTCTTAATCCTTTGGCTCATGTCCACTTGATTACAGTCAAACCTCGGTTGTTAAACGTAATCCATTCTGGAAACCCGTTCTGCTTCCGCAATGTTCAACAACCAAGACACAGCTTCTGATTGGTTGCAGGAGCTTCCTGCACTCAAGCGGAAGCCGCGTCGGGCATTCAGCTTCCGAAAAACATTCGGAGCATTTATTGCCGTGTTTTCGGCGTTCGGGAGCCGAAACGTTCCAAAACAGAGGTGTTTGGAATCCAAGGTTTGACTGTACTCTGTTTGCTTAAAATTAGAACCAGAATTCTGCATCCAGAAAAGCTGGATTCTGCAACCTGTATAATGCAGGCTGTTTACCTTGTTATGCCCAAATTTGCCTCTTTTATTCTAAGAACGTAAGAAAAGCCTGGCTGTTGGATCAGGCCAAAAGGGGCTCATGTAGTATCCTGCCTGTTTTCATAATGACCAACTAAATGCTACAAGCAGGACCTGACCACATGAGCACTCTGTTGCACTGAACCCATTCCTCTTGCCTTCTTATTCTACTACCCTCCTGGCTTCTAAGATGCTAGCTTGGTCATATGCTTTCAAGCATGTTTTCTCTACCATGAGGGCTAGGAACTTGTTTTATTTAAAAACAAACACCTCCCCCCTCCACACACACATTGAAACCACTTTGAGATTTTTTTCCTGCAACCAAGTGGTTTGTAAATTTTATGAAATGAGTAAAAAATAAAATGAAAGCCGGGATTCACAAAACTGAATTGTGCTTTCTCTCACATAACCACAGTTTTTCTGTCCTCAGAAACAGCAGCCATGCCCATTCTTGATGCCAGCTCACAAATTACCTTGTTTTGTATTGCACTGGCTTCACACTCCTTAGATTTTATTGGTAAGGCTGCCTTGCACAAACGTTCTTCCAAAGAGCAGTTTAATGTAAATAAAAGAATGAATTGCACGACATGTGGTACACTTTCTCCTGGCAGTATGTGCTGTCTGTAATTAAGTAATTGCTATGGTTCTGCAACGGAGGGAGGAAGTTATGGCTGCTGCTGGATGACTGACAAGGGCAAGCGTAATTGCAAGTGTGGAATTGCTTTAATTCGGCTTTCAGCTGGGTTGTTTCTGCCACTGGCACTGTCTTCTCCCCTAATCAGCTTTACATCATCATTTCATCCCCACCTTCCACACCTACAGGTCAAGAAAATGGGTAGCCTTGGACTTTTTGCAATGGACGTACCTGAGAAGTATGGAGGAGCTGGTCTTGATTACCTGGCCTATTCCATCGCCGTCGAGGAAATCAGCCGAGGCTGTGCATCTACTGGAGTGATCATGAGTGTCAATAATGTAAGAGATTCCCACAGATGTTAACCTTGATTAGCATTCATTCATTGTATCTAAGGCTTGTTGTTGTTTAGTCGTGTCCGACTCTTCGTGACCCCATGGACCAGAGCACGCCAGGCACTCCTGTCTTCCACTGCCTCCCGCAGTTTGGTCAAACTCATGTTCGTAGCTTCGAGAACACTGTCCAACCATCTCATCCTCTGTCGTCCCCTTCTCCATGTGCCCTCCATCTTTGCCAACATCAGGGTCTTTTCCAGGGGGGTCTTCTCTTCTCATGAGGTGGCTTCTCATGAGTGGCTTAGATAGAATCAAAACAAGGCAATCTCTGGCCTGGCGGGCTTACAGTCTAAAAAAACGTGGCACACAAGGCAAAATGGACAGGGAGGGAAGAGGAAAACCATCAAAATTCAGGCACAAATTTCTAAACAGTTGTTCCTACACTGACCAGCCAGCACAGTTGGAATGGTTGAAGTTCATGCAAAAGTGGCACCTTACCCCAGTAAAGTTATCATATCTTTATAGGAATGTTTCAGCAACTTGTTGAGAGCAATGTAGTGAAAGGGATAGCTATAAACACATCTAACAGACATGTGTCAGGGTAATCAGTGTTTCAAGTATTCAACGAAATGGACAGACTTACGTGGCAGTCTGTTAGGAAGAACCTGCCGACTTGCTCTACTAAATTTATTTGCAGATGTTAATATGCACTTGAGATATTAAACCCCCTCCTCATGGGATACTTTTTGGATCCTGCATGTATGACTGTCACCACTTTTTATGAGAATCTGAAAGGAGCTAATTTAACAGCACGAAATGCAAGGGTTCGGCAGGTAGCTCTAGTCGAGAAACATACACGTAGACTAAGAATAGTTAGAAAAATAAAATGCAGAGGCACATTTGCAAAAGGCTGGTTGAGTCTTATTGGTTTGACTAATATTTTAGGAAATGAAAGGAAATCCCCTAGAGTGTGTACTCCAGTATATGAATTTGTTAAAGGTTTGTTTTCTTTATCAATTAAAATACTGTACCTCTGCATTTATTAGAACGTTTTCCACAGTTTGTATGTAGAAACCTCTCTCTTTGTTTTTCTAGTTTCATTCAGTTGTTTGTGGTCTAGATTTCTGTAGTATTCTTTTTTCCTTCTGCTAAGCTTTGTTATGCTTGTTGTGCCACTTAATAAAAAGTTTTTTAATTGTAATAATATTAAGGCCTCCAGGATCTGTTCAATGCATCCTCCTCCAGCGTGTCATCTCTCCCTTGCCCCTCCCCGCTGAATAATTCTTCTGAGGGGTGGAGCTGGTTGCTTGGCATTCTGGTCAGGGCAGTGTGTAAATCAGTATAACTTGTCTTACCTCTCCTCCCCATTTAGTCCCTCTATTTAGGACCAATTTTGAAGTTTGGGTCTGAAGAGCAGAAACAGAAGTGGATTGCACCTTTCACCAATGGGGTCAAAATAGGGTGCTTTGCCCTAAGTGAACCAGGTAAGTTAGGCACACAGGTAATACCTTGGGGTCCTTAAAAAGAAATTACTCTGTACTCAGACAGCTTACCTTAAGAGGGAGTGATGGCCACCATCTTGGATGGATTTAAAAGGGTGAGACAAATTCATGGAGGAGGAGGCTATCAGCAGCTACTGCCTATATTCTGCCTCCACTGTCAGAGGCAATGGACCCCTCTGATACCAGCTGTCGGGAATCAAGTGGGGAGAGTTCTGCTGCCCTTATGCCCTGCATGTGGGCTTCCCATTTGGACATCTGGTTGGCCACAGTGAGAACAGAATGCTGGACTAGACGGCCTTACCCATCTGCAGAGCTACTCTGATGCTCTTAATCTAGAATCTGTGTCCTGCATACATTACACAAATGAGCATATTTTGCTTTTTTAAAATGCTTTATTGATTTAAAAAAAACTATGTAACATATGTAATCAACAGAAAAAAAGATCATGTAAAAAAAACATTCATTCCATAGTTAGTGCTTGTATGGAAAGGAGACACTATCCCATCCAAATCAGACTGGCAAAATAATATGCAAAGCTAGCCAGATTATCAGCAAGGTTCCGAGAGGTTACCGATGAAAAAATTAATAGAGAGTGGGAAGTGTACAGAGTTTATCTAAAAGAACATTGATAGGAGAATCTTACAAAATTATTGTAACTGGAATAACCTAGAGGAGATAACGCTTAGTGTGCAACTAATATGGGAACCACAAATGAGCATATTTTGCATTCATTTTGTTCCCCGCAAGTTGTTATCCATTCCCTAGGCATGTGGAGCATTAAGGAACTTGTGTTACGACATTTAGTCGTGCTAGCCATGGGTCCCCAGAGGTGGTTGAACTAGTGACTCCCATCACTCTCAACCAGCATAGCCAATGGTCAAGGATGGAGGGACACACACACACACAAAAACCACAAAAAACCTGGTGGTTTCTCTAGCTTGGGATGGTTGCTTATTCTTACCAACAGCAGCTAGAAAGTCTGGTCTGGCGGAGAGGGGTGGGCATGTTAAAAAGGCTTATTCTGCAATTGAAATACAGCTGGAGGATGGGGGTTCACGAGGAGATGGGACTCCTCTGCTGAGTCAAGAATTGAGTTTTCACAGTCCCCTCTCGGAGAGGGAGCAGCACCAGGTCTTTGGGCCAGAAACCCTTTTGGTTTTCTCTTGCTAAGGCAATGGCAGCGACGCCGGAGCTGCTTCAACAGTCGCACGGCTGGTTGGGGACGAGTGGGTCCTGAACGGCACCAAAGCCTGGATCACCAACGCCTGGGACGCCTCTGCGACGGTGGTCCTTGCCACCACAGACAAGTCTCTGAAGCATAAGGTGAGGGCAGCCCTTGGGGGTCAGCCTTCACAACAAGGAAAGCTGGGGCCGAGCCAGGTCCCCACACAAAGGGGCTCTGTCCCATGGGTGTATTGGTTTGTTTTTAAATGCAGCCTTTCCCAGTGATGTAAGAGCAGGGGTCTTCGGGTAAGCCGGAGGGCGGGGGAGTGTGCGCCAGTGCGCATGCGCACACCCATTTACTGGCGCAGTGGCGCGCTTCCAGGCCGGAAAAATCGCCGGAAATTGTTTGTGCGCATGCGTATGGGCCTCCCCCGACCCGGAAGTGCACCTCCCCCGACCCGGAAGTGCACCGGAAATGACCTCTTCTGGGTCGGGAGAGGCCCATACGCATGCGCAGAAACGATTTTCGGCAATTTTTTTCAGATTTGGAAGTGCGCCGCCGCGCAGCGGGCGGCGGGGGGCGTCGCGGGCCGGATTGGGAGGCCAACTGGGCCGCATCCGGCCCGGGGGCCGTAGTCTGGGGACCCCTGTGTAAGAGGGAGCTAGAAACTTTTGACTGTGCTGCTAGCATTTATTCCCTGCTCTGCCCAGCAGAAGTAGAAATGGGATAGATAGATCAGGCACATCCAACTCCCAAAAGACTGTGATCTACTCCCAGTATAGAAAAACTGGCAGTGATCTACCCATTGTCATTGGAGGGAGGAGGAGTGTGCGGGGGTAGAAGGGGGGAAAGGCCAAAGTTGTTGAGCTTTTTGTGGAGAGGGGGGCGCCAGTATAAAAGATCTGCCTTTTGGAGACAGAGTGAGGGGGGGGCAGGAGGTGGAAATATTCATTGTACATTGCTTTTAATCCAGCAATCGATAAGGATCCTGCAATCACCTGTCGATTGCGGTCAACCTGTCGATTGGTTGTCATCGCTGGTCTAGATGCATTGGACTTACAACTTCCATAAGAGTATGGCTCCCGTGCTGGCTGAAGCTAATGGGAATTGTAGTCCACAATACCTGTAGGGCGCCAGGTTGGGGATGGTTGGTTTATAGCCAGCCAGGTGGTATAGTGGTTAGAGTGATAGGACTAGGATATGGGAGACTAGGATCAAAATCCCCACATGGCCATGAAGCTCACTGGGTAACCAGTCACTGCCTCTCAACCTTGATAATCTCGCATGGTTATTGTGGGGATTCAGAGCTACCTTGAGCTCTTTGGAGGAAAAAGTGGGATTGCAATGCAATGCAATACAATACATAAATAGCCTGCCAGGGATCCCAGCTCAGGCAGGCAGGAGAGACTAGTCAAGCCACTGGTGGACCACCGGTCATGCCAGCAGACCTCCTTCTGCGTGGGCAACCGCGAAAATTGTTCTGTCTTGTCGTGCAGGGCATCAGTGCCTTCCTCGTCCCCATGCCAACCCCTGGCCTGTCCCTAGGAAAGAAAGAAGACAAGCTGGGGATACGAGCCTCCTCCACTGCCAACCTGATCTTTGAGGACTGCCGTATCCCCAAGGCCAACCTCCTGGGGGAGCAGGGGATGGGCTTCAAGATTGCTATGGTGAGTAAACTCTTTTAACGGTGAGGAAGAGGGGAGGGAATGGGGTTAAACAGCACTGTCTGCCTGCACTGGAAGCACAAAGGGTGGCGGTTCTGGCCTTTGCGCCCTCTTCCCCTCCATGCCCTGTTTTCAGCCTTTCAGGAATTCGGCTGATCACTATGTAGGGGTTTTCCTTTAAAGTGTGTGGTGGAGAGGATTTGTGTCCTTCAGGCCTTCTCTGTCTGGCCCACAGGCCCCTCTTCAGACAATGCACCCCTCTCACTGCCTGTCCGTGAACTCTTAATAAATGCCTCTTGCTTGCCTGGTCATTGCCCAAGTGTGTGTAGGAACTAGCCTATGTCTATGAGATACATCTGTGGTTTTTTAAATCTGATTTTCTGTTTTTGCTAAAAAAAATTATTACGCCTGGTGTTTTTTATTGCTATTTTTAACAAATGTTTTATACAATTTTGTATAAAACTCCACTTAGAGAATTAAACTCTGGAACTCACTCCCACAAGAGTAATGTGGATGACTTTAAAAGAGGTTGGCTAATAGCCAATAGTCATGTTAGCTGTGTTTTACCTCCACAGCTGGAGACAACAATGCTTTTGAATACCAGCTGCTGGAAACCACAGGACGGAAGAGGGCTTTTGTGCTTGGGCATGGGGCATGGGTGGCGCTGTGGTCTAAACCACTGAGCCTCTTGGGCTTGTCGATCAGAGGGCCGGCGGTTCGAATCCCCGTGACGGGGTGAGCTCCCGTTGCTCTGTCCGAGCTTCTGCCAACCTAGCATTCGAAAGCATGCCAGTGCAAGTAGATAAATAGGTGGCGGAAAGGTAAACAGCATTTCTGTGCGCTCTGGCTTCTGTCACGGTGTCCCATTGCACCAGAAGCGGTTTAGTCCTGCTGGCCACATGACCCGGAAAGCTGTCTGTGGACAAACACCGGCTCCCTTGGCCTGAAAGCGAGATGAGCGCCACAACCCCATAATTGCCTTTGACTGGACTTAACCGTCCAGGGGTCCTTTACCTTTACTTGAGGACTTTCCATTGGGGCATCCAGTTGGCCACTGTGAGAAGAAGATGCTAGATCAGATGCGCCATTGGCCTAATCCAGCAAAGGCACCTTGTGTCCTTATTAAGCATCCTTTCATTGAGACCATTGGTCCATCCAGCTCAGTATTGTTGGCAGTGATTGGCAACAGCTCTCCAGGGGATTTAGGGATTTCCCCCCCCCTTCCTTGGCTCTACCTGGCCATGCTGCCAAGGGACTGAGCTTGGGGCTTTCTACAGGCAGAGATTAAAGCAGTGGGAGGTGATGGGAAAGGTCCTCCAGTACCGGTATGTACCCCTTCCCAAAAGGTTTGTAGTTCTGGGGGAACCCAAGAGCTGCGCTGTGGTTTTTTTAACCCATTTAAGACAGTTCTTGCTTCGCAAAGTGGTTCATATCATAAATAATAGCAATGGAAGGAAAGAAAGGGAGGCCTTGAGATTAGTCTCTTGTCATAGATAGGAGATAAGGGCAGTTGGATCATTCTGAGACAGCAAAGCCTAAAGCCATAATCTACTTACACTGGTATAATACTGCTTCCACCCCAGGGATTGTGAGAACTGGACTTTTCTAAACATCTTTGCCAAACTGCAGTCGCCAGGAATCTTCTGGCAAAGCCAGGATAGTTTTAAATTAGTGTAAGACAATATAAGTTTGTACTGTGTGCATCTCTTCATTGTGGCTCATCTGGAGGTAGTAGCAAAACTGCCTCACTCCATGCTTCACTAACAGCTGCCTGTATTTACTGGATGCTGGGCTTTGCAAAGTGTGCCCAGTCATTCCACAGTCTTAAGATTGTCTTCAGTTAAAGTCGGCTCAATGGTTGTAGTGCACAAACTCATTTTTTGTCTTTCCACCTTCCTTTCAGCAAACACTGGACTCTGGGAGGATTGGAATTGCATCTCAGGCATTAGGAATAGCCCAGGCAGCTCTCGATTGTGCTGTGGATTACTCTGAGAAGAGGGTGGCTTTTGGCTCCCCCATTACTAAGCTGCAGGCCATTCAGGTACATAGATAGAGCTCTCTCTTACAGGAACTATTCTCTTTGTAGTTCCAGGACTCATCAATACTTTAAATATATATATCAGGGAGGCTAACCTGCAGCTCCACTGTTTTTGCTGAACTAGAGCAGGAAGGCTTGCCTGGTGCCTTCGTTACATATATTTAGGTGGTGAGCAAAAACATTTCTCTTCTCCCAGGCCTTTGGCTAATTAAACAATCTTTGGCATTTTAAACTGTGGGGGGTATATTTGTTTTCGTTTCTTACTATGTTATGTATTTTTGTGTTTTTACATTGTAATCCTCCCTGTAATCTTTGGATGAAGGCTGATACAGAAATATTATTATTATTATTATTATTATTAGCTCCTGAGCAGCATGGGAGTTGTAGTTCAGCAGCAGCTGATGGGCTGCAGGTTTGCCACCTTTTTTTAGAGAAACATGTCAAAACAGCAGAGCTGGAATTCATTATGTACTTGTTGCACAACTTGATTACTTTGGGGACATCAATATCTTAAAAGTGAAATGGTTTCCCTGACCAGGACCAGCCCAGAGGGCACACCTTTCCTCCTATAATTAACATAGGGCACAAGGACATGGGGGAGGTCATTCAAAGAACCATTATCCCCAGTGTATGGTTCCAAATGAGATGAATTTCTTAGTCTTCCACTTGATGTTCCTACAAGACATTCAAAACTAGTGAGACAAGGCTTTGCTTTATTCACAAACTCGATTGTGGTTGAGCTTCTGTTAAGTACTTGCTGTGTTGATTTTGATGTGTTGCATGCAGACCAGCCTTGCCTTTAGATGTTTTGAACTGCAGCTCCCATCAGCCCCAGCCCCAAACGGAAGCTGTAGTTCAAAACATATGGACAGCCCTGGCTTGGGGAAGGCTGGTGCAGAATATCTAGGTCCACTGGAGTTATTCTACCAACCATGGCGTTTTCTGTCTGTAGTTCAAGCTGGCTGACATGGCACTGGCCCTCGAGAGCGCCCGCCTGCTGACATGGAGAGCCGCCATGTTGAAGGACAACGGAAAGCCCTACACAAAGGTAATAGTGCTTGTCTTCACAGATAACGGACAGGTTGCAGGCACCCTAGAAATGTGTGCAAAGGCAAAAATTAAAAAAACGTTCCCTGGGCTATAGAAAATCCCCCACCCCACCCTCTTTTGCAAGGCGAGCTGGTGTGCTATTTGGGCTGGTGTGTTAAGTGACTCTCACCACCACCACCACGCAGCACTCAGGGCTGTGGGGGTAGGCTTGCCTGCACTGTAGCACTTTTCTCTCCCCTTCTCCAAACAGGAAGCTGCGATGGCGAAGCTGTCTGCTTCCGAGGCTGCAACTTCCATTTCCCACCAGGTAAGCCTTCTCTTGAAGTCAGCTGTGCCTCTTCGTGCCCATGAGCACAGAGGGAGAAGCTCTCCCCTTCTGTACAGCTGGCACACTGCTGGCTTACATGGAGCAAGAGACACAGCCAGAATCTCTCTCCTTGGACCATTGTCACTGTGGCTACAAAGGAGTCCCTGTAGGTGTCTTAAGTGACTGTGGCAAACGAACAGAGCATGCGGTAGGGGGAGCTGGTGGCGTACTTGCTTTCCATCTCCTGGATGCAAGTGCACCCCTCCCTATTTTTCATCTCTGTTGCCGTGCTGCAGCCACAGCATCCAATGCAGATGCCCTTGTAATGTTTTTTTAATTATTATTTCAGGCGATCCAGATCCTGGGAGGGATGGGCTACGTGACAGAGATGCCAGCAGAGCGCCACTACCGGGATGCTCGGATTACAGAGATCTACGAGGGAACTAGCGAGATACAGAGGCTGGTCATTGCAGGGCAGCTGTTGAAAGCTTATCGAGGCTGAGGGGCAGAAGATCTCTGTTTCAGCGCCTCCTACCTCCTTGCAGAGATGCACGTGCGATTAGAGATGGTAGACCCTGGGTCTGGTTACAAGCCAACACAGAGCCCCATTTGCCAGAGTTTGGGCAGAGTAGGAGACTTGGGCCACCATTTGCTGCATGCCACAGCATTCACTGTGAGAGTTGAACAGTAAGCCAGAGAGGAGAGTCTCACACAGCAAGTGTCCTCTGCCTTTAAGGTGCCTTAGATAAAGATAATTATATACATACACAAAATGAATAAATTGCACTACCAAGGGTTTGATTTCTCTCTCCTCACCCCACTTTGCACTACAGCCTCAGGTTGCGTTTAATGGACATTCATTTGTGTGATGTTTCTTTAAACTACCTCTGTCTGCAGCGGAGATCAGGAGTGCAGAACTGTTGTATGGATAAAAGGATAAATTAAAACTCTTCTCCAGCATGAGATACTGCCCTGAATATGTTAGCAGGGTGCAGGAGTGGGCATTCACTAAGAATACCCACTGAGACCTGTGGGTGTAGAGGTTGTATACAAATTTAATAAATAACGATCTGGAAGCATAGTAATTATTGCCATGGACCATAGGCAATATATGGAAGATTATGTTCATGTTTGTTAATAGTGGCAACTGATAGGAAATGTCCTGCTGGTTGGTGAAAGGCAGCCTCCTTATCCTCTCTGTGATCTAAAGTGTCTGGGAAAGAAACTGAGATGCCTCTGCATCTTTTTCTCACATACAATAAGGAATCTTGCCAGCGTTCCTTCTGCCGGGGTCTCCGCTATGTGGGCTCTCGCTTGCAGGGGGAGAAAGAGACCAACCTTGGACTCTGCAAAGCTTTCCACAACCGGATGTTGGGTAGAGCACAGTGCTGATAATGTTCATTCCCCATTTGGGACAGTTGCATATTCCTCCATTGCAAGGGGCTGGACTAGATGATCCTCAGACTCAACAATTCTACCGGTATGAGTCAATCAAGGCAGTGTAAAGCAGGGGTTGGCAAACTTTTTGTGGCTTGGGCCGCTTCACGGTCCCGCAGAAGCAGCGGTGGGCCACGCAAACACTATTTCTGGCATGGAGGAGGCGTGCGCAGCTTCCCATTGGCTGCAGGAGCTTCCTGCAGCCAATAGGAAGCCGGCCAGCATCATGGAAGGCAGTCTCCACTCTGCTCTGCACTGGTTTAGCGCAGCGCACGGGAGCCGACCGAGCGGGCGGCAGGGGTCCATGGGCCAGTTAAACAACCCCCTGGGCTTTAGGTTGCCGACCCCTGGTGTAAAGAGCAGTTAAGAGTACTGCTATAGCAAATGCTCTCTCAACTAATGGCTCTTCTTCAGTTGGGCAAGGAGATTCAAGATGTAGGCCACTTATTCCACTCTAAAAATACTCTAAAAATACAGCCAAACTTCACCTCCTTGCCCAATTTCTAAAATAAATGTTTAGAATTACACACAGCCACCTGTGTTGATTTCCACCTTTCCTACCATGGATAACAATTATTGCAATACAACATTGTATATACAGGATGAGGTGTCATGGCTATTCAGTATGATAACTAAATAGAACAAACTTCAAGCAGCAGCGGCACTCTATACCTCTTACTATAGGATTTTAGAACTAGACAACTGAGGAGAGAAGTCAGCTTTTTAACCTTTTTTATGAATATGTCGAAAATATCTTGCTGGTTACAATGGAAACTGTTCTGGACTTGTTGGCCCTTTGGTCTGAAGCAGCAGAACAAGTTCTTAGTGGAAACATAATACTCTCAGCACCACTTGCAGTAAGAAGCCAGGGTAGAAGGCAATCCCTGTTCTGTAAGCAAGTCCTACTTCCTCCACACCAGAAACACTCCTTTGGGGAAACTCACACCCCACAATAACCTAGAAAGGCCATAAACATGCTTTCTTGTTTACTTGGGGACATTAGTCTGCAAGGCCTCATCTAAAGTATGAATGAAAGATATGGCTTCTGGCAGAGTGCATTGTGCTCACAAGGCAACTTGGGCTCCCAGTTTCAATTAAAAAAACAAACCAAACTTAACCCAACAAGTTTTTCTTAATTTAAAGAGGGCAATTAGCAACCAGCGTAACTTATTCAGCATTTTACCAAGCTTGCCAGATCTGCAGTTTGGTTTGTGGTAAGTGAAGGTCAGTGAATTCCCTCGCCTCTTTCCTGGGAACTACACAGCAAGCAACCTGTCCATTTATTTTTATTTTTTATACCACCCTTCATCAAAACACAAGTAAAAGCACAAATAAATAGAAAAAAACACACCCCAAACACAATGTTAATCATTCAAAGACCTGGTTGAAGAACATTTTCACAAGGCACCTAAAGATATATAATGAAGGTGCCAGGCAAACCAACTTAGGGAGAGCATTTCACAAACGGGGAGCCACTGCAGAAAAGGCCCACTCTCATGTTGCCACCCTCCAGACCTCACGTAGGCACACAAGGGCTTCAGAGGAAGAACGCAGGGCAGGGCTGGTATCGGTTCATATGAAGAGAGGCAGTCTTTGAGGTATGGCGGTCCTGAGCAATTTACAGCTACTGCTTTGCTAATATAATGCTTGTGGGGCACGTCAAATGATTTCTGACAGTTTTTGCTCCTCAAAAACTTTTGGGAGACATTTCTTCCCCCAAATAGTTTACCGCCAGCTCTCAGTGCTCTTCACCTGCACGGTTTTACTTTCAAACACCAGCCTCTGCAAGCAACAAGCCCATGGGGAGATAATCATGACAGAATCGGGATTCAAGATTACCTTAACTGATTGGAAAACTGGACCCAAACGAAAAAGATGAATTTAAATGGGGTCAAGGCTCTACACCTAGGCAGGAATAACCAGCTGCACAAATATTAGATGGGGGACACCTGGCTTGCCATTATTACATGTGAAAAGGATCTAGGGGGTTCTTAGACCAGTGTTTCCCAACCTTGTGCCTCCAGATGTTTTTGGACTACAACTCCCATCATCCCTAGCTAGCAAGACCAGTGGTCAGGAATGATGGGAATTGTAGTCCAAAAACATCTGGAGGCACAAGGTTGGGAAACACTGTCTTAGACCACAAGCTTAACATGAGTCAACGGTGTGATGCAGCAGCAAATAAAGCTAATTCTATTCTGCGCTATTCTATGGCTTTGACCTATAAAGTTTTATACAGCTCAGGACCTCAATACCTCAAAGACCACCTTTCCCCATATGAACTGATCCAGACTCTGCAATCATCATCTGAGGCCCTTCTTGTTTCCTCTCCCCCCCCCCCCCGGAGGTTTGAAGGGTTGAAACACGGGAATAGGCCCTTTTTTTGCAATGGTTGCTTTTGGGGAATGCTCTCCCCAAGGAGGCTCACCTGGTGCCTTCATTACATATCATTAGGCACCAGGCAAAACCTTTCTCTTCACCCAGGTGTTTGGCTGATTTTAAATGTTTCTGTAGGAGAGGTGTTATTGTTTTGCATTGCTTTGCTTTGCTTTGGTTTTATTAGGTATCTTGTGTTGTGAACTACCCTGTAAACTTCAGATGAAGGGCGGCATACAAATTTAATTAATAAATGATGAGGATGGACAAGCACCCTCATCAAATCAAGAATTTCAAGGAAGCAACAAAAAAAATCCAAAGCCATTTTTTGTCCACTGCAGACTGAACATTTCACCACTCCTCCTAATTCAATACAATGCTGCTGCAGCCACGGTAGAATTCATGGCACTCACTAGGGGTCGAATCCAACTTGGTGCCACTACTGTCAACCTAACGGCGTAAAGATTTCTTGTTGCAAAATTAAATGTTTCCCCCCTCCATGTGAACACCCACTAAATGTGGTCTGTTCCTCCAACCTTCTGGAAGAGTTCTGCGGAGAGCACAAGGGAGGCAACGCGGCAGTTGAATAGGTTTTCAGCAAAAGACATTTCAACAGCACCGTGTGCCCTTAATTCCCCAAGGTGGTGCCAGTGAAGCAAGCAAAGGGCTTCAGGAACTGCACAGGACTGCTGAGTAAAGCCCTAGACTTGTCAACACAATACAATGGGGTTCGGCAGGCACTACCCTGGCCAACGCCTCCTGGCCCAATCCCAAATTACACAACAGTGGGATTAAACAGCTGCCACTTCCACAGGAAAACCTGCTTTCCAAAGATAGCCAGGATACTCAACAAATGGATTACGGTGAAGTTGGCATCATGATAGCTCGTGTGGCAAAATGGCTCCAAAGACTGCTGTGAATCGGGGAGCCTCCTGCTTCAGTTCCACCAGCCACGAGGACACAGCAGACCACTGTCCCCCTCAGCAGGAGGGCACATAACAGGGTGATATTGCAGCTGTTCAGGAGTATCACTAGTAGTGGAATAAATGAATCTGTCTCTTACAGAACTAGCTTAAACCCAGTTAAACCAGACAAGAATTTTAAGTGATCATAAATGCACAGCAGGTACGTAATGTTGCAGGTTGTGGAAGATGAACTATAAAATCACACCTTCCTCCTGCAGTGGAAAGTCAAAGCAGAAAATGCTACCTGTGTTAACTAAGGGCTGTTATTTATCCCATCAGCACAGCCTATCGTACAGTGTTTCGCCTCCTTATATGCTGAGAGAGCTGGTTATTACAAAACGTTTTTTTAAAAAAAGAATTCTGGGTAAACCGGGCCTTGAGAGTCAATGCCTCAATTACGTATAATTTCCACACAGTTGGTTTTGGGGGATTTTTAGAGAACTACAGGCAGCAAATTAATAGGCACCCTGGATGATGGTGGGGCATTAATTACTGCACCACGGCAGAGTCTGATTCCACTGCTATATTATCCAATTTGAAATTGCTGAGTTTTAAAGTAAGATTTACACGGCATGGAGAGCCTTTTCCACCAGTTTGCACTGCATGTAATCTGGGTTATAATGAAGGCCACCAACCTTGATGTCTTTGAAAGATTAGACAAATTCATGGAGGAGAGGGCTATCAATGGCAACTAGCCATGACGGCTATGCTCAGTTGCTGGAAACCGGAAGTAAAGAGTGCTTTTGTGCAGGAATCCTGCCCGGAGGTTTCCCACAGACATCCGGTTGGCCACTGAGAACAGGATGCTGGGCTAGATGCGTCCCCTTTGGCCTGACGCAGCAGGCTTGTCTTAGGTACTGAAGGCTGCTTCTACCGAAGGTGGCCAGACCTGCTTCCTGCATGCTCTGAAGTGTGCTTGACACATGCAGCCAGTGGAGGGACAGGGCAGGAGGGCCACAGCAAATTACTATCCTCTTTGGGTGGGCCCCACTGGTGCTTTCGCTACTTGACTCAAAACACAGGCATCTTGCACCAATTCTAAATTCACCTGAAAAGCCCATCCTCACAGAAGCACCGATTGTTTGGTATATACATTTAAGCAACGAACAGTTAATTCATACTGACAACTAGGATGCTAAGCAGAGAATGAAATATGATATGATGCTATCTGAAAAAGTTAATGACCAGAGCTTTCATTTTAAAAATTACAAATATATCCTTCACAACTGCAAGTAACAATTTGTAATTATTAGGACAGCCATCAATAAAAGTTCCGCCATTTGGAGGGGGTATGTTGGCTGTTTGGCCGTATTAATAAAACATTCACATTCATTTAGGGGGCCTTCAATGCCCCTTTGTCCTGCCCCCTAAATCCCACTGCCAGACCTCCAACCTAGTATTGTCTTTCACATACCCAAATCTGAGAACAGCTGGCTCACGACTCTCACTTCCAAAGTCTAGGTACTTTGGTTTAGGGGTGCTCAAGTTATGCAAAGCAAGCACGTTAGAATAAATTAAAAGGAATATTTAGGATACAGAACTCCCAGCAGAATGTAGGAAATGGGTGCTCTTCATACACAACTGTGATGTTCTGTTCCTTTAATAAAAATATTACCTCTCTGCAGGTGACCAAACAGAATGGGTCTTCAGTATTGTTGCATATAAGTGGACCTTGCCAGTCCCCACAAATGAAACTTTTGAACACAGCCCTCCTTTTTTGCAACCCAAGTCTCCTGCTCTGCTGGCTGAACAAACCAACATGAACATTATTTTAAATATTTGTGGCTTTGCAATAGAACTTTACACTGTGATCTGTTCAAATGAGGTTCCTCAGCATGTCTCCTGAAACAATGCATCTTAAAATAATAATAATAATCCTAGTGTCTACAAGGATGGTCAAGAACTGTTCTTGGCAAGTATAAAGCAGGGCTTAGTTAATTCCGTGTGGAGTCGTATGCAAGAATTGTATGCAACTGTTCCCTAAATAATTTAGGAACGACCCAACCAATCCCAACTTTTCAGCTCATACTACTCCCTTTGACGCGTAAAAAAAAGGCAGCGGTAGATGGAGGTGAAAGCATTTCATTTAAGCATTTTCTTCCAAGATTTTGCTTGCCCTCAGCATGGTATGAGGGCAAATGAAAAGAACTCAGCAGGTCTCAGTCAATGCATGGGTGGAGCAAGGAGAAGACCACCTCAGGATCCCACATTTGCTGCCCTGAGCTCCACGATAGAAGAAAGGGTAAGATATAAATGTGGTAAATAAACAAATAAAAATATGTGGTTTCCATATTTATTTATTATCTTCTGGTCCTGTTTCCTCCCTCAAGGCAGCTTCTAATTCATAAAGCATAAGACCAGCCCTGCTGGATCAGGCCAAAAGTGCACCCAGTATCCTGTTTCTCAAGGTAGTCAAGCCAGATGCTCCTGGAAAGCTCTCACGGGACATGAAGACACAGCCCTCCCCAGAAAGAATTGAGGAAGCAGCAAGAAAAGGGGGGAAGGGGAGAAAATATTCAGTAAAATGATTCCCTAATCTGGTCTAGGACAAGGGTCTTAAAACCATCACCTAATGCCAGGAATTCCCAGAATCAGGGCTAAGCTAGCACACACCCCATTACAGGGGCAGGTCTTTTAAACCAGTGGGCAGAAAGGAAACTTTCATTTTTGACAGGAAAGATAAGTTCATCTTAGGAACCTTTGAAACAGTTAAAAATAACATAGCCAGGACAATTTGTTTAGAAAAGTCCACGTTTTAAGAGACTCCCAGGTACAAAGCAGTCATCACAAACTTTGACCAATCACAACAGCAGAGGACAGGATTCTCTCTCTTTCTCTATCCCTTTTTTTTTTAAACGTAAGGGAATGGGGGGAAATACAGCACACTAATCAAACAATGCAAAAAAAATACAAAAAATAGAAAATAGAAAAAATGTATTTACAAGTCATACATTACTATGATCAGAACGCACAGAGACAACAGCTGCTATAATACATGCACGGGGTCAAGAGGGGAGCTACTAAAAACTTGTAATGGATTAAGTTGTAAAAAACAAACCCACAAACAAAAATAGGGGTTCGGCCGGGGGGGGGGTTCAAGGGCTTCAGCTTTCTCCCTCCCCTAAGTCTGCTACATTGATTGAAAAATCAAAGAATCCCCTAAAATCCAGGAGCACACTAAGTACAAAATACTACACTGTTGTTGTTTTTTAACTGAAGCTTCACTCATGGAGGGAAGGGGAAAAGACAGCAGCATATTTGCAGATCCATATACAAGAAAGCCCAGAGTAAACTGCTCTACATGCTAAAAATTACAGCAAGCCCGTCAGCTACAAAGCATGATCCTAGCAGGTTTTCCCATTGCATGTGTGTGTGTGTGTTTCTGTGTATGCATTCTGTGTGTGTATAAAAGTCGTGCCCTTGTTCACTGCAACATGACATCTGGGTGGAAATGTAACTTGTTTACAACAAAGTCTTTATATTGTGTACTGCAAGAAGTCACTCAAATGTCTGTGGATTTAATAAGTCACCTCACACCACAGAACATATTTAATAAATTTGAATGGGGGGGGGGAGATTATAGCGACAGAAAAACCTCTGTCTCAGTTCTCTCTGAAACCGGAGTCCAACAGAAAACTGGTCCCAAAGTACTTGTAGGGTTTCCCAAGAAACTCCAAGCGCAGTGACCATTTGTCTCCTCTTAGTGTTCACGGGTTCAATGACTCTATGCCGTTTTCACCAGAAAGTGTCTGTCTGCCTCCTCCTCCTTCTCCCCTGAGGAACACCGGATGGCCTAGCACTAATCCGTAAGGAGGAGGAGGAGGGGAAGGAAGAAGAGGGAGGTGGCTGCCATGGCAAACTGTCTCCAGTTCCAAGCAAGGGGGGGGGAGAAGCCCCCACTCCCCCGACCACCACCACCAAAACGCCTTTGCTCTTTCCTCCTTTTCCCAGAAAGCAAGTCCATTTGTACAAGTTCCACGAACTGGTAATTCTCTCCTGAGTACCAGCCCAGCCACAGGGACGGACAACCAAGCTGTGAGCCACAAAAAAAGGACCAGGCAGAAGTTCCGGTCACTTTCCATCCGTTCCATCATACCTCCAGGAAACGTGAGCTGCTGGTCTTGGAGTGGAAT
Source organism: Zootoca vivipara (assembly GCF_963506605.1). NCBI lineage: Eukaryota > Metazoa > Chordata > Lepidosauria > Squamata > Lacertidae > Zootoca > Zootoca vivipara. Next base: position 16,198,678 of record NC_083292.1, on the reverse strand, counting down.
GGTTCAGACCACATGCGACGCAGATCTCCCTAAGGAAAGGGACAGAAGAGTGAGCAACTAGTGTGCACAGACTCACAGAGTTCAAAGGGGCTGCTCCTGCACCCAGATTATAACAGGCTGCTAAGGCTCCCTTTTGGGGCAAGGGGCTCAAGGATGGCAGAATTCAGAAAGCAAAGCTGGACCATGACTATTTCGCTCTGTAACATTTACACCAGGGGGATCCAACATGGTGCCCTCCGGATGTTTGGGGCTGCAACTCCCATCAGCCCCAGCCCACAAGGAAGGGCCAGGCCTGCAGTGCTTCCATGGTATCAAGTGCCCTCTGGCAGCTCAGGTTGATACAGCAGAGACCCTCTTGGGATGCACCAGCTGGAGGTAGGACAGGCAGCAACAGGTAGTGGCTCACCCAACTAGCACCCATTTTGGCATCATTTCATTACCAGACAACTGTGAACTTTAATACCTGCTAAGTGGGCATTTATGCTGACTTTCAGGTCTTTATTTTATTGTATTTGTTAGTGTTGTTGTTGTTGTTGTTGTTGTTGGCAACTCCCCACTTACGCAGGGATTACGTTCCAGAACCCCGTGCACATAAGCAAAAGGTAAGTGGGGAAAGGTAAGTGGGGGACCTTGTCAGGGCGATTTCTTCTTCTTTTACAACAAAAAATTCAGAGCTCTTTGGAACCCTACATAATAAAAAGCAACCTATACTGTATCTTTGCCTCCAGATCGCCAGAATGGACAGGGAACAGGACTGAGCACGCCACATTACAGCTTCCCGCCCAACAGCTGTTGAGCGGGCTAGCCTGGCAGCAGCGAGGGCTCCCGTGCACTATTTTGGAGCCCACAAGTTTTTTTCTGCCTTTAAAACCTCTTCAGGCTCTGGGGCGGGTTTCCTTGTGGGTCACAATGACTTTCCAGCTTTCTTCCACCATTTCCAGGTTTGAACTGATTTATATTTATTTATTTCGTGGAGTTGCCCTATATGCGGTTGTCCCCAAGTCAAGCACGTGTAAAGGGGGGGGGGATGTCTGTATATAGTGGTAGTATGTTGTAGGATGCATATATCCTAACAAAAATAACTTCTTTTTTGCTGCTTTCAGTGGCTGTGCACAACAATTCAAAAGGATGGGCCTCGCAGTAGCATAGCAGATGCTGGGGAGGGGAGGAGATGTGCCCAAGGAGATTCCCACAGACTTGACTCCCAACACTCCTCTCACCTTTAAATAGGCCATAGTGAGGAGTGGCAATAAGGTGAAGGGTACCAAGTAGAGGAGGGCGGGCTGAGCTGCCCGGTGGATGCGAGAAGCGACCGTCGCAGTTAAGAGGCCTGCAATATAAGAAAAGACAAGATGACATGAGAGCACCCAGGTGGGCGCCTTTGCTTGCTTGTTGTCTCTTGAGATGTATTTGCTTGCTTGTTGTCTCTTGAGAGAGAGACACTGTGTATCATGGCAGGATGATTCCACAATGCAACCTGCACCAAGGTCAAGTGAGCGGCTTCTTGAACTAAAGTTCTGTTAACAGCTTTTTAATAAGAAGCCCCTGCTTTAACTTTCCAGAGCAAATGGCTTCTGATCTCATGGTAGCAAGGAAAAACTTCAAAGCACAGAAATGATCTCTGTGGCAGGCTTGTAAAGAGACAGAAGGCCTTGCTACAAGTTTGCCCCTGTGCTCTTTTGCTCCTTCCTTTAATTGCCCTCTGCACCCCAAAACCAATTTCCTCTTTGCAAATCCCCCAAACACACATGTTTTGTACACATACTTTGCAAGCAGCCAACACATCAAACTTGCATGGCTATTCTCAGTATTTTGCTTTCAGAATCTAGATTTTAAGATACCCTTTGTTGGAAAGTTTTTTTAAAAAAAAAACATCAAAACCAGCATGTAACAAAGAAAACTTCTCTAAATAAAAACAAGTTTGCTTTAATTCCTGTTCCATGTCTATAAATGGAGCTCATGTGTTTACAAAATAGTTCCCAATGAAATTTTAAGTATTGCAATTTAACCATTCCAATACTTTAACAGTCACTGCCACTGGAAGACTTCTGTCCTCGTTTTTCCAATACCAGCCTGATGCCAAGTGACTGGACTCCATTCACTCTTTGGAAAGACAACTTTAGCACACCCCAAAGTGCAACCGTTGCTCTTTCCCTCAATCCCAGAAACTTATCCTATAGCACTTTTAAAGCTTTCTCTTCTATCACTCTTCAGTTCAGGTTTATAAACAGCAACTTTGTCTACTCGCTTCTGGCAAATAAAACCAAATGCTCCAAACCAAGTTGTCTGCGTGAGCACCTTCCAACCTTTAGGAAAAACATTGCAGTTAAAAGCATCTGGCACACAACTGCAAGCTATATCAAGCTTTAGGGCGGAGGGGGGGGGGAGAGATCCATCCAGACTGCACACACCACATCAACTTCTGCACACATCCCTCCCCCTTACCTACGAAGTATCCAATGAGTGTGCAGTGAAAATAAGAGACTTTCTGCATGCGGCCAGAGATGTTCCCTGGTCCTGGAGCACCACAGGCATCGCTGTTGGCTTGCTTCTTGTAGTTATCATAACGCAGGACAAAGCAGAGAAGGAGGCCAGGCATCACAATGTCTCCAATTCCCAGCATGGAGAAGTGGCTGCCTGTGGAACTGGAAAACAAGGAGCTAGGTTAACTTGGGAGCCAGCTCCCCTCCCCTCCCCTCAAACTTTTCCAGCACACAGACCCTCGGGTTAGGGTGCAAGCAAAAAGGAAACCACTTTCCTAATTGTGGCCCCAAAGCTTCTTGGGTTCTTCTTAAAACAGCATATCTACCACAAAACAATTTCCCAAGAAGCCTCAGTAAAGGATGTGAGGCAAACGGGTGACTCCTACCTTGGAAATACAAGTTTGCCAGGCAGCGACAAGCGGGGGACATCTCGACCTACATTTGGTCCAAGGTGGAGCTTCCGTGATAAAACATCAAGCGGATTATCAGCTGGTTGTGTGGCCACTTTCACCATAACATTGCTATTGAAGATGTAGGCGGAAAAGAAGACCTGGGGGAGCGGGGAGAACACAAAAGCTATTTTTGAGCAAAAGTTATGCACCTCTCTCATTATCCAGCCTAGGATCAAGAGAACTTGTGAATCAGGAGACCAGTAAATGAAGGAAGTAGATGAAACGATACAGGATTTGCAGATTTGCCAGTTCCCAGTGACATGGCACTAACTCTTTTGATTAGTCTCAAGAGGGGCTGATATACATGATAGCATTATGTTCCTTAAGAGACAGAAGCCCACCTGCATCTATAGGAGATGCAAGATGGCAGCAGTGGCCACACCCACAAGGACACTCATGTTTGCTGGCTCAACAGGGACCTTTCGATACCACCCACCATAGCTGCCAAGTTTTCCCTTTTCTCGCGAGGAAGCCTATTCAGCATGAGGGAAAATCCCTTTAAAAAAGGGATAACTTGGCAGCTATGCCACCCACACAGGTGAGAAACAACCCCTGCCCTTTGGGGGCACCAACCAATTGTGCCATTTATTTATTTTTCATATGCTTTTTATTGGTTTTCTTACTTAATAAACACACACAAGAAATTAACAAAAATGAAAAAATAATAACGAAAAAATACATACATCCATAAATCCATACATTCTTACAAAAGAACCTATGCCACCATGTTCTTAATTCCCAATTCCTTATCTTCCCCAATAAACTTCCATCTTCCTCAAAGCGGGTCTGTCTTATCTGTTTAATAAACCACTTCTTTAATCATTTTGCCACTTCTTCTGTTATCTGAATACTATACTTACAATCCATATTGTGGTTTGTGAAAATTATCAAAGCATGTCCAGGTTTTAACTTGAGGGCACTGTTTTTTAAAATATTCTTTATAAATTTCCCACTCCTTTTTGAACTTTTGGTTTGGCTGTCTCCTAACTGTCTCCGTCATTTTTGCCAGTTTGAGATATTCAAATAATTTATCCTGCCATTCCTCTTTTGTTGGTACTAATTCTCTTTTCCAATCTTTTTGCAAGCCCACCACATATGAAACAGTGTCCCTTCTGCCTGTTTACACCTCCAGCATGTATTAGATCTCGTTTTATACATTTTGGATATTTTGCTGGGAGTTATATATCACCTGTAAAACATCTTCAAAAGATTTTCTTTTAGTGTATATAGCACCATCTAGACCTGGTGGTCAATAACACATTGCCAGGATGATTGGGGGGGGGGCACTGCGCCCACAGCAAGCCTGACAAAGAAGTAATCAATAAGAGGACAGGGTGAGAAGTTTTTACACCAGTTCCCCCAGAAGCTCCAACGGCTTCCACCACAAGAGTGTTCAGAAAACAAAGAGGTGTTGATATCATCTGACCATTGTTGTCAAGATGCAATGAAACGTGAAAATCAAACAGTGGGGATATATGGTTGCCTTGTTGCATTTTTTAATTGAAAAGCCACATATAAATATTCTAAAGAGGCAAATTTCTCTGACTGCCTGGGGGGTGGCTGCTGGGTGAGACCAAGGTGGTACCCTCTAAGGTGTGCCAAGGTGTGTAATCTGCCCCTTCTGAACAGTGGGGGGGATCAACACAAGTTGAAGTGAATTCATCAATTAATTAAACTTATAGGCTGCTAGATTGTAAACAAACAAACTTCAAAGAAGTTTATGAAAAAGATAAAATTGAGTTGGGGAAGGTCCCAGGGAGTGATATGGGGAAAATACAATGTAAGTGAAGGGGAAAGCCTTTTAGAAAGTTATGGCTGACAGATGCAGCAACAAAATGGGGTGTGCCTATAGAAGCCCCCTGGTACCCAGTGACAGTATTTCAAGATGTCCAAGGTGATGGGTGCTGCAAGCCTGCCTCCAAGGTCAGAAGAACTCTTTGTCTGATTATAGGGATGCGTAAGAAACTAGAAAAAAACTCACCCAGAAGACATCATAAATTAATAGCCCCGAGAGCAGCAGACAGGAAACCTTGAGGCTGGGCAATCGGACAAAGGCGATCATTGCAACGCACAGGCCCATGGCCAGAGCTACAAAACAGAAATGCAACAAAAGAGTTGGATCACTATGCAAGGTGACAGTTGCTAGTAAACAAGCCTAAGACTACAGACAAAACATCTACTGTACCCAGACACACCAGAGTAGGGATACTTCTTGGAAATGAAGTGGCAGCTTGAAAATGGAGGAAAGTTGCCAGTGTAGACTATGGACATATGTGTATTTGCCCCCCCCCCCAAAAAAAGTGAAATTTCTGCAAGGCAGACATCCTGTTTCATCCTCTGAATAAATTTGTATATCCAAGCAATTAATCTGCATTCATAGTTTAACATGCTTCTCTAGATCAACCTCTCAAAAATTCTAAATTGCTTTGGAGAGGGAACAAAATGGGGGAACGCAAGGGAACGGTTTATCTCACTGGATCTTAAGGCCTAGAAACTTGCTCTTTCAGTATCTGTGTAAGCCAACTATGTCAGTAATATTACACAATGTAACATTTTCAAATCCTAAGAGATTAAGAACAACTACTTTAAAAGCAAAGAGAGTAGAGGACGAAAATGTACACAGAATGTACACAGCACTCCACGATTCATTAGCCAAAATTTACTGACATGCTCCATATTGGCAATAATATTTTGGTAATTTTGACATGAGATACACTGTTCAAGACAAGAGAGAGCAATGCAAAAGTGCCTTTGCCAATTCTTTGTACAGGTTGGGAAGACTCATCTGGAATAATTATCCACGTGTAGGAAGGCAATCAACCAAATGGTAAATGTTAATGGTTTGATCACAACCATGAGAAGGGCTGCCTGAAGAGAAACATGTGTGACTTTCAGAATTAATTTTCAGAACAATAATAACAACACTCTCCCCAAGCTACTTGTAAAACTGAAATCCTCCCCCACAACAGACAGGCTTGAGCTAACATTAGCATAGACTTGAACTAAAGTTTCGGCAGAGAGAACTCTTTATTTTCTGTTTGCTGTTCCGCCCCTTGGGAAAGCGGCTGAGGCCTGTGTGACGAGTAATGGAGGCTGCACCCTTTCTGTATCAGGTGCTTTGAGTCTCAGACATGTACTGGAGACACCAGCACTTCAAAAGTGTTTTATTTTGCTAAGCTTGTTGTTGTATTTGAGCCATGACTCATCTCATTATGTGTGTGAATGTGTTCTGTCTCTGGGCTGCACAACTGTCTACTCCTCCATGACACCAGTGAGGCTGTTGCCACACCTAAGAACCTGGAAGTTCTGCACTTCTCCTTGTAAGGAAGCTGGTCTCTGCAGTCTATTACATAATGACAAGTGTTAGATTGACTAATTCTAAACCCACACCCCACTTCGGACAGAAAAGAGCGCTTTTCTTTGGCTCACAGTAATTGTATGAGCCTTTTCTGAGCATTTCCCAAGCTTCTGATAGCTTGGACACCCCCTTTTTCTAAATTAAAAGTGGAATAACTTCATTCCTACTTATATATTTGGTCTATATGAAAGTCACTAAAATTATGTCATACTACAGACCTCAGTGTTTCTGCCTGCTTCTTTCCAAACCCTGAACAGTTTCTGCTGCTGACATACAACAGGCAGTCTCCTCTGAGGGTGGACCATTCTGCTGCTTGCCTGCATCAGGAGCAATTGAATGATCAAGATTCTATGATTACTCTAAGATTCTATGATTCTATATGGATGTTTCAGCTGAGATTCCGGCACTGAAGGAGGTTGGACTAGATGAGCCTTGGGTGCATTCATCACATCCCATGCAGTCAAAAGAAAAAGCAGTGAATCAGGCAGAGGCACTACAGCAGCATACTCTCTGGACGGGGATTTTCAGTTTATTAATTTCTCTTGCCACACTATTTGGGGAAAAACTGCCTTATACAATGCACATGTGTGTGTGCGCACACACACACACACACACACACACACACACTTCCATGGCAAGTACAGAGTTCATTTTGAGTAAAGAATCCAAGAAAAGTTTCCACTAACAATTTTTCAACCTGTCACTGTTACAAGCAAGTAACCAGATCCACATATTCAGCAGCACTTACCGTCCATGAGGAGCCAGTGACCAGTTAGGACCCAGATAAGGACAAGCATCACAGAGAGGGAGAAAGAGAGCAGCTCAGCAGCTGTAAAACGCCCACAGCAGCCAAAAGAAATCCTGGAAAACACCACCAGAAACACAAAAACAATGAAGGCTCTTCTCTGCTATGTAGCGAGAAGGAGGATGGGGGGGGGGGGTCTCTGGCGGCTCTTATTTGGACAGGGTTCAAGAACACCAGAAATGCCCTAGTGACAAGGCTTTTGTCAAAGGAAAGGTGCTGAAGGCATGAACTCAAGGATCTCCCCCACAAACCTGACTCATTTGCCAAGATCCTAAAATTAGATGAAAGGTTATTTTGGCTACTCTATTCTTGGGCTTTCTGCTGAGAGGGTGTCAGAAGTGTTCTACTCCTTAATGCCAATTTGGGGGTGGGGGTTAGTTTTAAGATACGGCTTTCCATCCATGAAGAGAATGATTTATTTCAGAAGACATTATTCCAAAGCTGTCATAAAAGCTGGCCTTTAAAAAAAACACGTTCCATATGATCTCTAGAGCCAGTGCTTGTGATCAGAGTTCTTCCCTCCCCTGCAAAAAAAGGAATTTCAACTGTGTTTCTGCCCCCCCCCCAGCTAGAAAAGTACCACCACTCTGATCCAACCCTACTGGGGTCAATCCAAACAGGTCATTATTTCTGCCTATTATCATAGAGTACATCAGTTTTGGCACGGTGAAGTGGTGATTCCTGAGAAGCAGCCAAAAAAAGAGAAGTACAGTGGGTGGCACTTTTGCCCCCACCCCTTCTGCTGTAAGATCAAAGGCAGGGGTGGGAGCAGCACATTGTACTGAAGACCTGGTGGAAACAGCTGTCTCAAGCCACCGTGAGCAGGCGAGTGGGAATTGGGCAGCTGTGACTCCCAAGGCAAAGCCTGCTTGGGTGCTCTTCTGAATATGAAAGCCTTGAGATGAAGGAAAGTTGTGCAAGCTCCTCTTAGTTCCTGTGCTATTTGTGCAGGAGAACTTCCCAGGAGAGCGTGCCTCACATTAACTGTGGGGAGGTATCAAATGTGGGTCAGCCCTGTTTAGAGCTCACCGCAGAAGAATTCTGCAATACCCTCTTTGTGCATTATAAACACAGGTGTGGAAAGCAGTGGCAGGACTGTTTTTGTACTTCTTCTCAGAGCCAAAAGCTCGACCAGCAACAGAGAGGCCCGTCTTGTTGAATCAACAACAGGTTCTTTGCACTGCACAGAACAAAACAAAAAAACCTCCTTACTTGTTTTGAGGTGAACAAGGTCGTGTTAAATACTGGCACATTGGGAGCAGAAGGAAAGCAAAGGCTATTGTTGCGAGAACTGGAGAAAAGGAGAGAGAGAGAAAGAAAAGGCAATGTTAATACAGACCAATGTTGCAAAACCTCCAAGACAAGCACAGAAAACTAACACATGTCAACATCTGCGGCCAAAACACAAGCTGAACTTTAATTAAAACGCCTGTGAAGGGCTTTTTGCATTTTGTTGGAAAACATCTGAAGTCCAAACAATTTACCAGTAAATTGGAACTGGTGTGTTCCTAAAGTGGGGAGAGCCCACACAGAATGCTTTGGTCAAAAGACTGACCCAAAACATTTAAGTCTGGCTAGGAAACTCTTCTGAAATGCCACATTTTTGTCAGTGGGCCAAAGATGTGGCACGCAGAGACTAATTTCCATGGGTAATATTTAACCGTTGCAAACGTATGAATGCATCAGCACATATTGAGCACAACCCTGCAGGACGTCCTCCCATGCAAATCCCACTGAAACCAACAGGGCTCTGGGCCCTTGCATGGCACTTGTTTATTTAAATGGGTATTCTACAGAACTTCTCAGAAGCATGTGCCCATTGGCTTTGGAGAATTCTGCAGTTCTCTTTTTAATTAACCTTCTCATGAATTTATACTGCACCTCTCAACAGGGTCACAGGGTGACTTGCAAATAATTCAAAATATAGGGGAGGAGGCAAATGCAAAGACAAAAACATTAACACGATAGCAGAAATAAAACAAATACAAGAGAGTGTGAAAGCAATCGGCAGAGATAAAAGAGGCAAGATAAAAAGCATGGGAAAATAAAACTCTCTTTGTCTGGTGCAAAAATGAGTGGGAATCATTAAGCTGAAAGTGGCTTCAACATCCTCTAGTCCAGGGGTGGCCAACTCCCAAGAGACTGCGATCTACTCACAGTTAAAAACTAGCAGTGATCTACCCACTTTTTTGGGTTCAGGTCAACAAAGTTGTTGAGCTTTTTTTGAGCTTATTGAGGGGGGGCAGTGATCTACCACAGAAGTCCAGTGATCTACCTGTTGGATGTGCCTGCTCTAGTCCAACCATTTGCCAAAGTACAAAAAAAACCCACTCCTACAAACCCCTAAATTAACATCCAGTTTCTGCTTGAAATCCTCTAACAGAGGAAGTATTGGGGTTAGCCTCCCTAGGGAGAGGATTCTATTGGGAGGGCACCACCACTGAGAAGGCTCCTCTCCAGGTAACTACCTACCAAATCTGATAGCTTGACAGATCACATCTAATAAGTTAAAGTCTATTATAGACACTGACATTTGAATCAGCAACTTGAGTTTATTAAATAAATCCTCCAAGAATTTGTTTAATCCGTTTTTAAAACCATTCAAGTTGGTAGCCCTTACTAAACCCTGTGGTAGAGAATTCAATCATTTCTTAGAATGAATTTTTGTTAAAGATGTTAGTCAATCTTCTCTTATCAATATGCCCATTTCTATTTGTATTTCCTGTGAAGGAAGTTCAACCAATCTTAATGGTACTTCTATGCAAATGTGCATGGGACCGCCAGTTTATTTATTTAAAATATTTTTAGCCACTCCTCATCACAAAAGCAATGGCTTTTGTGGTAGGGCAGGAAGCTGACCAATGAAACCTGCATTATGAACAAACACAATAGTTCTGGAGAAACCCCCCACCATACTCTGCTTATAGGATATAAATCTTGGAAGATTTATGCCCCTGTGAGAAAAAGGAGGAAATGCCTCTAAGAGGATCCGAGATGCCTGTGGTTTTGCAAGTACGTTGAACCAGACTTGTTTTTAAAAATCTGCTGCTCAGCTAAAGTGGAGAAAGTTGTAACAGAGAAAAAATATTAAAGCAAGTAATGGACAAAGCACTGCAGCCTCTATGTGCTTGATTTTATATACATTGACAGGTAGTTTCTAGCTGTTATATACACAAATAGAAGGAAACCACCAGTATTACTACAAGCAGTTTCTTCATATGACATCCTCAAAACTGTGTCAGTTTTAAGCAACAATGAGTCCCTATGTAAGATGGGAGAAAGTGAAGAGAAGGCAGTTACCTGCTGTACATATTGTAAAGACAACTTGAACCGAGTCGAAGAAGAAGAACATGACTAAGAGAGACACAGATGCCCCAATGGGAAGGAACAACGCCTGTGTTGAATCAATGGTCTGGATACCTGCAGGAATTTTATTTTATTAGTTTTTAAAGGAAAGGAAACATTTGTTATTTGGCATCACATGGCACACATTTAGCTTCCACATGCATTCCTACCTGATGTTCACCCCTCCACCTTTACAACCAAAGCTTATGCCTAACTAGGCATGTTATACTTTTGCAGTTGCTGTGCCTGTGCTTTGTGAGGAGGGGAGCTGATAATAATCAGAGATTGCAACAGGCAGAGGAGTTAAACCATTTCCTTTCTTGCTGCAGTCCCAAAGCTATTTGCACTGGGAGAAAATTGCCTCAGGGTGCCAAGGGGAGCTCTCCTCTCAATGCAAACTGCAGCTGCAAAGGGGAAATTTTTGTCAGGATTGTGGCAGGAGAGGAAAGGAAAAAATTCTGCCCCCTTCCTTCTGCAATCCCAATAATACTCTCCACCATGCCACCGAGAGAGAGAGAGAGAGAGAGAGAGAGAGAGAGAGAGAGAGAGAGAGAGAGAGAGCACGTATGTGCACAGAATCCACCCTCTACCCACTTGCTCACCTTCTCTTTCTTGGTAACACCAAGTAGAAAACTGAGATAGCTGGGAGGGCAAGGAGCTGACCACCCCACCCACCCACCCACCCTCAAAGCATACTGTCAGTGTTCATCAAATGCACAGATTGGGTCTTGCTTGCATCAGATGCGCTTAAATGTACCTCTCAGACATGTTTAAATTGAGCATAAGCTCCACAGAAGACAATGAGTCTTGCTTCAGAGTAAAGGTGCATAGGATTGCACTATTAGTCTCTACTCTAAAGAAAAGGCAATGGAAATAGGAGAAGCAGAAAAAGCACACAGTGCATCTTGAATGGAAAAATAGATATAATATTGTATACTGTACTGAAGTGGAAAAAATGTGTGTGCTTTTGAAGGGGGGAAATCTGTGACTCATCAGAGGACGGATTAATGGAGAAGAACAGCAGGTAAAGAAGGACAAATGTGCTTCAGAACTAAAGGAGGTAGCTTTGCCCATCTCTACCAGTTTAGCATTACCTGTCTCAAACCGAACTTTATACTACAGGCACCAATGACAGAACCACTCATCTACAGCACATACACAGTGCAATGTTGAACTTCAAGTCAACCTTAATGCAAAACAAAATGAATTATTACAAGACTTTGTAGTCAATTATCCACCCTTCAATCTGGCAGGGCTTGTGCAGGACAGCCATGTTATGTGGTTCACACCCAGAAGGGATAGACATGTTCCAACAGCGGATAGAATGGCCTCAATCACAAGCCTGCAAGACCAAGTTCTGCATCCTCAGCTTATGGAGCAAGAAGTCCTTACTGTTATTTGTGCTGTTGCCATTGAAGGGCCCAGATGAGCCGCTGCTGTCTTTTTCTTTGTCTTGATTCTCAAAGTCCATGTTAAGGGACCTGCAGACAAAAGAATACATGTAAACCTTCTACTTTATATTTCCAGTGGTTACTGAAATTTAATACATAGCTTTGATACAATTTAATGTAAAATTTACTGAGTGTTACTAAGAGGCTGCCCAAAAGTGATACCCCCTGCTTTTCTGCAGAACATTCAGAACAGCTTACAAACATGAAGCAGTAAGCAGAAAAAAATACAAAGGCAATGTATAAACAGCTGCAACAAAACCTTAAAAGCAGCAAACGTAAGAACAAGCTTAGAAGCAGAAGTCAAAAGGAAAAAAAAACCCACTGAATTCAGAAGAACATTAAAGGCCTGCTGAAATAAAAACATGTATTCAACATATATCTAAAAGCAAAGAGAAGGGAAGTCTAAGCAGATTATTTATTCATTTCTTTATTTAAATTGTAAGATTTATATCCTTCAAATCTATAGACCGTCAGAAGTGGAGTCAAGAACATGATTCCATGAAGTAAATTGATTGGTCGAGTCCAAAGCAAGCATTGAACACGCAGGGATGGAGTGAGTCGCTTGTCCCAAGAGTCTCTCCCCCACTCCCCCAGTTGAAAGTCATCCAACAACCAAAGGTGGAGATGATGCATCTGCATTCACATGAAATTGCCTTGGAGAAAAAAATAGCAAATTTAAAATGCTTTCAGTAGAGGTGAGGAGGAGGAGGAGGGAGGAAGAGCAGTGCCCCCCCCCCGGCACCTGTTTCTGAGCAATGACCTCCAAGGCCAAGAAGCGGGTCGTGCTGCCCACACGCCCCGACCCCCCCAGCACGGAGCAGATTCTCGAAGATGTCTTCGTCCTCCTGGCCGAGCCCAGCGAAGATTTGCCCTCCCCAACCAAGAACGAAGACCCCGAGGCCAAGCACGAGCGCCTCTACCGGCTGACCCAGTCGTACGTGGAGATGAACCACCGCCTCCAGGTGGCCTGCAGCCTGCTCAAGGAGAAGTGTGAGGAGCTCAAGTTGGCCGGAGCCACCCTCGAGCAGGGCATCTTGGAGATGAAGCAGAGAGCCTTGTGAGATGATGCCCGCTCCGGGAGGCGGGCCAGCAACGAAGCACTCCAAGCGGCCGGCCCGTATTGCGCCCCTGCTGCGTGTGGCGGCGGTTCCAGCATGCATAAGCTACGCCACTCAAACACTCTCTGTGTGCTTGGTCTTGTGAGTGTGTGCCAGAGCAGCAGCCCACTCCATGCCCGACTCCATTCCACTCTGTGAAATGCCCGACGATGGTGTGGTCTGCCTTCCCAGATTTCGCGACATTCGCTCTCCGTTCCGGGGCCTTGTTTCATTCCGTCTGCACAGACTTAAGGCAAGCTGTCACCCGTCGGGCACTCTCACTCCTAAGCTGGGACAAGTGGACTTTTGAGGGTAGGGGTTCGCCAACAGGGTTAGCCCGCCTTTTTTGCCGTTTTTGTTCATTTCCCCATATTTTTGCGTCGTTTCGGCCGTGACATCCCCCTTGCCCCATTACGACTTCTCCCTCTGGTACTGCCTGGATGACGATGCCGTCGCCACCGCCATCTGCCAGCTCCTGGCAGAGCACGGCTTCCGCGGGTACGTTGAGCACCAGGACCACGTGGCGGGGCAGCCGGAGCTCTCCACGGCGGGCGAGGTCATTCAGGCGAGCCGCGTGGCCATCCTCCTCCTGACGCCCCGCTCGGTGGCTGACCCCCGGTGCCAGCAGGTGGCAGAGTGGAACCTCGCCCATGCAGTGCACCGGGAGGGGGCGAAGGTCATCCCTGTCTACGCGGGTGTCTCGCGAGAGGAAATGCCCCTGGCGCTGAGGCACCTGAATGGACTCGAGTACGGCGAGAGATTCTTCAGGCAGAGGCTGCTCTCCAGCGTGCAAAAAGCAGGACCCCGTGTGCGGGCCCCACGCCCCTCCGGTGTGAGCGGCGCGAAGAAGAGGGCCGGCTTCTGACGGACTCGGGGAGGGAGCAGAGTTGGGGGAGCGGTGGCTCAGAGGTTCCGCTGCCCAAAGCGGCACTGGATTCATTTTGGTGTTTTGACGTAGGCCCCATCGTGATGTGGGTTTGGTGACTGTGAGCAGAATTCCCCCTAGATTTGTGCCTAGAGCTGATTTGTCAGGAAAATGAAACAGAAGTTGTCCATGTCTGGGGGTCCGGGTGGGGGACAGAGAGGAAAGGGGGGGTGTCATTCGTTCATTTGTCGGGTTGGGTGTTTCAGTATCGAAAGAAGAAAAGCTAGCTACCGAGGCTGCTGGTTCTCACCTCTGGTTTAACTTAAGGAGCTGTTATTAAAATGCAGTTTTCGGACAAAAAAAATGCTTTCAGTAATTTTGTAAAAAAAAAAAAAAGAATACCCAGTCTTGCCTGGCAGCTCCGGATGCTTCCCTTCTGGGTCCATCCGCCAAATGATTCAAAAAACATGTCACTCCATCCCCCTAAACAATCTTAAACCTTCCAGAATGAAAGTGATGTGTGGCTAGAAAGCAAGCCTCCATGTTTTAGGATGAGAACAAATTGGCAAAATGTTCATTTTTTCTTTAAAATACTGCTTTAGCAAGTCATGATGAAACTGAATGTTGCTTCACCTATAATTTCCACCCCCTTTAGGTATGTAGAATATACCTAATATATTATGGTTCTACAAGATTACCTTTAGGGAACATTGCATCAACATACGGCCAGCAATTCATTTCTTTTGGGGACGGGGTTGTTATATATACCAAATAAAATAATCGTACCTGAAGCTACCATAAACTATGAGGAGAATAGAAATTAGGAACGTAGATACTTGACTGGAATCCACAAGGGAGTAAGCCCTGGAAAGAAAGACAGAGAAGCACAGTATATTATTATAGAATCAAACTGATAAACATTTGTTCAGTTTTTCAAAAATCCAAACAGGTGTCTACCCATGGAAACACAATAATAAGTTAAACAAGCCAGGAATTTACTCTTCAACTCATTGTTCACCCACTCACATGACTGGATTATCACCAAAGACAAATAAGCCAGAGGCACTTTGTTTTAATTCCAGAGAAGCAACCTCAAATAAAAGGTGGGGGCAGGATTTACAGGAGAAGCCTTGTGGCCTGAGGCTGGGACACAGCCATGTGAACTATTCCAATCCACCTTCAGGCACAGAAGGGAAGAAGAACAAGCAACAGCAGCTCCTGCAACTGACAAGCAAGATTTCAATTTGTCTAAGTCTGAGTAGGACTAGCTTTGGATACAACTAGGGTTGCCAGACTCAATAGTGGACAGGACTTCTGTGCCTTTAATTGCCCTGCTCTCTTTTGAGTCTGGAAACCTTAAAGAGAAACCAGCAGGCCCTTTGCTTGAAAATTAAACAAAGGGTCTGCTGGTTTCTCTTTAAGGTTTCCAGACTCAAAAGAGAGCAGGGCAATTAAAGGCACAGAAGTCCTGTCCTCTATTGAGTCTGGCAACCCTAGATACAACCCACAAACCTGAACCTAGGGGAAGAGGGAACGACACCAAGTTACAATTTACGACCAGAAATCTGAACAGTTTTTGGAAAAGATTACTTGTTCTCACCTACATAAAAAGGACCACCAGTCTTTAGCCTAGGCTAAAGGAAGCTTGCAGAGAATTGGAAAATTATGAAATGGAATAATGAAATATAAGAATAGGGTATTAATAAGAAAGAGATGTATATGGAAAGTGAGATTGGAATAATGCTGCTGACAGAATGCCTGCCTGCTTGCTAAATCTAGATATCTAGTACTTTGGTTATAGGGATCAGTTCTCTCACATGCATAATACAGAAAGGTAACCCATTGGACCAGAGGAGCTCCACATTAAGCCTAAGCTTCTCTTGCACAATACAATGCCCATGTGTACACATGTGTTTCAGTTCTAAGTACCCAAACATCTGACAACTCAGCCAACAACATCAGGGCTGCCAGAGTGCCACATTAATTCCAAAGAAGTGAACAGCAATAAAATAAATTCTAATACACTCAGTAATGCAAGTGCAGCATGTTTATTACAAAATATACAGTTACAGGTGGGTAGCCGTGTTGGTCTGAGTCGAAGCAAAATAAAAAAATTCCTTCAGTAGCACCTTAAAGACCAACTAAGTTTTTATTTTGGTATGAGCTTTCGTACCATGCACACGAAAGCTCATACCAAAATAAAAACTTAGTTGGTCTTTAAGGTGCTACTGAAGGAATTTTTTTATTTTACAAAATATACAGTAGACATAATGCCAAGCTTCAGAAGTATGTGCTAAGCTACTTGTTTGGAAACCACTGTAGTGAAATTACATCATGGGTTCTCAGCAGGGTGACCTGATAACCTTCTTTTCTCTGTAACTACATGGGAAAGAAGCTTGATTAAGCCTCACCTGTCAGCAGAAGGGAGTTATCAGGAAGAGGCTGAGCCCCTAGAAACACACAGCCTTCTGTGAGCTGGAAAAGAACTAGCTTAGCAGGAGATAATGACTGAGGCAACCTGGGCTGATGATGAATTGGTGGGTTGCCTATTTGAATGCAGGAGCAGGCACAGCAAGGAATGACAAAGTACGCTTGCTTGTTTATTTCTCTTAGGCAGACAAGAAAGAAATCATAGGATGGTTACAATCACCCTGCAAGAGCCACAATACCGTAGTAAGGATTACTGTGTTTACAATAAAAAATGTATATTACAGATTGATGAGCAATGACATAGAAAACAAACCCATTGGTTAAACAACTTCTATTCAGCAGAGATGCAACATTCTTTAGAACATACTTCATAGCCCCCCCCACTCCTGCTGGCTTTCTACCTGCATACCTGTTGTTTTTATTTATTGAGTTAGTTTATTTAAAAACTTTTGATTGTGCAGATCAATAAGGGGGAGCGTTAACTACCCTGCCTCTTCCACATTTTGCTGACCTTGCACAGGTGCCTTACTTGCTTATTACCAAGACACTTTGTCACTTAAGCTGAAACAGTGCTTCAGCTGGGCGTCTCCACACAAACGAAGAAGGAGGTCTCTTTGTACTTGCACAGTTGGCTCTCTTGCTACCTTACGCTGAACATATAGCCATGGCTAGCTTTTCCCACCTAGTACTGTAGTAAGAATGAGGGGTTCATATATGGAAATGAAATGAGCAGAAATTCAGAAGAGGCAATTAGGTCAGTTCAGTCAATGTGAATGTAAAGTTTTGTCAGAAGTGGAAGTGGGTGGTGATTTAGTGGGTATTAAGGCGAGAATGTGGGCGGTTAAGGCCCTTCTAGGAATGCTATGATCCAAATCCCTCTAAAACATGCCTCACACCCTAGGTTGTTTTTTAAAACAGGAAAAAAACTGAACTAAAAGTTGAACTTTTAACTTGGACTGAGGCCTACACTCAAGTTTACATGCTGCACTTAATAACCCAAACAGAGCCAACACTGAGCTTGAACAGAAAGCTAAACCTACATGTTTTTATTATTATAAACTGGCTTTTCCACTAGCTAGGTTTGCACAGTTTTTACCCTAATCTTCAAAATTGAATTTAATCTAGATTTCTGGTAGCTGCAGGCACTCAAGATTGCAATTATGGGACTATCTACTGTACAACAATTTTGCAACTAAAATTCAGCTCCTGAGTTGTAATTTTTTAATGGGATTATCCCCGCCCCGCCCCACCCCCCGGATTTACCTGCTGGAACAACACCTTCCCTGTGGAATTGCTTCAGTTTCAGCTAATGTTTTAATAAATAAATAAATAAATAAATAAATAAATAAATAAATAAATAAATATATAATATTTACCTTCTCACAGGGGTGCCTAACTCACTTGTTACACCTTGATATTTTGTCACATAAACAAGATTCTGCCTTTGATGGGGCTCCCCATGTGCTTGAAGAACACTCTTTTCTTAAGCAAGAGTCAGGGTCTTTTAACAATTAAGGCATGCACACGAAAGCTTATATCAAGAACAAACTTAGTTGGTCTCTAAGGTGCTACTGGACAATTTTTTTATTTTTTTATATATTTCAACTGCATCAGACCAATACGGCTACCTTCCTGAAACAGGATTCTAGTTAAGAGTGGCTAAAACTGAAGTGTAAAGTCTGCCCACCTCTGGTATTACAGACTGTTAGCTACTTTGTAAAAAAAAAAAAATGTTCTGTGACCTTATAAGAGCTTTAATGTATTCCTCTCCTCCCACCCTAAATAGTGCTCCTACCCTAAATAGTAAGTGTTTCTCCATAAAAGGTGCCACCAATGGCTGCCTGGGCAAAGAATAGCTGAACAGTGAAAAGAGAAGTTCACAATGTGCTGCTCTATCCCAGGAAAGACCCCCTGGATGATGGTGGCTTGGTAATGACAGAAGGGGGGAGAGTGCTACACAGCCCCCGTGAGGGACATGCCCAGAAGCACACAACAAGCACTGTTCTGCAACAGCTCCGGGTGTCAGCCTCCCATGTTTTACAATGACCTCATTCTTGTCTACACAACAACAAACCAAGCAGTTAGCTCTCTAGCCTGTCACAGACAGCTCCGCAGATCTTTACCTACAGAACAATTCCAAGAATGACTGCTTCTCACATTGCACAGCTACATGGCTCCAAAGTTTTCCAACATGAAAAATATGTCCTTCCAGACATTCCAACTCGACCTTTCTTGCAGTGCACAATGAAAATGGACAATGTCAGAATGAATGGTAGGCAGAGAAAGAGCAGCTGCTAGGGTCAAATAGCTAGCCAGTTAGCTAGCTGGTGGGGGGCGGGAGAGAGCTTCCAGAACAAATTAAACCATGTTACAGCCTTACAAATAAGTTCACTGAAGTTTCTAGCCCACAAATGTTTTTACTGATGGGCTGAATTGTAGGGAGAAACAAAACAAACACTTCTCTCATTTTCAATTGTCTCCATGCCTACTCAACTAGAGGTAAAACAGTCAACTGAGCAAGTAGTTATTTACTTGTTTGCCACATTGGAAAATATCAATTTCCAAATTCCCCCTTGGACACACAGAACTATCAGTGCTCATCCTGACCCTTACTAGCACTAGTCATCCGAACCACCACACAGGGGATAGTAACTGGCAGCCCTGCACCAAATCTGTTGGAATCTGTGTCTGACAGTCACAAGGGGTTTTCTATTACAAATAAATAAACAAAGGGGGGGAATCCTATGCAAATAAGGGCAATTTGAGGGGGAAAGGTTTTGCAGCCCATTGTGACAGCAGCCTGAGAGGTTAAGTGGACCAGCTGCACCAAAGGGGTTAAGAAGTTCCACCACTTCTCTAAAAATTAACTATTTTGCAGATATTGTTCATTTGTTTTCAAGCATCTCTCTGAAACCATGAAACCTTTTGTTTTGTTTTTTAATGAAAACAGTTTTCAGGTTTTGGTAACAGTTGTCAAACTCTGCAGATCTGCTAAATTCTGCAAAGCATAGTTTGGGGACTGGGGAGAAGATCCCATAAACTTTTTCATCTCAAGGCAAACAAAACTGAATGGGGAGGCAAGTCTCAGATTGTCTTACATTTTAGATATCCATTAGCAGCTCTATCCTGGCTATCCAGGCAAGTTGGTCCTTTCAAAGAAGTCCTGGAATCCCATTCTCCCTCTCCACACCCCTCCACCCCACATTTTTTGTCCCACATTTTGGCCACAAGGATGATCCCACAAGGCAGCTACAAAAATCCAAAATTACAACAACAATAAAATAAACAAAACAAGTTAAAACCAGACAAACCAGAAATTTGGTCATGCTGTGGCTCATACATTCAAAGCCATATTCTAAGAATAGCAAAGTAATTAATCCTACAAACTCACGGGGGGGGGGGGAGTGCCACATGTAGCAAAAAATAAATAAATTACAATTATATATTTGCAGGCTTCCCATGGGCTTCTGGTTGACCACTGTGAGAACAAGAGTGCCAGCTGGGTTGGACACCCTTTGGCTGGATCCAGCTGAAGGGCTCTTATGTACGTCTCTGTATACACAACCCACCTCCATTGGTAAAGGTAAAGGAACCCCTGACCATTAGGTCTAGTCGTGACCGACTCTGGGGTTGCGGCGCTCATCTCGCCTTATTGGCCGAGGAAGCTGGTATACAGCTTCCAGGTCATGTGGCCAGCATGACAAAGCCGCTTCTGGCGAACCAGAGCAGCACACGGAAACGGTGTTTACCTTCCCGCTGTAGCGATACGTGCTTTCAAACTGCTAGGTTGGCAGGAGCAGGGACCAAGCAACAGGAGTTTACCCCATCACGGGGATTCGAACCGCCAACCTTCTGATCAGCAAGCCCTAGGCTCTGTGGTTTAACCCACAGTGCCACCCATGTCCCCACCTCTATTGGTACTTGCATTAAAAGTCATTTGTGCAGAACATTCTCACTTAAATGATTACTATGGGTTATCTTGAGACATGGGAAATTATTGTAAAGACAACGACCAATTAACGTTCATCCAAAAGACGCATGATTGCGCACATGTGGACAGCGCTGTAGTAACCCAAAAACATCACTCACAAAAAGGGTGGAATGGGGGCAGGGCTGAATGGAGCTGGATAACGCACACAGGGCCAGGAACAGAACTCCTGCACAAAATGGTTGTTGACTCTATTAGTGTAGTGGTGGACTTGTAGCCTTCCCCATGCTGCTTGACTCCACTCCTATCACCCGACCACTCACCATGCAGACTGGGGCTGATAGGAGTTGGAGTCCAATTAATATCTGGAGACCAGACACAGCCCCCACCCCCACCCCTGTTGAAGATTTCTCATATTTACTACATCACCTTAGAACTGTTCCTATATACCCAGCATCATTAATGTGTGTTGTGCTTTACAAGTATAACAGCAAAACAGCAGGTGCCCATCTATGCTTTGACAGTGAGAAGGACAACAAAGAAGGGAGAGAGATGCACAGCAAGAAGCAACTATAAGAAAATCCAGTTACACTTACACACTAGGAATATGTGAAAACTACTGTGACAGTAAATCTAATGTGCAAGCATAAATGAAGGCTTTGGGCTTTGTTATAAGTGAGCTGCCAAAAGTGGGAAATGAATATTATAAATACTTAAATCAGGGCACTCCAACTTTTCATACCAAGTGGACCTCAAGAGTACTTCGACACGGGACCTGTGGGCCACACACTGCCTTGTCACATGGAGAGGAAAGGCCAACATTTGATACACACCCCAGCCTTCATGCTGCCTTCCCAAAGTCAGCTATGCGAGGTGCTGAGCTTTGGGAAGGAGGTATGAGGCTCTGGCAGAGTCCTAGAGTCTTCCCATCTCCTTCCAAAGCTGGGAAAGCACTTTGGGAAGGAGGCAGAAGGACTCTAGGACCCTGTAAGAGACCTTACACCTCCTTCAAGGGCTACACAGGGCAAGGCTAGAATATCCCTCAGCTAGAATATCCCTCAGAAAGATGCTATAGCCGCCATTATCTATGGTCAGGTCTTCAAGCTTCCTGTCTTTCTCCTGCTCTCCTGCAATGGCTACCCGGTAGGTTGCTGTAGTCCAGATGAGACTCCACCACCCTGCTAGGAGAACAAGAGAACAGAGCCAAGACAGTTGCCACATCAGGCACCCCTGTTGCTGCTTCTACACACCCATCAGCCTCAACCACAGCCCTCAACCAGCTAGAACACAATCTCAATTTCACTTAAATATCTGTCACATCAGGCAAATGATGCAAATACAACTCAGTGCTCTGTCTCATCCTGCACTTTTTGTACTCATGGAAGGAGTGGGGCCAGAAGGCAAAAAGTTTCAGAAAATACAGCAGGAGCATATCCATTTGTCAAGTGCTTGGGTAACCAGCCTCTACTCCTGGGCTAGCAGCCATCTGAGTATCTTTCCATGTGGTGCACAGTCCATTTTCTCTATCTGTAGAAGGGGAAAGGATAGCAATGGAGCACACAGGAAGGTGCTCAGGCAGCTACAAGTCTTTGAGCTCCCCCTTGCCCATTCCACTGTCATAGAGGAGAGAGGGGGGCTGACTTTCTTTAATCTTTGAGCTGTAGCTGGAAGTACTGTAGTGTGAAGGGTCCCAAGGGGTATTTCCAGAGAGACACGATCTACCTAAGAAGCAGACTTAAAGAGCCAGTAGCTTTTTAGAACCAGAATGGGGACTCATCTGGTTGCCAAAGACAGGTGGCTACTGTACTTGCAAGTCTCATAGCTGCCAAGTTTTCCCTTTTCTCGCGAGGAAGCCTATTCAGCATAAGGGAAAATCCCTTTAAAAAAGGGATAACTTGGCAGCTATGGCAAGTCTGCATTAGCCTAACATACCACCCTTTGCCATAACTATTCCTATTGCTTAGGATGAAATACACAATGTAGCCAGCCTATGTTTTAAAATGAATTACTGGGAAAAGAAAGTGCACACACAAAAACTTTCTCCAGTGGTTTTTCACTTTAAGGATACAATTACAATATGTTTTCACAAAGCTCTGGTTACCATATGCACACACCAAAACCTAGCATTTGTGCTTAGCCCATCCTGTCAGTACAGTTAAAAATATTTTGGTGGTTTTTACTGTCTATTCTTGCAACTGACTTCTTCAGGACAGAGTTCTTTTCAGTGGAAGTCAGACACTGGCAATCTGATATAGCTAGAATGGGAGGGAAGGAGGAAAAATCTTAAAGGTCACAAAAAACCTCTTAGGAGGGGCAAATGCAAGCCACAGGTTATGCACCTGATTAACAGTAACTGCATTTTGAAATAATGACTACTGCATCTGTTTTCATGGGGAAATAGTGTTTGTTAGCTGATTGGCAACATTATAGAGAAATAGCATACACAAAGCTAGTAACAAATATAGCACACAACACAGGCTCACAAGATCATGCTGTACTTTCTCAACAGATGTTTTAATTTCTAAAAAAATAGGAACGGACAAAAACATGAAGGGACAGCTAATTATCTAAGGCAATTACCATGGCATTCTAAAAATAGATATCCGGTAGTTATCAAGTTCAATGAAAATTCTCTGATCATTTTACTGCATTCTGCCATTATCTATTACAGGAATTCATATCTCACCCTTTCAATAGATCCCAATGGCGGCTTAAAATACTACTGGACTGCGGCATCCAATAGCCTTTCCTCCAATGACTGATCAGGTCTATTGTTTCAGCTTCAGCAACCCTTCTAGCTGCTCTCAGTCTGGCCACGATTACACTGCCCATCTCTGCTCTTAACTCAAACCATCATACTACAGTCAGTCTCATCACACATATCTCTTTATGAATTCTGTGATTCTCTGTTTTCTGTCAAAGGTTCTCATACATCTCTATTTATATAACTCATGGTAAGAATGCCCAACAGCAGGACATCTCAATGCTTGATTATTCATTTGCTTGAGGCTGCCTTTGGTACACACTGCCTTTGGTACACTGTCAGTCGCTGGACATCTACCGTAGTCAACCAGGTGATAGCAAATATGTCTTCCCTTAAATGTCAGCCCTGGCTAAGGTGGGAAGAAGCACACATGTGCTTCATTCTAACATGCCTGGCAATTTGTTCTTCTGTGAATGGTACAGAGCATCATTTTGCTGGCATGGTTTTCTAAAGAAATGAAAATGTTGTGAGACAGACTGACACCCCATAGTTATTAGAGTCAAGTCACATTTTCATTCTAAATCTTTATGGCACATTTTTTCAATAGCTTGATCACATGCAATTGAAGATGTTATACACCTTCTCTGACTCTGAAATGCTATCTCCAGAAAATGGAGTTTATTCACAGTCAGGTTTACATTTCCAGACAATGTGATGGAATACACCTGACAGTTTAAAAAAATATCAATCAATAATCATATTATAGCATTGTAAAGGTATTCATTCATACAATTTATATTCCATCCTCCATCAATACCATTGTTCCCATCAGAATGCTACATGACACTATCATGAATAGGAGAAAAATGCAAAGTGCAAGTGGAAAAAGACAAAAGGCAAAATGATTTCAAGTGCCGTGTTAAAAAACACAAAAAGTTTGGTTCTCTCACCAGATGATGATATTTCAGAGGTTGAAACTAGCACTTTAAATTAGGCCCAGAAAAGGACAGACGGAATGTGATCATGAAGTCTAGCCTCAGTTAGTAATCTAAAAGACACACTTGGCACTAACTAGTTTCTAAACAGTCTTCAAAGGCAGTCCCATGTTAAGCACATTACAGCCTCTATTCCAGAGGCTGGACATGGACAACTGAAGCCAGGCTCCCTCTGTCCATGTATGGTTGCAACTGGTATACTTGCCCAAGTCTGAAATGCTATGTACTTACTTGGGAGCAAATCCAATTGAACTCAATGTGGCTTACCTCTGAACTAACGTATGAAAAGGGTATTCTGTGCCAAAGAAGCAACTTGTACTTCAAGATTGCCACTGACTTAACAGCTGAAGAGCTGCTTCTTTCACATGAAAACACATGGAAATGTAATTATTTTAAAATGTTACTGTAAATGCTCAGACATTTGCCTCCAAATATACATGCAAAATCTAAGGAAGCAAGCACTTCTTCACATGATATACACATTTTGCACTGTTTATTATATATATATATTACATGATACTTCCACTAAATAGAATACTGTGAGATCTCTTTTAATCATATCAAGCCTTTGGAACTTCCCAAACTAGGTAAAAAGTGTAGACCCAAACTCGGCCCTCCAGATGTTTTGGGACTACAATTCCCATCATCCCTGACCACTGGTCCTGTTAGTTAGGGATGATGGGAACTGTAGTCCCAAAACATCTGGAGGGCCAAGTTTGGGGGTGCCTGGTATAGACACTACAGCCACAGTCTCTCAAACCATCAGAATGCAAACATTTGTGTTAGGTCTGTGCTTTAATGAATATAGACAAAAAACTGCAGAAAATTTTGTGAAGAACTTCAATGGTCAGCAGGGCTATTCATTACCTAAGTACAGTACATTGAGGAGCAAGTAGTTTCCAGCTGATGGAACAAACTCAAAAACAAGTCTCATCCAATGTCCTAGTAGACCAGACATCCCCAAACTTCGGCCCTCCAGATGTTTTGGACTACAATTCCCATCTTCCCTGACCACTGGTCCTGTTAGCTAGGGACCATGGGAGTTGTAGGCCAAAACATCTGGAGGGGCCGCAGTTTGGGGATGCCTATAGTAGACTCTGTAGGCAATACTAGCATAAGATTCCATATGAGCAAACACAAGAATGACTGCAAGGCAATTAAGATTTAATACATTAGTTCTAACATAAAACTTTACTCAACTTTTAAGTACACAGATTTCTTGTTTTATTATTTCCACCCACCCAATGAAGTTGCACAACATATTCAAGTTATTATAAAAGCCAACCATGAGATTCTGTCAACAACCAGAGTTCTAATCTTTAAACAATAACCAAGCAGGTGAGCAATTGTTAAGTTTCGCTGCAGGAAAGACAACCATTTGCCTTTGCTTGTTCTTTGCCAACCATGCTTTAAGTTGCAGCCAACATGTGGGAGGCTGTCTGGAAAATGTCTGAGTTCAAACACAATTCCTTCTCACTTCCAACGCCACAGCACCAAATGCTTCATCATAGACACAATTGTAAGGAGATTCAACAATTATTCTATTGTTTTCAGAATAGTTGCATCAAAATATAGGAAAAGATTTCTTTTTTGTTCACAACTGTTACTCTAGAAAAGTCCTCCAGCATTTTAATCAGTTGTGTTAATATGAACATTCTGAAAGAGCAAATCAAAAACACCCCAATAGTTACTGCAATCTTATCTATGCAAATCATCCTATCCATGGACACCTTCACTATTTTCACACAATGGAATCTATCCCAACCTATACAGTGTACACTGTCCTTGCAAGCCCAGTGATCATACCAATCAAGGCAGAGCAACAGGTCTATTATTTGCAAGCTAGGTAAGGACTGTGGCCTGGAATTTCCAGCATCATAGTAACCCTGAGCTACAGAGGCTGGAAGCCTTCTACATAGAAGGATGCTGCTCAAGATGGCTGATTTACAGGCTGCTGGCTTATTTACATCTTACACACCTTTTAAATGTGTTTGTGGGAGGAGTGGGAGGGGGTTTATTGCTTTGTGGGTTTATTTTGTTCTTTTGCTTTTACTATGTATTTCATATTTCAATATTGTATTTTTATGTTATGTATCCCTGAGATCTAGGGATGAAGAGCCGTATACAGTGCTAGAAACTCAGATATATAACCTAGGCACCAAATGGCTCCTTAAACCAAGGTTACAGTAACAAAAATACACCCAAGCATCTTCACTTGGTTGTAAGTGGCCAATAGCCAGGTTCAAAACGCACCTGGCTAATTTTGAACACTGGTGCTACACTAAATAAATAAATGCAGATTCATGGCTCCCTACTCATATTCATTCATATATATATATATATATATATATATATATATATATAATCAGCCTTTAAGTGGTCAGTACCTTTTGCAATCAAGTATTCACATTTTCCCATGGTTCTATGGGTCTCTATGTGGGATATGTGTACAAAACAACACATAAACTAATAAATAATATCACTTTTTATTTGCTATGCTTGTCATGACAACTGTGCTGTCACTTTATGCCAAACAGGACAAGCAACCAGATTTCCTCCCTTCCTTGGGAGTCGTAGAAAAGGATGGCCATCATCCCAGCAGTTACATGGCAATTTCATCTCCCTCCCAAATACAAATGCTGGGAAGAAAGATGGGGAGTTGTTTGGTTGTTTAATTGCTGAGGTACCCAGCACACATTGCAGCAGTCAAACCATGGTTCAAAATTAGCAGGGCACCATGCACATTTTGCACCTAAAGGTTCTCCATTTGCAAACACCTCAAAAAGTCTGGGTGCCATTTTTTTGCACCTGGATGACACTCAAGGATTGAAATGTATGTGCTTTGAAGCCTTGAAGTATATGTTAAGGATAGACAATAGGTTAAGGAGTTTAACAATAAAGTGTGTTTTGAAAACTGAAGTACAGTACCAATATTTTTATTGTAAACACCATATTAAACATGTATTAACAATTTCTGCTTAAAATGTCATATTATCAATGTGTCGCTTATGTGAATTACATATTAGTTCCTCCTTATCAAAAAAATAAATAAAAAGTGTTGCTGACACCACCACTGCCCGGCGACTAGACATTCTGTTTTGGCGCCCACAACCCAGGTCCCAGGAGCCATTTGGCTCCTAGCTTTTGTATCTCAGTTTCTAACACTGAGCCAAACAGGCATAGACTTTCCTGGTTAGTCCCTATGCAGGACCAACACAGTTC
The DNA here is from genome assembly GCF_963506605.1 of Zootoca vivipara. Taxonomy (NCBI): domain Eukaryota; kingdom Metazoa; phylum Chordata; class Lepidosauria; order Squamata; family Lacertidae; genus Zootoca; species Zootoca vivipara. Next base: position 16,171,543 of record NC_083292.1, on the reverse strand, counting down.
CTGGTGACTACAATGTTGGACATGCCTAGCAAAGGTAGACAAAAATTGTAGATCCCTATACAACAGGCCATATAATGTATTTAGGATTAAATATTCACAATTCACGGCACTGAAGACGCTGAATACCAGAGTTTTCTCAATTAATAATTTTCTAGAAACACCCCCACACTAACATACACATGCAACATCTTTTTAACAACATGACTTGAGGGAGGCCATTTCTCAGAGGACCAGAGAATGACATTTCCTGCATCTCATGTTTAGCGATTGAAGACAAGTCAAACTCAAAGCTATTTTCTGGCCCTTTATAGGGCTTCACAAATGGGCATGAGGTACCATGAAGTTTCATCACAAGCTGCATTAACTAGCATTCCCAACAAAGGCAAATAACTTTCTTAAATTAATGAAAATATTTGCTGCAGTAAATCTCAACACCCAAGTCAAAGCCTATTAGCAAGCCCTTATGCCCCACTGCATCCCATGTACTGTATAATAATTTGAATGCAGAAAATAAATGCCTCACTGAGCTTTCCCCTCTTTTACAATGTTGCTTAGGCTGTAACACTGAAGCCCCAACCCACAAAAGCTCCAATGCACAGGATAGGAAAGTAATTTATTTCCACTACAAACTAATGAAACTAGATCTAACAACTAGAAAGAACAGGGGTTAGCAGCAGCAAAAGAGGAACTATTCATCTTTGTGAAATCCCATCATAAGGTTATTTGTATCAGAAAATTTTCTGGTGCCCTAGAAAGTGATCTAATCTTGTAAACAAAGATGAAAACTTTAAAACTGCCAATCTCACCTAATATTGTATTTGCAATTAGCATCCACTCATTTTTTACTAAAGAATTCATGAAATGGAAAAAATTTCATGGAAAAATAAAGGATTGGTATATGTTCTGTTCCATATCACTGTACACATCTGTATCTTTAAAAATGCAGGGTTTCATAGGTTAAGAGGAGAAATAAAGCAAGAAAACAAAGTACTCAACTTTTTAATTAGGTTTGTTGCAGGTGTGTATTTTTTACAGTCATACCTCGGGTTGAGTATGCTGCGGGTTGCGTACTTTCGGGTTGCGTACTTGGTGGACCCGGAAAACACTTCCGGGTTCCACCGCGCACGCATGCGCAGAAGCACTCTATCAGTGCTTCACACATGCGCTAAAACGCTGCTTGGGTTAAGTACTTTTCGGGGTGTGAACAGCACCCCGGAACAGATTAGGTACCAAACCCGAGATACCACTGTATTTCATTTGCCCCTGCATACAGGAATTGAGGGCCAGCAAGCCCTGCATCACAGAACAAAGGAGAGGCAATCAAGTACAAGGCAAGTACAGGTGAAAGTCAAATACAGATTCCTCCATGGCTTTTTTGACCACTGTCTCATCAATACAAAAGGAATTTAAGCTTTAGTAATCTACTGAGTATTTAGAAACAATGTAAATCCAAGCTGACCGTTATCTTCCTTTGCTCCGTGCATAGACGATTGAAGAGCTTATCCTCTAGAGATTATAAATTTAGAACCAGTGTTTAGTCTATTACATTAAAAACAGTACCTGAAGCACCCATTAACCTTATTTTAAAAAATTCAAAAGGAAGAGAAAATGTTTTAAGACACCTAAAAATGCTTGGTCCATCAGCTGATGATGAGTTGAATTCTGCTTGACCACTATCTCCATGGTGCGCCAACTTTGGAAGGTGGGCAGGGCAACCAACATGTCAATCACCTGATATTACATCAGATTATTCATAAGCGTGTTCCAGCCCAACTGTCAAATGCTGGTTCACAGGTAGCAGGAGATAGATGAAAATCTGGCCCACAAGGCCAAAAAGGTTTCCCGCCCTTGATCTAGTGAGCTACTTCACACGACAGATGTCAATAGTTAGCTAAGAATATTATAAATCAAAAATTTTAAAAATTGCAGTTGGGAATATTATCTTAATCTTTTGCTTGAGGCCTAAAGCAGGAGCTCAGCTTCAAATGCAAAAGTAGGGTGAGACTAAGGATTACTATTAGCCCTCTTATACACATCTTAACTTTTAAATATTAATTCTCCAACCCTTAAATAACATTTCTCCCTTTCCCCACTAAACTGCACATGGTGCCATCATACTTTAGACATACCTTTAGATATGTCAAAATTTTAAAGGCAAGGAAAACTCAACAACTGTTCCACAGAGCACTGTAGTGATTTTATATTTTAAAATTGTACAGTATAGCACTTTCAAGTGGTCAAAACACTTCAGGTGCATTATCTAACTGTAATCCTTACCATAACTCTGTAAGCAAGTCAGTATGATTTTACATGGTAACATAATGGTTAACTCTTTTCTACATACTGACACTATCATTTCAACAACAAGCAATTCTCTGAAACTAGTATGTACAGTCATAACTTGGGTTACAGCCGCTTCAGGTTGCGTGTTTTCGGGTTGCGCACTGTGCCGAACCCGGAAGTCCCAGAACTGGTTACTTTGGGGTTTCAGTGATCACGCATGCACAGAAGCACCAAATTGCAACCCGTGCATGCGCAGATGTGGCGCTGCGGGTTGCGAACGTGCCTCCCACATGGATCACGTTCGCTACCCGAGCGTCCACTATATTTGTTCTGTGAAAAACTATACAGTACATATCAAGTGTGCTGCCACAGTTTAAAAGAAAATCTGGAGTGTTATATTAGGCTGTGATACTCTGGAATTAGTGTTTTCACTTCCAAAGTCACAACTTACTGGCTAACCCTAGTCTGTAAAATACTGCTAAGCAGCATTCTGAGGAAAAACAAAAATATGAGACACAAAAGCTCATTAAGTATTTGGAGGAATCTGAAATAAGGAACATCCGTTCTTTTCTAATCCTAGCCATCCTGTTACATTTTATCCAGTGTTCGAAATTAGCCAGACATCAGGCACATTTTGCACCTGGCTGTCAGCCACTTGTGACCCAAGTGAAGATGGGCACCAGGATAGCATCTGACATCTCCACCATCTGGAGATGCATGCCTGAGGATCATTGTATCGTGACTGTTTTCAAACACTAATACCACAGCCTGTAGAATTCTATCAGTTATTTTTTCTTCTCACAAACAGAATGTATTTCAGGAACCAAAATGTTTTTTTCTATGCAGTCTGAGCAGGAGCAGTGAACATTATAGTTACTTGTTGAAGCTTGTCTTCACTTACCCCACCCCAATGCTGTACTATCAGTTGTGAAGAATATTCTTACGTTATGGATGGTCTTTGTCACCATTAAGAAAAAAAGGTAGGAATAGGCCAATATATAACTGGACTGTCCCAGGATCAAGCGCCTTTTTTTCTTTAAATTCTCCAAGTTCTTAACCTAGCTGTTATCAGGTTCTTAACTGATAATCAATCACATTCAGTCCATCATTTAAAAAATAAACTTTAGAGCTGTCTTCGCCAAAAATGGCAACTAGATATTCTGTTTTAGCAACTTTAACCTTGGTTTAAGGAGTCATTTGACACCTATCTTATAATATATGAGTTTCTAACACTGATTTTATCTGCCTCAAAGCAGTGTTTCAGCATAACAATTCTACAAAGTATTTTAGGCTGAGATTTAGATATCAAGAAGAAACCAGTTTGCCCAGCAGGGTTAGGCCTCAGATTTATGCATTCCCTCCTGTCTAGTTCATGAAAATGATAATTGCCATCTGATAGAGTGGATTCTGGTCCACAAAAGCTTATACTGTACCATAATATATGATAGTTTTTGAGGAGCTACATGAGTCTTTGTTGCTTTTTGCTGCAACAGACTTAACACTGTTACCTCTCTCAGTATTAATTTGCTAAGACATCCAAATCATGCAAACTATGGCTACTGCAAACTGTAAGTCCTTTTCAGATGACAAACTGAGGATAATGAATGCACACTTGAATGGAGGGAAGTGGGATCATAGCAACAGCTCCCACCCACTACTTACATTCAGGTTATAAATAGATCCTGCACGTGTAAGAGGTGTATGTGCATAAGGACCAGTGATGTAAGGGGGTCTCTTTTTCTGGAAGAAAATTCATTGCTATATTTTTGGCAAAAAAATATCCATGTCTATTTCAGGAAATCAGTTAGTAATATAACAAATCAGACTGGGCAACTGAAATGCCTACAATATTATATAGATCTAAAACTACAATTTTAATTAATGCTTTTCACGCAACTATCCCTAGATATCATATATTTTTCTGTGAAGAGCTATTCAGGCTTTCTAATATTATTATTTCCCCAGTTTATATGCCACTTAACGCTTCAGTCATGTACAGTAAACAGATACAAGAAAAATAAAACAAGTTAAAACTAACCTTAAATTTCCTTAAGCTGCCTACTCCATGTCTCCCTTAAGCTGAGAGAGCAGCCCAAGGGTGCCTTCATAGGTAAAAAACTGCACTCAAAAGTAGGGGTGCTTCATGCACAAGCTCCTTGCAAGTTAAAAAAAAACCTGACCTGACCTGCAGTTTTTGGACTGGTGGCTGGACTCGATCATATCTGATTTTAGTACACTAACAGTTTTCAGTGTCTTTAATTTTTGATTTAAAATCTAAACAATGTAAGGGACGTATAAGCTATTACATCTTAGTATTCCAATAAAAAAAACCTCACATAAGCCTATAGGACTGCAGCACAAGTGAACATTACTGAGGGAGGGAAACCTAAAATTTCAATTCAGCTATTTGTGCGGGAAGCTTTTCATGCGTTTATTAAGGATGCAAAATTAGCATGACCTTATTTCTTAATTTGGTTTATGACTTTGCCTCTTTTCCATTCCTCCTCAAAACTCAACCTTCCTGGTAAAGCTTTTCATCACCCCCCTAGCACATGTCATTAAAGCAATCCTGTGCCTTCCATTTCCAATCCCCTTCCTTTGTTGTTTCCTTGCGTCTATTTTAGACTGTAAGCCCCTTTGGGCTTGGGACCTGTCATACCTGTTCTTTGTAAAACAGCATTTACAGTAATAGTGCTGTAAATAAGTATATAAATGCAAGTCAACTAAACATGCTCAACAAGGCCCACTTAGCTCTGTGTAAAATTGCTTGAAGGCTTTCTAGAAAATTTTCTAGAAAACCCACATTACTGGGTTTTCCATACCATCAGGAAACCTGCTTCTTCAGCACCTCCAGTAACACTGGAAAAGCTGTGCACACATATCCTTCCTTCTACATTCTATTTAATCCCAGGATGCACATAAGAGCTATTCGGACACTATTCAGAATATACGTCAGTCAAGGGTAGACTGTCAATGAAATATCACATCTCCCCTTCAATTATCCCTGGTTTGTTACAGCTATTGGTTTGCTTCCACACCAAAACAGAAACTATAGTTTGAAATCTGATTTGGAAGCAAACTTTGGTTTGTAGTAACCATAGCTTACCTCAAGGTTGGCTCACCTTTAGACCTCTAGATGTTGGTCAACTATCAACTGTCAACATCCCTGGCCCTTGGCCATGTTGACTGGAGCTGATGAGAGTTGGCATCCAGCAACTTCTGGAGGGCCACAGGTTTCCCATCCCAGTTTACCTGATTTGGACATTACAGCAAACTATAGTTAGTGGTACCTCGGTTTATGAACACAATTGGTTCCGGAAGTCTGTTCATAAACTGAAGCGTTCATAAACTGAAGCGAACTTTCCCATTGAAAGTAATGGAAAGTGAATTAATCCGTTCCAGACGGTCCGTGGAGTAAGCGTTCATAAACTGAAGCAAACTTTCCCATTGAAAGTAATGGAAAGTGGATTAATCCGTTCCAGACGGATCCGCGGAGTACTTAAACTGAAGCGTTCATAAACTGAAGCATGGGTGTAATTGGTTCCGGAGGTCTGTTCATAAACTGAAGCGTTCATAAACTGAAGCAAACTTTCCCATTGAAAGTAATGGAAAATGAATTAATCCGTTCCAGATGGGTACGCAGCGTTCATAAACCGAAAATTCATAAACCGAGGTGTTCATAAACCGAGGTTCCACTGTATAGCAAAGCAAAGCAAGAAGTCCAAAACACAAGCCTCACCATCAAACATGGATTGGCGGCTGTTTGTAACATCTGAACCAGGTCACTCCCACGTGCCCAAGACCAACCAATAAAGTTCAAAGTTAAAAACTGATTTGACCATTATTTTCCCCATCTAAGTCATCATCCAGGATTCACACACCATTTCTTGGATGATCACATCACTTTAAAACCTAGCTCCCTGTAATTTTATTATGAAACACTATATTTAGAAGAAGTGTGCTTGTGGGTACCAGATTCTAGGAGGAAGAGAGGATGATACTCACATCACACCCTCTTGCGCGATTTCAGAGGCATCTGGCTGGCAACTGTTGGAAACTGAAAGTAAAGTCTAGCTAGCCCTTTAGTTTAGCAAAGGGACTAAGAATATGAACCAAGACCCTAGTTCAAATTTCACTTGAGCCAGAAGTCCCTGGACAGTCCAACTCAGGTCATTCACTTAATCTCCTAATGTGGGATAATAACAATGTCTGATAAGAAACCAACTCCATTCTATATAGGTTGAGAACTTTCAGTCAGCGCTCATGAGATCAACCTAACCTGATATAGTAGGTTGTTGCAACGATCACAAAGATAATGTATAATAGAAGGCACTAAGTAGAAAACACTGTTATTTATCCAACAACTGTTTTTTCTTCTTAAGCACTTTGTGTGGCATTAGCTCCAATGTTATCCATCCACCTTGCATTCAAGCAAACCTGCTTCAGATCAGGCTGTAACTATGCATAGCTGCTCAGGAATAAGTCTGTGATACTTACTTTTCAGTAAATATGCAAAGAAATAGGAATGCCTTTTTTCAAACACAATCTCTTCTATTACAGCCGGGAGAGATCAGAACATGACTACATCTGCAAGGTATGTGTCAAACTAGAGAATATTTCACAATCACCAAAAGCTGATATTGGAGTTGCCACCATAACCAAGCAAATTATAACCACCACATCATCAAGAGAACGTAAGCTTATAGTATTTGTCTTCTTCCTTTAATCCAGGTACACTGCACCTGGACCCTGAGAAAGATGCTTCTACACTTCTGCATTTTTAATGTAAGAAATTATCTTCTCAGAGACTCTTTCACTACCAGGCTTCTAAATAACAACTGGTTGATGGCAAAATAGATTGCACCATACAGGCAGGTGTCTCTAATTCAGCCTAGCAAGTGGTGAAATACATCACCACCCCAATGTTGTGCACCTGGGATTTTGTGGCACCTTAAAACCCAAGGACTGTAGTTTATTGTAACAGGATCTTTTGTAGCAAGCACCGCGGGGAGAAGTGAAACTAGTGTATATATACACTTATATTTTTTTTATGGTATGAGAATCAGATTTTGCAAGATGCATGAACACATACTGAATACACACCAGCCATGCACCACTGCCTACTTACTTCATGCATCTGAATCAGGAGGCTCTTCACAGTAATTTGTAAAAAGTTCAAGTTATCAAAAGATCATTATTACGAGGCTACTTTTCAAGAACTTGGGAATTAAGAGACAACTATGAATGAATCCCACCCCCATAGTATGCTTTGACACTTCCAAAACACAAACAACCCAAAAAGCTGCAAAAGGAGGCAAGTGAGGTTGCCAAGCCAGTCGCAGGAACCAGCAAGGGCAGCTTTGCCAGGACTGCTCTCTCTCTCTCTCTCTCTCTCTCTCTCTCTCTCTGACACAGTGTCAAGTTGGGACAAAATAAACATAGGGTTGGGGGAGGTGCGCAAGGCTGCCAACCTCTCAACAGGTTGCTGCAGCTCGGCCTTTCCCAAGGGCAGATCTTTCCTGCTTGTTTACGTCCTATCCCCTCATGCACACAGCAATGAACGTCCATTGTAGGAGGCATCCTCCTGGTGGGTTTAAAGCGGGGTAGGTCAGGAAAAGGAGGGGGGGAGAGAAAGGAGGGGTGGCGGCTGCTAGATGCCAACTTCCCCATGGGCCTTTACTCCTGTGCCTTTAACAGCAGCAGTAGTAGAATACGTATAGAGCCACCTCGCTCAGGGGGGTTGTGGGGAGATAACTATTCCTATGGAGGAAAGACCTGCCCCGCTCTCTCTTCTTCCCTTCAGCCAAGGGCCGGGGCCTGCTTTTGAGGCCGAGAGCTCTCGCTCCCATGGCGGGAGGGAAGAGGCCGAGGCGACGGTGATGGGCATTCCATGGAAGCCCCTCCATAGGCAGGCAGAGAGAGGCTCCCCCACTCGGGAGAGGCCTAGCAGCAGCGGTGCCTCCTCACCAGGAGTAGGTCTGCTCCGCCATGGCGCCGGCGCCGGCCGCTCCTCTCCCTCCTCGTCCTTCCCGTCGTCGTCTTCGTCGTGTCCTCCTGGCTCCCTCTCCCCTTCTCAGAGGGCTCAGCGGCGGCCCCGCTGCGGCTCCCGGCCCAACATGGCGGCCTCGGCGGCGGCGGCGACTGAGAGGCGAAGAAGGGAACCCCCTCCGCCCTGGCGGAGACGCCTCAGCGGCAGCCGCGCCACACAAACCGCAGCGGCGGCAGCTGGGCCGCGCTCCAGCGACGGCGGGCGGGCCTCATGACCGACGGCTACGACTACAAGGAGGTGGCGGCGGCGCTGGCCAAGGTGTGCGAGGGGAAACGGGCGGCCAACGAACAACTCCGAAGGCGAGACCGCGCGTCCTCGGGCGGCGGGGGGGGGAAGGGAGAGCGAGGGGGCGGGGCTTGATAGGGGAGCGCGCGCGCACACCAAACCAGGCTAGCGGCGCTGGCGGATCACGTGCTCACAACAGGCTCACGTGTTTCGACGCAGCGGCCTTTGAAGAAGGAGTCGAGAGAGAGAGGTAGGGGTTTTTTTTGTCTTTATGTGTTTGTTTGGAGGGCCGGCGCGCAGCACGCTGTGGGATATTGTTGAGATGAAGGTGAACCGGCAGATGGAGGCGAGTTTAAGGAGAAGAGGGGGCGGGGATTATTAAGATGATCTCATTGCGCCTGCGCGGCTTCCACCAGCGGTGGATTCTTTTTTGTTTCCTCCGCCGGGATCTACGAGTGCGACGAAGCTCCTTCGGAAAATGCAGGCGGGCCTGGCGGGCGGTTTCGCTCACTCGCACCAGCGAATATTATTAGTATTACTTTGTTATTAGCACGTGCGGTTTATATATGAGCTGGCAATATACACATATACATTATATAGCATTGTTACTCTTATTTATTAAATTTATTAGGCGGTGTTTTTCTGCCATAGCAACTTAAAATATGTTAAGCAAAAAAACCACACTTACATACATTGAAACCAGCGTTTTTAAAAAATCAATTGTGTTTTGTAAAAATTGTTTTATATTTTTTCTTTATTTTTCCTTTTTAGGGATAATCGTTTTTTGTTATTTTCTTATAAATGAGTTTGAATCTTAAGTTAGTCTTTAAAATGCTAAAAGAACTTTCAATAAAATTGCTATATATATATATATATATATATATAAGAAACCAGAATTTAAAAAGAATCTAGGAGGAGGATCTAAAACAATTACAATAATTTTATAGCATTGTGCAGTATTGTGTTATATTTGTTACTTTTGCATCCTGCCTTTTCCTGAAAGGCAGCATACATGGTTCTCTTCATCTAATCCCTACAAGAAGCCTGCAAGGTAGGTTGGGCTGAGAGTTCACGACTGGCCCCCAAGGTCGTCTAGTGAGCACGTGGCGCATAGTTAAAACTACAGAACTTGCCACCAACCTAGATGGCTTTTAAAGTGGGTTACACAAATTCATGGAGGAGAGGGCTATCGATGGGTACTAGCTGTGATGGGTATTCTCTGCCTCCAGCGGCAGCAATGCTTCCAAATACCAGGTGCCTGAAATCGCAGGAGGGGGAAACGCTCTTGTACTGGGGTCCTGCTTTGCGGGATTCTCCATGGGACATCTGGTTGGCCACTGTGAGAAAAGGATGCTGGACTAGGGCCATTATGTCTGATCCAACAAGCTCTTCTTATTGCCATCCACAGCAGCTGAAACATCTGATTGTAGGCTTTGGAGATGTCCATATGTGGGATTTTGTTTTTAAGCTTCAATTTGGGTTTCTATTCAGTTTTATTCTGTTCTAAGAGTTGGTGGGTGAACAGTGGAGGCTGGTCCATTAGGGCAAATGGGGTACTGCCCCACCAACCTTATTCTGCCCTCAGCCAGCTCCCACCTCCTGCCTTCTCTTTTGGAACTGACTGTCAGCCTCCTCCTCCTCCTCCTCCTCCTCAGTTTCAGCATTCCTCTTGTTGAACTCAACAGGAAAGAGGATTATAAGAAACCTGTAATTTGCTGTCTCTGCCTATTTGTTTGGGTTCCTTTCGTTTCACAGCCATCAATGAAGACCAGTAAACTGTTTTGTCCTTCCTCCCTACCGGTACTTGTGCTTCCCAAATATTTTTCACACTTCCTGGAAGTACAGAACTATTATCTAAAGATGCTGCTGGCATACAAAGTGGACGAGCTGTTCCTGCAGCCTATGTATATTATGCAATGGTGTAGTTCAAACGATGGGAACATAGGAAGCTGCATTATACAGTGGGAATGAGGAATTTGGAAATATGTAGACCTTTGGTCCTGATGCCCCTAAAGCTCTCTAGAGTCCGTGACAAGAACTCTCCAATTAAGAAGACAATAAGAGCCTGCTGGATCAGGCCAATGGCCCATGTAGTTCAGCATCCTGTTCTCACAGTGGCAAGCCAGATACATGTGGGAAAACTGCAAGCAGGACCCAAGCACAAGAGCACTCTCTCCTCATAAGCTTTCCAGCAACTGGCATTCCAAAACATTATTGCCTCCGACTGTGGAAGGAGAGCATAGGTAGCCATTGTGGCTAATAGCCTATCAATGCCTTACTGTGGCTCACTATTTGAGCGACCTGACGAACCCTTCACAAAGAAGGGCCTTCACACTTGCCCACTTCCATTCCATTCCCACAGCATTTTTACAGGGTATATTTTCCAACACACACCCTGATCTCCGACTATGCCCGTGCAACAAGGGAAAGATAGAGGATTTTATCCATTTTTTCTTTCACTGCCCTCTATACGACGCAATAAGACCAAGGCTCCTCATACTAATTCCTTCGCTTATTGCCTTGGAAGACGACCGCATGAAATTTCTATTGGTGGACGCTAACCCCAGGGTTACCCGCAGAGTGGCCATCTATATCTTGCAGGCCCTGAAACTCGGAGCTCTCTCAACTGGCTAACTTTCTCTAGACGCGGATCTCACTAAACATTCCCCAGTGGACAAAACACACATGATGCATCCTAGTTTTTACCAAATTCTGTTTTATATTGCATGTTTTTATACCCAATGTTTTGTAAGTGTTTGATATATGTTCTGTATAATAGCGGTAGGTTACCACTTTTATTATTATTATTATTATTATTATTATTATTATTATTATTATTACTATTACTATTATAATTAATGTTTTATGTGTTATGTGCTATGGCCAACCGGCTAATGCAATAAAATTTTGATGGTTGATGCTTTACTGAATTTGTCCAGTCTTCCTTTAAAGCCATCCAAGTTGGTGGTCATCCCAGCCCCCTGTAGGAGCAAGTTCCATAATGTGCTTTCATCTGTCCTGAGACTTAACAACATTCAGTTTCGTTTGATGTCCATAAGTTCTACTGTTATGAGAGAAGTAGAAAAAACATTTCTCTATCCACTTTTCCCATTCCATGCATGATTTTATAAACTTCTATCATGTTCCAACCGCTGCTATCTTTCCTGATAGGGGAGTTGCTCCATCCCCTTTATCCTTTTTATTGCTCTTTTCTGAACTTTTTCCAATTCTGCAATAACCTTTTTCAGGTGAAGCGACCAGAGGTATACACACACAGCCTTGTTCTGGATCTCTGGACACCCACTTACCGTAGCTTAAGAGGAACAATTGCAATGACTGCTTAAAACATGTTACAGGTAGGTAGCCGTGTTGGTCTGACGTAGTCGAAACAAAAAATAAAAAAAATTCCTTCCAGTAGCACCTTGGAGACCAACTAAGTTTGTCATAGATATGAGCTTTTGTGTGCATGGTATCTGAAGAAGTGTGCATGCACACGAAAGCTCATACCTATGACAAACTTAGTTGGTCTCTAAGGTGCTACTGGAAGGATTTTATTTTTATTTTTTGCTTAAAATATGGTTAGTTATTATTGCATTTGTATTCTTCCTTTCCTCCAAGGTTGCACACGTAGTTCTCCACCTTCCCATTTCATCCTCACCACAACCCTGTGAAGTAGGTTAGGTTAAGAGGCAGTGGCTGGCCCAAAGTCACCCTTTGTACTCTTACAATGGTGGACATTTTCTACATTGCCATTATAGTCAATCACCAAGTATGTAATCATATTCTGCCAATAAGCAGAAGTATCATCACTCTTAACCATTTGTACAGAGGAGGTGTTTTCTTTAAACGATTGCACTGTTATTTGACAGGTGTCAGGTGGTTTAAATTTCTCGGTGATGCATTTGATGGTACAAAAGATGCCAATGCAGATAACATACAGCCAAATACAATTGGAAATTGTACACTGGGCAGCACCTGCAAGACACCAGAAAGAAGATCAGTTCTGACAGCTGTTAAGACTTCCCCAAAAAGTTATATGGCTTTAGCCATGGGTTTAGTTTCAGGGATAGTGCAGTTTTAACTCAGGTTTTGCCTCTTTAATTTCAAAAGATGCAAACAGGTATCCCCTTTTGTTGAAGATTCTCTGAATTTCAATTGGGGGGGGGGTTATAAGGGGCTGTTGTTGTTGTTTAGTCGTTTAGTCGTGTCCGACTCTTCGTGACCCCATGGACCATAGCACGCCAGGCACTCCTGTCTTGCACTGCCTCCCGCAGTTTGGTCAAACTCATGTTCGTAGCTTCGAGAACACTGTCCAACCATCTTGTCCTCTGACGTCCCCTTCTCCTAGTGCCCTCAATCTTTCCCAACATCAGGGTCTTTTCCAAGGATTCTTCTCTTCTCATGAGGTGGCCAAAGTATTGGAGCCTCAGCTTCACGATCTGTCCTTCCAGGGAGCACTCAGGGCTGATTTCCTTAAGAATGGATAGGTTTGATCTTCTTGCAGTCCATGGGACTCTCAAGAGTCTCATCCAGCACCATAATTCAAATAAGGGGCACTGATCTCCAAAAAGATGCTTTTCTTTTATGTACATGGTTTTCCCCCACAATGATGTATCTACTGGTAAGATAAAAATAATATACTTCATATATCTAATTGAATCAATTTAATAATATAACTAATATTAATTATTAGTTATATTAATTGCTTGCACCCACCAAGACCTTGACTGCTGTTATAGCAAATGAATCTCATGGGGCGTCCAGAGCACAGTCTAGTCCTGTTGTGTCGGATGAATTTCAGCTGGTAAGGCTCGAGAATGTGGACAAGGTGCTCAGATCAGTCAAGGCAAGCACTTGTGCTCTAGACCAGTGTTTCCCAACCTTGTGCCTCCAGCGTTTTCGGACTACAATTCCCATCATTCCTGACCACTGGTCTTGCTAGCTAGGGATGATGGGAGTTGTAGTCCCAAAACATCTGGAGGCACAAGGTTGGGAAACACTGCTCTAGACCCTCTTGGCTGATAAAAACCAGCAGGGAGGGAACAGCTGGCTGGGCCAGGGAGGTGATCAATTCCTGTTTAAAAAAGGGGGTGGTCCATGCCTGTTTGAAAGAGGCAGTGGTAAAACCACTCATTGAGAAACCTTCCCTGGATTCGGACAAACCTAACTAACTACCAGCAAGTTGCTAATCTTCCTTTCCTGAGCAAGGTTCTGGAACAAGAGGTCGCAGACCAGATCTAGGCACTTTTGGAAGAAATTGATTTTTCTGGATCCATTTCAGTCAGGGTTTAGGCGTGGTTTTGGCACAGAAATTGCCTTGGTCACCCTTTATGATGACCTCTGTCGAGAGAGAGACAAGGAAACCACGTCCCTGTTAATTCTTCCCGACCTCTCAGCAGCTTTTGATACCATCGACCATGGTATCCTTCTGGAGCGGCTGTCCAAACTAGGCGTGGGTGGCACCGCTTTGCGGTGGTTCCAGTCCTACTTGGATGGACGTTTCCAGAGGGTGTTGCTTGGGGGATGCTTTTCAGCCCCGTGGAACCTACAATGTGGGGTTCCGCAGGCCTCAATCCTATCCCACACATCGTTTAACATCTACATGAATCCACTGGGTGGGGCTATCTGGAGGTTTGGAGTACATTGCCAGCAGTATGCTGATGACACTCAGCTCTATTTCTCCTTTACATCTGCAGGTGAGGCAGTGGAAGTGCTGGATCAGTGTCTTGCCTCGGTAATGGACTGGATGAGAGCCAACAAACTGAAACTCAATCTAGATAAGACTGGGGCACTTTTAGTGGGTGGTTCCCTAGACCAGATGGCTGGGAGGTCACCTGTTCTTGAAGGTTACACTTCCTTTGAAGGAGCAGGTTCGTAGCTTGGTGGTACTCCAGAATCCTTTGCTGTCGCTCGAGGCTCAGGTGGTCTCAGTGGCCTGGAGTGCCTTCCATCAGCTTCGGCTGGTGGCCCAGCTACGCTCCTATCTGGACAGGGATAGCCTAACTACTGTTGTCTATGCTCTGGTTACTCCAAGGTTAGATCATTGCAATGTGTTATACGTAGGGCTGCCTCTGAAGACGGTTCGGAAACTTCAGGCCAGGTTGCTCACCGGAGCAAGACAGTTTGAGCATATTACACCGATCCTGGTCCGACTGCACTGGCTACCAATTAGTTTCTGGGCCCGAATCAAAGTGCTGGTTTTGACCTATAAAGCCTTGAATAGTTTAAGACCACAATACCTCAAGGGCCGCCTCTTTCCATATGAACCTACCTAGATCCTGATATCATCTTCCGAGGCCCTCCTTCGTGTCGAGGGTGGCAACATGAGAACGGGTCTTCTCTGCAGTGGCTCCCCATCTGTGGAATGCTCTCCCCAGAGAAGTTCGCCTGGCACCTTCAATGTACACTTTTAGGTGCCAGGCAAAAAAGTTCCTTTTTAACCAGGCCTTGGGTTGATTTGACTGATATCCTATGTCCTTTTAAAATGTGGGTGTTTTTTGGAGGGGCAGTTATTGGGTTGTTTTTATTTTGATTACAGTGGAACCTCGGGTTACGTACCTCTCTGGTTGCGTATTCTTCAGGATACGCACACGGCGAACCTGGAAATAATGGGAAGGCTGTCGGCAGCCGTGCCTGCACAGAAGTGGGCTACCACCGGCCGCACATGCACAGAAGCGGGCTACCGCCAGCCGCACATGCGCAGAAGTGGGCTACCGCCCCGTGCACATGCACAGAACAGGTGCCTCTGGATACGGATTTTTCAGGGTGTGCACGGACCCCCGGAATGAATTAAATTTGTATCCAGAGGGTCCACTATATATATTTTGTGGTTTTATATTTTGATTTTGTTCTGTGAACCGCCCTAAGGCCTCTGGGTATAGGGTGGTATATAAATTCAAATAATAAGAAGAAGACATTTATAATATCATATCATATCATATCATATATACAGATTTATATTACGGTATCTGTAATGAAATAAATATTTTTCAATTTAAACAATGTATTGTATTTTTTAAAAAATTAAAAACCTTTTTGTCATTTCTCTCTCTCTTTACACTGACTTTCACCAAGGTTGATAATACTAGGAAACAATGCTTCTGAATACCATTTGCTGGGAATCACAATTGAGGAGAGTAGTGCTGATGTTCTCTGGTCCTGGTCAAGGACTTTCCTTTGGGGAATCGGGTTGGCTACTATGAGAACAGGGTGCTGAGCTGGGTGGGTTCCCCTTTGGCCTTAACCAGCAGGCTCTTGCGCTCCAAATCAGCTTTCATTGTGCACCCTTAATTTGCTGGAATACAACTGAAGATAGTGATAGTCAAGTGTCCTAAGGGTAGGTCCACTGAAATTAATGCTCAGACTAATTTAGGCCCATGAATTTCAATTGATCTACTCTGAGAAAAAAAATTAGTTGGATAAAACCCAGTGAAACTGCCATTTCTGCAGTTTTAATAATACAGTGGTACCTCGCAAGACGAATGCCCTGCAAGATGAATTTTTCGCAAGATGAATGCATCTTGCGATCTGATGGTGACTCGCAAGACGAATTCATTTTGCGAAAAATTCGTCTTGCGAATCGCGGTTTCCCATAGGAATGCATTGAAATTTAATTAATGCGTTCCTATGGGCAAAAAAAAAATTATTTGCATTCCTATGGGAAACTGCGATTCGCAAGATGAATTTTTCGCAAAACGAATTGACTCGTGGAACGAATTAAATTCGTCTTGCGAGGCACCACTGTACAGTGGTACCTCTACTTACGAATTTAATGCGTTCTGAACACACATTTGTAAGTCGAAAAAAAATTGTAAGTCGAATCCCATAGGAATGCATTGGGAGAAAAAATTCGTAAGTAGAAGCAACCCTATCTAAAAATTCGTAAGTAGAAAAAATCCTATCTAAACCGCATCCAAGATGGCGGACGGAGCTCCATTCGTAAGTAGAAACATTCGTAAGTAGAGGTACCACTGTACAGGTAAATAATGCATTTCCCACACCCACCAAATGATTCTGTCTATCAGAAGAAAGAGGAGGGACTGGAAAAGATACTGCAACACACACACAGAGGATGCACACTCCCTATCACTCCAGAACCCTGAAGTGAATACATTAAACACAGTCTCGTCCAACTTCTTACCCTTGAGAAGTGCCCAAGGGACTTTAATAAGACTACTTCAGAGTAAGTGGTTTGAAGATTGCAGCCTGTATGACCACAGAATCATTATCATGTGTCTGCATTACAGCACTTGCTGGCTCTCTTGGGAAAGTTGCTAGAAAGGTTAATGGCATAATTACTATTATTATCATAATGATAATGAGTGGAATTGCTTCATCTACTTTAAACACTGTTAAGCCTCCTCATCTGCTCCTCCTCAGCAGTCTTTTCCCCCCCACTGGGACAGGACAGAAACTGGGCTAGTCGTGTCTGGCCTATGGCAAATGAATGTTTCCCACACTGAAGGGAAGATGGGGGGGGGGGAAGATGAAGTGAAACAGGTTGGAGCCCAAGTTTCACAATTTTTGCACATGACTTTTAACTGCTGCTCATTTTACACTTGTTTTACTGCTGACGTAAGCAGGGCTTCTTTGAGAGTAGTTCTGGAGGAGATAGGAGATAGCAAGCTTTCATTGGGGCACCAGCTACAGGTTGATTAATCAGTGGGAACCAATTTTAGTGGTTTGATAATTAAGGGCACATGGGTTTTTTTTGAGGCTCCTTTGGTTTGAAATGATTCCTCTCCTAGGGAATGAAAAGGTCAGTACACAAGGTGGCTTCCTTTTTTAACAAGCAACTGAATCGAACACTTGAGTAGCAGCCTTTGAGCCCCTCCTCCAAGGTCCATTTTATTGTGACTTGTGCATCCATGATGGCATTGAGGTGATACCAAAAGACCCATCTGCTTTCAATGCTGTCTGGACCAGGTGTCAACAAACTTTTTCAGCACAGTGCCAGTCCACTGTCCCTAAGACCTTGTGGGGGGCCGGACTATATTTTTTGCAGGGGAAATGAACGATGCCCCACAAATAACCCAGAGATGCATTTTTAAATAAAAGCACACATTCTACTCATGTAAAAACACCAGGCAGGCCCCACAAATAACCCAGAGATGCATTTTTAAATAAAAGCACACATTCTACTCATGTAAAAACACACTGATTCCCAGACTGTCCGTGGGCCGAATTTAGAAGGCGATTGGGCCGGATCCAGATTAGTTTGCCTACCCATGGTCTGGTCTGGACCTTTGAAAGTTTAACTGCATACATAATTGTTTCGAACTGGGCATGTCCTGTCGCTTCCTAAGAAGAGCCTGCTAGATCAGACCGAAGTTCCACCTGGTCCAGGATCCTTTTCTCACATTCAAAAGGCATCCCCCCCCCAAAAGGTATTATGGGCATAGTAGTTTGTTAAGGCTTGTTAGAACTGTTAACTTTGTGAGGGGAAAACTACAGTGCCCAGAATACTGGGGGGGGGGGGGAATTTCCTTAACATGTGCTTTCAAGGTGCAGAAAAATGTAAAAAATATGACAGATCTACACAATTTTTATATACATTTATTCATTCATTCATTCATTCATTCATTCATTCATTCAAAATATACCTCACTATCTAGGGGGGGGGGGACAAACAAAAAACAAGTCTTTCAAAGTGTTGTTAGAGTCAATAGGCGAGATCCAATTATATCCACAGTAGGACTGGGCGATATATCCTCCAAAACCGTTTTGAAGTCCACATCATGATATTGGTTTCATAGTTTTCGACCTAGCAATAGTTTTTGACCTGGCGAATCATGATGTGTTAGGACTGGGTGATAGATCGCCCAAAGCCGGTTTCAAGTCCATATCATGATATTGGTTTCATAGTTTCTGACCTGGCAATATACTGTATTGTGAGACTGTGTGTATGCAAAAAAACAATATGGGAAAAACTGTGAAGCCAACCAATGCCTCTACATAGCTCCATCCTTTCAGACATGGTGATATATAAGTATATTGCGATCTTTAGCTGGTGATATATTGCGATGTTGAAAACCAGGTATCACCCAGCCCTAATGTCCCCTTGAATTCTGATCATGCCTCTTGCTTGTCTGGGTGGAGGAGAGAGTGAGGTGTGTAGAAACAAGCCTACTGTACAAAGGCAAAGTTTGCACTCATTGTTCCACCCACTTTTTATTCTGCCTCTGGCCTTGGCCACTTTTGGCATGTGGCCCTCGAAAGGTTGCTCAGAAGGGAATGTGGCCCTCAACTTGAAAACGTTCCTCACTCCTGCATCCGATGCACCAAACAGGCTGTTTTAAAGTAGTGCAACAGGTCAGTTTGGCCACTAAGTGGCACTCTTCTTTCCGATACCAACAATGTGCACATCCTATCCACATTTTTCTTCGGTCTTCTGCCTTTCCGTCCTGGATAAAAGAAGAATCAGAAAGCCGGCAGTCAAGGACAGAAACCCCCAGCCCTGTGTTTCTCGGATTTGCTCACTGCTTCTAAACTTCTCTAGCCCCAACTCAGCACCTACGCTGAAGCAGTTGCATGTGTTCGCTTGGCTGAATACACCTCGTACATTTAAAGCATCTTTTGCACTACAGCTCCCATCAGGCCCTGCCAGCACAGCCGTACGATGCTGGAGTTAATGGAAGCACAGCCATGCTGGATGGGGCTGATGGGAGATGTAGTCCAAAAAACATGGGTGCGGGCATGCACCAGGCTGTTGTAAGTCGCCATCATAGAATGTTAGAATTAGAAGAGACTCAAAAGGTAATTTGGGACCAGCCCCCTGCAATGCAGGAATCATAACTAAAGAATCCCTGACAGATGGCTATCAATATAGAATGCCTTGAGGACCACTCGGCCAAAAACCTTCTGAACCATAAGCCAAGCCCTGGACATGGCAAGTTTCCCTGCGGAAAGCTGGTTCTGGCCAGGTTGTATAACTCACTCGAGTTACCTGTCAGCTGCTGAGGACAGGTGGGCGTAGAAACTTTGGGTGGAGCTATCAGCCCAGTCATCAAGAGAGAGACACCTGGCTTTGTCTTATAATGGGATAATCACAGGCCAGGAAGTAAAGGGGCAGGATGAGATCTGTCAAGATCTCTTTCATTTTGCGTACCTGAGCTGCCAAATAGAAGTATATGTAATACACAGATAGTCTATTAAAGCACCAGGAAAAAGGTTTTCAACCAGTGTGCCGTGGCACCCTGGGGTGCCTTGAATGATTGTCAGGGGAGCCATGGGGCAACACTAGCCTCTGTCCCTCTTTCCTTCCTTCCTTCCCTCCCTCCTCTGATGTCCTCTTGCCTCTCTGCCTCCCAAAGGCTTGTGCGGCTGTTAGGGTTGCCAGACTCAATAAAGGACAGGACTTCTGTGCCTTTTTTTTTAAGGTTAAAATATATATTTACTAGTGGATTTTAGCCCGTTTAAAAACGGGCGCTAGAGGAAGCGGCCTGCCGGGACTGGCTTGGCGGTGGCGGGTCTTCCCGCCACCACCAAGCCAGTTCGCAGCGGGGGCTTTTCGCCGTTTGCCTTCCCCTGAGGGGGAGGCAAACGGCGAAAAACCCCGCCGCGCCGCAAATCGGCTCCGGGACTGGCTTGGCGGTGGCGGGTCTTCCCGCCACCGCCAAGCCAGTCCGCAGTGGGGGTTTTTCGCCGTTTGCCTTCCCCTGGGGGAGGCAAACGGCGAAAAACCCCGCCGCGCCGCAAATCGGCTCCGGGACTGGCTTGGCGGTGGCGGGTCTTCCCGCCACCGCCAAGCCAGTCCGCAGTGGGGGTTTTTCGCCGTTTGCCTTCCCCTGGGGGAGGCAAACGGCGAAAAACCCCGCCGCGCCGCAAATCGGCTCCGGGACTGGCTTGGCGGTGGCGGGTCTTCCCGCCACCGCCAAGCCAGTCCGCAGCGGGGGTTTTTCGCCGTTTGCCTTCCCCTGGGGGAGGCAAACGGCGAAAAACCCCGCCGCGCCGCAAATCGGCTCCGGGACTGGCTTGGCGGTGGCGGGTCTTCCCGCCACCGCCAAGCCAGTCCGCAGCGGGGGTTTTTCGCCGTTTGCCTTCCCCTGGGGGAGGCAAACGGCGAAAAACCCCGCCGCGCCGCAATTCGGCTCCGGGACTGGCTTGGCGGTGGCGGGATGTTCCCGCCACCGCCAAGCCAGTCCGCAGCGGGGGCTTTTCGCCGTTTGCCTTCCCCTGGGGGAGGCAAACAGCGAAAAACCCCGCCGCGCCGCAATTCGGCTCCGGGACTGGCTTGGCGGTGGCGGGAAAAAGGGGAGGAATTCCTCCCCTTCTTCCCGCCGCTGCCAAGCCAAAGCGGGCCTCCCTCCGCGCCCGCTGCCGCTTCGGCTTCCTCGGGTTCCCCGAGGAAGCGCCGTCCCATGCCGGAGGTGTGCGGCAAGGCTGCCGGGGGGGGGGGAGCGCTTCTCTCCCCCGCCGCCTCACCGCGCACCTCCAGCATGAGACTGGGCTTCGGAGCGGCGGTTGGCGGAGCGGCAGTTGGCTGTTCCCTGTGTCCCGAGAGCACGGGTCCAATCCCTGTGTCCCTGGTTGTCCCTCCGTCCAATCCCTGTGTCTCTGGGGGACATGCGCAGTACCCCAGGGACACACGGGACATCTGGACGCAGGGACAACATGGACATTATTATATAGGATGATTTCTTTAAAATCAAAGTACAAATATGAATATCAATCACACTCAAATCATAATAAAAGAGGTGTACAAAAATTATAAAGCAATACATAATGCATCCATTCTCTTCTTACAAACCAATTTCTTGAAAAGAAAAAAAAGGGAAAAGGAGAGCATACAAACATACAAAAATACAAAAAAAATACAAGAAAAAAGAAGAAGAAAAAAAAGAAATATACAAAAGAAAAGAAAAGAAAAAAGAACACTTCCAACCATCTATCACACGCTTCCCTCTGTTTATTCTCTTTCCCTTGCTATACCTCTTACTTTTCCAATCTTAAATCCTTTCCGTATTTACCAATTAATCTTCTCCCCTTATACCTTCACTCTAAGCACATCACTATCTTATTCTCTATATTTTCTTTTTCCAAGTAATCTTGGACATATTTCCATTCCCCCATTATTTTCTGTCTTGGTACATTCCTAATTATTGCAGTCATTTTCGCCATCCTCAAATATTCTATCATTTTTCCCTCCCATTCCTGAACCGTTGGTAAGTTTTCCCCTTTCCACTTTAGTGCGATTAGTGTCCTGGCTGCTGCGCAGGCATAAAGCAGAATATTAATTCTGTCTTTTGGTATTTTGCTCGGGATCATACTTAGCAAGAAAATTTCTGGGCTCTTTTCAAATGTGAATTTCAGCATCCTTTTCAAGTTGTTGTATACTTTATCCCAGACTTCTGTGCCTTTAATTACCCTGCTCTCTTTTGAGTCTGGAAACCTTAAAGAGAAACCAGCAGACCCTTTGCTTGGAAATTAAACAAAGGGTCTGCTGGTTTCTCTTTAAGGTTTCCAGACTCAAAATAGAGCAGGGCAATTAAAGGCACAGAAGTCCTGTCCTCTATTGAGTCTGGCAACCCTAGCGGCTGTTTGTGCAACAGCCCTGGCTACAAGCTCCCCAGGCAAATGGTGCCTCTGGGGCTGGCAAGGAGGTGCTGGTTGCCAGGAGCTGAGGTGGCTTTGGAGTAAGCAAGCAAGTGGGTGAGGGATCCCAGCCAGTCCACCAGCCCTTGCTGCTGGGAATGGACAGACAAGTCCCAGGCCCCTGTGGGGCAGTGGGAGGAGGTGCCTCTCTTTGGGTCTAAGAGACCAGGGGTAACAGCAGCAGCGGCTGCCCCGAGGAGTCCCATGGAGAGGGGAGAGGAGGAAGAGGGAACACTCCACAAGGGAGGGTATTCGAAAAAGGGTGAGAGGCTGCCAATTCTGCAGGCGAGGGGTGACATAACTGGGCTCCTGAGCCCCCCAGGGGTCCCGCAGAAAGAATGTAGTTTTGCAAGGGAGCCATGGACTCAAAAAGGTTGAAAACCTCTGCACTAGGGTATCCAAGGGCAGGCCACCTCCCTCAATATCAACCATCTTGGGCTTTATGATCAGCAGGGGAGGCCCTGTTGGTGGTGCCACAACATGGAACTGTCCAGTTGGTGCTGATTAACTACAGGGTCTTCTCAGTGGTGGCCCCCTGTTTGTGGAACACCTTCCCAGTAGAAGATGAAAATCATGTTCACCCAGGCCTTTGAGGGCTGACAGATACTGCTACTGGCAACCAGGGCTTTTTTTTTCCAGCCGGAACAGAGTTCCAGCACCTCTCGGGTGGGCACCATTGTCATTCTAAGAGAACAAGGGTGGAATTCACAGTGAGTTCTGGCAGTAACACCTCTTTTTCTAGAAAAATAGCACTGTTGGCAGCCATTAAATTATTTACTGTGAGGATACTGAATTGCTTTGAAATGTTTTCAGATGTTCCGAAATGTTTTTTAAAAGTTCTGCTGTTTTGCTGCTTTATTTCCCAACCTGGGCTCTTTTGCAAAAGAGGGGTGGAGATGTTACCAGGCTACGTTCAAAGTGTTACTATAATAATTATAATAAATAAATAATAAGATTATAGTAAGATTATCAATAAGAATAATTAGCAACAATAATTCAACACTTTTGAAAAGTTAAAATAACAATAGACTAAGAATAAAACTCTAATCAACTTTCTAAACATCTGGATAGACTTGTCTAAGCCAAAATGTTGTAAGCAGGTGCCAGAGAGTACTGTGAAGGTGCCTGCCTAATAACAGAATAAAAAATAATAATAGAATTATTATTATAATAGAATAGAGTTGGAAGGGATCCTGAGGGTCATCTAGTCCCCCCTTGCAACACTGGAATGTCAACTAGAACATACATGACAGATGGCCATCCTACTTCTGTTTGAAAACCTCCAACAAAGAAGAGTTTTACCACCTCTTGTGGGAGTCTGTTCCACTGTCAAATAGAACTTCATGTCAGAAAATTCATCCTGATGTTAAGTTGGAATCTCCTTTCTTGTAACTTTGAATCCATTGGTTTGGGTTCTAGCATCTGAAGTAGGAGAAAACAAGCTTGCTCCATTCTCCATGTGAAAACGCTTTAGATATTTGAATAGAGGGCTATCACATCTCCTCAGTGTAGCTGCAATATATACTTGTCTTTTATCTTATTTTTTAAAACATGGATGGAAACGTGTAATTGCAGAACCGCCCTGGGATTTGGATTACTCAGGTTTGTTTTTCATTGGAAGTCATTTTAGTTCTCCTATAAAGACAGACCTACTGAATTTGCACTTTCTGAAACAATACACAGACCGAAATGCAGAACCATCCTTCAAAATTTGCACTTTTCCAAATTTTGCAGTGCAGTTCTCTAGCTAGCTAACAAATGTGAAAAAAAATGTGTTGACTGGGATAAAGTGTGCATAAACATGCATATATTAGAAGAAAATAACATAGGGACATATAACATATTATGGAAAATTGCATAGAAATGTGCATATTGTTTTAATTTATTAGACACTCAGTCTAATTACTTTTAAACTATTGTCTTTTTAGCTTTTTGTATTTCATCTCTGTTGTTTTAATTTGTGTAAGTCCCCTTGAGTAGGAGTCTGGGGAAAAGGCTGTTTATAAGTAGCAACAAGAAGGATAAAAAAATGTGCAAATTAGGAGAAATTTAGGAGACTTTAAAAACAACAACAAACTGATATGGAAACATGAAGAACTGAATTTACACTTGGAAATATGAACAAGTGAGGGAAACCCAGATTGACAGATCCACCCATCCCTGGTGGCAGCAGAGTGTGGGACAGATAGGTTGTCATCCTCAAGTCAAATCTATCACCAACAGCGTGGCCATGCCCTTCCGCAGCTTATTTTCATTGCAACAGTGCTTCTTCCAGAAGACAACCTCCTGATGGACCCAATGAGTTAGGAGCTGAGGGAGAGAACCATTTGAGGAGGACAGGACCATTTACGTCCCAGAATGTGCTGGGCCAGCCCTTTTGAGACTTTCCAGCCACGTCCCAAAGGTACATAGGAAGCTGCCTTATACCAAGTCAGACCATTGGTCCATCTCGCCCAGTACTGTCTACACTGACTGGCAGCAGCTCTCTGGGGTTTCAGGCAAGAGTATTTCCCAACTCTACTTGGAGATGCCAGGGACTGCTTCTGCTTATGAGCAGGTGCTCTAGCGCCACTGAGCTTTGTATCATTCCATTATGTACCTTTCTAGGAGATGCCATTAAACTTCTTCCCATGCCCAGATCCTGCTCCTCTCCACCACCACCTTGTCCCTTCTTTTTCTTCAAGAGGTGTCTCCTGTGCGGCCTCATCTCCTTTTCCTCCACTCTTCTTCCCCCTCTTATTTTTCCTCCCGCTCTCCCTCCCTTCCTGGGCACTTTGTGAACTGCTGTTGCAATGCCGAAGTCCAAAGTTCAGTAACTTGCCTAAGCACACAGATAAATATGAACCTTGGAGAATTTGCATCGCTCCAATGTAAACAGATAGGCGAGGGTCCCTTTATCAGCACTGACTCAGGACAGTTGTGGGGGGTCTGAAGCTGCTTTTTTTTCCTCTTGGGGAATTTTTTTTTGTGGGGGGGGGGGTTTTGCAAAGGCCGAACCTGCTGCCATTTCTATTCTGCTCCGACGGGTGACTTCAGAAACATGGTGTAGCAAACACCGGAATCTGCGTCGGGCACGTAAAAAAAACAAAACTCGGGCCTTAGGAGAAGCGGCCAGAACTAAAAGACCATGGTTTCAAAACTCACTCATCTTCAGGTGGAGCTGCTGGGGGCTCTCCTGGAATCTGGGCTGAGCAAGGAGACACTGATCAAAGCCCTGATGGAATCGGACCCCTACCCACAGCATGGCGACAGCCAGCAGCGGACTGCCAGCACGATCCAAGTTGAGAAGAGAGAGTCCTGCACAGAACTCACGGCTCTTGCCAATGGGATGGGGGAGTCCAGGATGTCCGAAGAGGAGACCTCTGACGATGGAGAAGACTTCACTCCGCCAATTATGAAGGAGCTGGAAAACCTAAGCCCAGAAGAGGCTGCACACCAGAAAGCCGTGGTGGAAAGACTATTACAGTAAGGGCATATCTCTCTCTCTCTCTCTCTCTCTCTCTCTCTCTCTCTCTCTCTCTCTCTCTCTCTCTCTCTCTCTCTCTGTGTGTGTGTGTGTGTGTGTGTGTGTGTGTGTGTTTGTGTGTGTGTGTGTGTCCCCTTTTATCCTCTACCTTCTCAAATCACCCTAACCCTTACATTAGTGCTAGCAGCCGATCTAAAGGCATAGAGATTCACGTTATAGCACAACTACTGGACAAGAACCCAGCTTCCCTGTCTGAGATCATTCTAAATAAAAGGTACAGTTAAAACCTAAAATTTCAGGCCCATGCCACCAGAGTGCCCCTAAAGTCCAATTCAGATAAGAAGGTACTTCTTTAGGTGAGGAATAACTTTGGAACACACTCATCTTTGGAACACATCTCTCTCTTTTTTTTTTATCCTGTCCGCCATTTCAGATGTTGCATGGGAGGTAGAAGAGTTAGCCTTGTAGAGCCCAGAATCATTTTTCTAAACCTGAGCAAGCAAGAAACTATCTTCGGGCAGTTGGGGTTGATGAGCATGGGGAACTATCCGCATACTTCTTTCTAAAGCAGAAGTGTTCAAAGATGTGAAATGAAGCGTCATAGAGTTGCCATCCTGAGACATGTTCCCCAAACACACAACACTCTTGCCCTCAGTATTGAATAACTCAGATAAGCCATCTTGTTGTTACTGGCAAAACAGACATGTTCAAAGTATGTGCTTCCAGCCTTGGACAAAGACAGGATTCCCTAGGAATTCATGCAAATGTTCCTAGCAGGAAAGTTGCGACCATTCTTTCCCATCTCCCTTACTTTCTTTCCCACTCTTGCTGATCATAATATATCCACAACCTACTTATAAATGAGCTCCATAGGGGGGGGGAGAGTAAAAACATTCTTTTAAAATTCTAGGCTGTTGTCGAATCTAATAATATTTATATGGGGCTGGGGGAGAATCTCTGTACGCAGGGAGGGGATTTACGTGAGTTCCTTTGGAAGGGCTCCTCGGGGAAAATATGAACGCAAAAACAGCCCCTTCTGTTACTGATAGGGACAGCTTGTGAAGACCACAGCTCTGATTTTGGAAGCAAATGGAAGGCGGGTCAGTGGGGAATCTGTGGGATAGCTCATTCGGTAGAGCATGAGACTCTTAATCTCAGGGTCATGGGTTCGAGCTCTACGTTGGACAAAAAGATTCCTGCATTCAGGGGATCCCCTGTGGTACCTTCCAACTCTATGATTTATGACAACGTTGTGTTCTTTTTGGGGGGGGCAGGCCACAGAGCAAAATCCCACCCAAAACTGACGAAAGCTAAGCAAGTTCCCAACTGAGTCACAATAATTAGCTATACTGCTTTTGCTTCTGAGCCCAGTGTCACAAGCTCTTCTTACCTGTGAGTGGAAGGAAAAAGGCCTCAAGACTCCAAAAGTCCTTTTCTTCCACCATTGTTCCTTCTTGTCTTGTAGTTTCTTTCTTTCTCCCATTTTTAACCGCATCCACCCCCTCAAATCATCTTTCTTTGCTCATTTCCCCTTTTCGGGGTCGATCTTTAAAGTTCCCCGGCTCCCAAATGACCCCTTGCATCACCCCACCTTTCCCCTCCACCTCTCCCAGAGTCTGTGTTGAGATCTAGGGTCAGTTTGATTTCCAAAGCCTCAGGACTGAGCTGGTTACTAATTATCCAGTGGCTTTATTATTTCTCTTTTGTCTTATAAATTTATAAACGAAAAGGCTCAGATAAGCTTTTTGATCATTAACTTTTGGTGATTTGTCAGGTGTCTCCTCTCAGAGGAAGCCAAAGGAGTCAGGAGAACACCTGTTCTCCTCTCCTCTTTTGTGATGGACATCCATGAAAAGGTGAAAGAGGGGGAGGATCATGCTATTAGGATTTGGAAAGGAGCATTGCAGGTGGGTTCACACTGGGCTCTCAAGTGATGGCAAGTTTAAAATTCCTCCGATGCTTAGTGGGCTGTCGTAAAGGCAATTCAACTAATTCATGAAAAATGGATTGCAACTACGAGGACACAACATTTCATATGGCATATTTGAGCATTCAAAGCACTTCACAGGCATTATCTCAGTAATCCTTCCAGCAACCCTATTAGGTAGGTCAGTACTACTACTATTCACACGCATTAGCTCCAGCAGAATATAAGAACACAACAAAACGTCAAACATTAAAAACTTCCCAATACAGAGCTGCCTTCAGATGTCTTCTAAAAGTTGTGTAGTTCTTAATCTCTTTGACATCTGATGGGAGGGCATTCCACAGGGAGGGCACTACCAACCAGAAGGCCCTCTGCCTGGTTCCTTGTAACTTCACTTCTTGCAGTGAAGGAACCACCAGAAGACCCTCAGAGGTAGACCTCAGACCTCAGCTTATTGATGGGGGTGGAGACACTCCTACTAGGTAGGCCAGTAGCATTACTATTCTCATATGCAAAGGATCAAGGCTAAGGGAGTGGCTTGTCTAAGGGGCCTCCCACACGTCCTTTAAATTTTGGGTGAAGCTGAGGCTCCAATAATTTGGCCACCTCATGAGAAGAGAAGACTCCCAGGAAAAGACCCTGATGTTGGGAAAGATTGAGGGCACAAGGATAAGGGGACGACAGAGGACGAGATGGTTGGACAGTGTTCTCGAAGCTACCAGCATGAGTTTGACCAAACTGTGGGAGGCAGTGCAAGACAGGAGTGCCTGGCGTGCTCTGGTCCATGGGGTCACAAAGAGTCGGACACGACTAAACGACTAAACAACAACAACAAAAATTTATGATGGGATTGGGGCAGTTATACCGATCCTGCTTTTAATACTATTTGTGCCTGCAAAGGTTTTAGGCACAGCTGTCAAGTTCTCCCTTTTTTTAAGGGAAATTCCCTTATGCTAAATAGGCTTCCTCGCGAGAAAAGAGAAAACTTGACAGCTATGGTTTTAGGGTGGGCATGCTGATTCATTTCTATTCAGTGGATCTCCAGTAATGTCCTGGTAATATCCTATAACCTTTTATACCACAAACGTCCTGGGTAGGAGAGGAAGGGTGTTGCACTATAGTGCTAGAGTGCCCCTCTGGAAAGCAATAAAGCAGCAGCAACACAAGGGAAGCAGAGTAGAACAACCAATAAACTGGAATGGTTTAGTGTGGATGGTCCAGTATAAATCCATCACTGGTGCACTGTTATTGCATCAGCGCCATGTTGCAGAACACACACACACACACACACCAGTCTGGACAGACCCTCTGCCCACTGATGTGAAATCTGAACCAGAGATGAACCAGTTCACACTTGTAGCCACTCCACCAGGTTTAGACAACCAGCTCTTAGTTCTACCTTTATCTGCTTGGTGCATTTTAATGAGAGGCAGTGTGATGAATTGGTGAGAGCAGCCTCCACGAATTTGGTGCCACCCAGCTGTTTTGCACTGCAACGTATCTACATGGCTGTGTTATGCTGGAGTTGATGGGAGTTATAAAAACCAAAACATCTGGAAGGAACCAGGTTAAGAACATAAGATGAGCCTGTTGGTTCAAGCAAATATCTCATCTAGTCAAGCATCCTGCCCTCACAGTAGCCAACCGAGTGCTCCTACGGGAAACCCTCAAAGCAGGACTCAAGCACAAAAGCACAACCGCCTTCGTCCGTTTCCAGCAGCTGGTATTCAGAAACATTACTGCCTCTGAGTGTGAAAGCAGAGCTAGTAGCCATCAACAGCCTTCTCCTCCATGAATTTGTCTAATCCTCTCTTGGTGTCATCCGAGTTGGTGGCCATCACTGCCTTCTGTGGGAGTTTAACTATGTGCTGTGGGAAGATTTGGGGAAACTGAGTTAGAGAGGCAGAGTAGACCTGCGTTCAAATCCTCACTCAGTGACAAAGCTCACTTGGTGACCTTGGGCCTGTCACCAACCTTCAGCCTGGTCTATCTCAGAGGGTTCTTGTGAAGATGAAGTGGAGAGGAAAGGGGCTATGAACTCTGCCTTGAGCTCCTATTTTAGGAGAGAGTGGTGTGGTACTCAGAACCTGCTTGTGGGCTTCCCGCTAGGGGCATCTGATTGGCCACTGTGAGAACAGGATGCAGGACTAGATGAACCACTCTTCTGATCCAGCAGGCTCTTCCTATCTTTAAGATGTATACAACAGCTTTTGGAGGATGCATCCAAAATGCTATGGGACTAAGGGTGGTAATAGTTGAGGGTGGCTGCCTCCTCGTTGCCCTTCTAGTGGCAGGTGAATACTCTTTTGTCCCAACTGGATTTTAGGAACTGACTATTTTTAATAGGTTAGAGTGGCTGCCCCCTTTTTTGTCCTTTTACTCAAAAGTGAAGCGTTTGTTGTTCCAACTGGCTTTTAGGAACTGACTGCTTTTAACAAATAGCTGGCACCATGCAGTTTTTATTGTAATTATCTGTGTATATATATATAAATATATTTTTATATATACAGTGGTACCTCAGTTTAAGTACACAATTGGTTCCGGAAGTCTGTACTTAACCTGAAGCGAACTTTCCCATCGAAAGTAATGGAAAGTGGATTAATCCTTTCCAGACAGGTCCGCGGAGTACAGTACTTAAACTGAAAATACTCAAACCGAGGCGTACTTAAACCGAGGTATGACTGTAGATTTAATTCTAACAATGTTTAATTTTTAATTGTTTTTTTTTCTATGTTTTTAGTTGTTATTATTTTTATCTGTAAGCTGCCTCTAGTCCCTGCCAGAGTAAAAGGCAGAGTATAAATAAATTAATCGTTAAGTTCAAGCCAACAGGGAATTCTGCTGTGCAAAGCGCATTAAGTTAACAAGGATAAGGCAAGAACATAGCAATGCCCCAGAGGTCTTTCCAAGGTTCTGCTTATGATAGCATTCAAAATCTGCCACTTGAGGTGGCTGCCTCATTTTGCACTATGTGTCTCAAGCCTGATCAATCA
This sequence comes from Zootoca vivipara, assembly GCF_963506605.1. Classification (NCBI taxonomy): domain Eukaryota; kingdom Metazoa; phylum Chordata; class Lepidosauria; order Squamata; family Lacertidae; genus Zootoca; species Zootoca vivipara. The sequence continues at coordinate 16,141,007 of NC_083292.1, read as the reverse complement.
TGCCAAGTATGATGTTTTAAGTTCACGATCCAGTTCTATCCCAAACTTGGGTCTGTAACATTAGCAGGCCAACCTCTGAGTTGCTTCATAGAAATTTCATGTTCTATAGCTAACTACCTTGTGCTTCCCACAGGTCAGGAAGAGAGCAAACACATGCTCAGCCATGCCAGACAATTAGTTCATTCAATCCTCTGAAGCAGTTTGGACTTTGGCTGTAGCAAATGTCCTGATAACGCCAAAAGTACCTAGGCAGGTTTTACAGCTGAGTTAACTCCCCTCACCAGGCCTTCCCCCACCCTGTGGAGAGGGTGGAGTTTTTCTCCCCATAAAGGAAAGGGACAGAAGAATAACTGGTATCAGGCATAGCCTCATTTAGGAACCAGCTGCCTTATACTGAGTCAGGACTTATCAGTCCATCAAGCTTAGTGTTATTGACACTAACCGGCAGCTGCTCTCTGGGGTTTCGGGCAAGTGACATGCCCAACCTAGCCTGGAGATGCTGTCAGGGATTAAACCTGGGACCTTTGGATGCAATACAGTTGCTTTACCCCTGAGACACAGCCCTTCCCCTGAACAAGTTGTTGCCATTGCATTCACAAAGAGCACCAGGACCATAGCTGCCAAGTTATCCCTTTTTTTAAGGGAAATTCCATTATGCTGAATAGGCTTCCTCGCGAGAAAAGGGAAAACTTGGCAGCTATGACCAGGACGTGTTTGGAACAATCCTAACAACATCAGAAAAGCTTGCTGGATCAGGCTAATGGCCAGCATCCTCTTCTCACAGTGGCCAGCCAGATGCCCCATAGGGAAACCTACAAGCAGGATTTGAGCACAAGATCCCTCTCGCCTCCTGTGGTTTCTAGCAACTGGTAATCAAAAACATTGCTACCTCTAACTGTGGCGGCAGAGCACAGCTATAGTAGCCATCCATAGGCCCTGTCCTCCACAATAGTTTTTGTACTGATACAGCACAGAAAGGAATGAGGGCAGCATTTCCATTGGAAGAGTCGAGTATTCTGACAAGTGAAGCTAAGAATGTAATTTAAACATCAGTGGGGAAACTGATATAGCCCTCTTAAGTGCTGTAAATCTGCTACGGCAGTGGGGGGTTTTCCCCAAAGAGTGCCCTTGTATAGAAATATTAAAAGCTGATCAAGGATTCCTCTCTGGTTGGCCAAACCAATGTGATGCTCGCCAGATGGGGCTGATGGGAGCTGGGCTCAAAAAACATCTGGAAGGCACCCTGTTGGCTACCTCCCCTCCTCTTGGGAGAGTATCAGTAAGGGCAGACAAACTTCCTAGGAAGCATGTTTTGCTCATCACTACCAATCTTACCCTACAATGTGCAGCCTCAGCTCTGCACTGGTAATTGCTGGTAGACTAGCGCTGAACAGAATCCCAAAAGCCTGAAAATCTCTGTGCTACAGAGAACAATCATTTTCTGTTGCTTCTCAATGCCATTATTACTTTGTTCAAATTACAGAAGCAGAGAATTAAAATTGGGTGTTTAACATCACTTTTTAAAATATGTTAGGATTGTGTTTTTTTCTAAGAGGAAAATGTGAAGCTATTATTTCCTTGAAGAGCAAACTGAAAATTGTGTGTGTGTGTGTGTGTGTGTGTGTGTGTGTGAGAGAGAGAGAGAGAGAGAGAGAGAGAGAGAGAGAGAGAGAGAGAGAGAGAGAGAGAGAGAGAGAGAGAATTTTAAAATTACAATATTTGGGAAGGCAGGAGTAGGAACGTGGATCGTATTTTCTAATGCAGTGGAGGAGAATGCATGCTAGTTTTAAAAAATTTAGATTCTGTTTTGCTGCGAATGGCAAAAGCTGTTGGGGCTCTGGGCTCAAATTGCAACATCATATTTGTTGTGTCACACAGTACACAGGCCAGCCTAAAGGCCAAATTCAACAGGGGGTGGGGGGGATGTTGCCACGAGGAACAGTTCTTACCTTTTTTCCTCCTCTGTCCTTTCCAAGTCCAATTTATTCAATGAAATCAACAAAGATGCAGGCTTCAGGGTTCAAAGACCAGGGATGGTGTGAACAGCAGTGGTGATATTGAGTCCAGGGCTTGGTCCGAAGCAGGAATCCCAAATTACTTTTCAAAGGGATCAAAGGTCTTCTTTCTTGTACCAAGAATGGGTCTCAGAAACCCAGCTCAACATTGTTCAAGGAAGTGGCATGGAATAATGGGGTGGGGAGGCAGCGTAGAGAATGAATAGCAAGAAGGCAGATGTTGGAAAGCGGGCAAGTTAAACCAAAATTTAAAAAAGGAAAATAACATTTAAGCGAAAGGCTCATTACGACTGGAACATCGAGGCATTCCCCCCCATGAATGTTGCTTCCCCGGTTCTCCGGATTGGGTTTTCTTTTAATGCTAACAACTTGATATTTACTTTCCATTTAAATTTGAGATGCTGCTATAAATTATCAACCAGGCTCTTGTTCCCTTTGAGTTTATAACTAACTACCTGGGTTACTTATTGTTCAGGTAACAAAAGGGAGGTGAGAAGCCCTTAAAAAAAGTGACCTCAGAAACCCAGCAAAAAGGGAAGCTTGAACTGGCGCTGGCAAAAGGGTCAGAGAGGGATAATATGGGGCACCAGGCCTAGCGGGTGGGAAGCAGCCTGCGAGACAGTGAACATTGAACAGGACCACTTTGAACTGCGCTATGAAAGAACGAGCCAGTTCATGCTTCGATCATTTGAAAGAAGCTCAGGATTTCCCTTAACTCCATGGTGTGTTGTTTTTTTTAAGTGTTCCGCTGCTTTTTGAGAAACTTCCTCCACAAAGCAGCTTCACAATCTCCACTAAAAAACCCCCAACTCCACCGAACAACAAAATATAAAAATGCAAAATACAGGAGCACAATAAAACAGCAATATGGAGTGGAGCACAGGAATACAATACAAAACTACAGTATTCAATTCTTTATTATGGTCAATGACCAGTATTCATAGAATACAAAATGTAGAGCATGAGTGGGGGAGGGGTGCTCTGATGCTCGAATCCTGCTTAAGGGAGTGCATCTTGCTGGCCACTTTGAGACCAGGACTATAGACCCTTTGGCCTGATCCAGGAATAGGATAGGAATGAGATTAAGGTATGGAGAAAGGGCGGATGGGTGCCATAATGTTCTAAAGAGGTTCACTCAACAATCTCCATGTTGTGCCTACAACTTAATAGCTACAGTGGTACCTTGGTTCTCAATCTTAATCTGTTCCGGAAGTCCGTTCCAAAACCAGGGCGTTCCAAAACCAATGCGTGCTTTCCCATGGAAATCAATGCAAAATCGAATTAATCCATTCCAGACTTTTAAAAAGAACCCCTGAAACAGCAACTTGACATGAATTTTACTATCTAACAAGACAATTGATCCTAAAATGAAAGCAATAATCAATGTAAAGGTAAAGGTAAAGGGATCCTTGACCATTAGGTCCAGTCATGACCGACTCTGGGGTTGCGCGCTCATCTCGCATTATTGGCCGAGGGAGCCGGCGTATAGCTTCCAGGTCATGTGGCCAGCATGACTAAGCCGCTTCTGGCAAACCAGAGCAGCACATGGAAATGCTGTTTACCTTCCCGCTGTAGCGGTTCCTATTTATCTACTTGCATTTTGACGTGCTTTCAAACTGCTAGGTTGGCAGGAGCTGGGACCAAGCAACGTAAGCTCACCCCGTCACAGGGATTCGAACCGCCAACCTTCTGATCAGCAAGCCCTAGGCTCAGTGGTTTAACCACAGCGCCACCTGGGTCCCTAATAATCAATGTACTGTACTATAAAATAAATAAGATTGTATTGTACATGATAAAAAATAAAATTAATTCTTTTTCTTACCAGCACTGATGATAGTCATTTGTTTAGATGGGGGGCTTTTGTCCATTTCTGCAGTCACACAATCAATCAATCAGTAGCTGCTGAACTGGGTTCCACACAGTCACAAAAACAAATTAACCGAAAAAGCCTCAACAACAAAAACGCAAAACAAATAGCAAAAACAAAAGTGCCAAACTTAATCCATTCCGGAAGTCCATTTGACTTATGAAATGTTCAAAAACCAAGGCTTCTGATTGGTGCAGGTGGCCCGGAAACAATAGCCGACAGCCACATCGGACGTTTGGCTTCCAAAAAAGTTTAAAAACCGGAACACTTACTTCCGGGTTTTCGGTGTTTGAGAACCAAGGCGTTTGAGAACCAAGGTACCACGGTATATAATAATAATATTACTATTACAATTAATTTATTAACCACCTTCTAAACTACCATCTCAGGGCCTTTTACACATAAGATAATGAAAAACACTTTATAAACACAAAAACGACAAATAAATTTAAAACAAGACTAAAACCTTAACAAGTAGACACTCATGGTAAAGATAAATTTATTCAGCTGGGACAGCCTGCTGCACAGAGGAGACTGAACAGCATCTACTACCATAGCTGTCAAGTTCTCCCTTTTTTAAAGGGAAATTCCCTTATGCTGAATAGGCTTCCTTGTGAGAAAAGGGAAAACTTGACAGCTATGACTACTAGTGTTGACCCAAAATCTACTACTGTACCAGAAATGTCATTGGTTGATTCTCCTTGCTTCTCAGGACTCACAGGGAGAAAGGACACGAAAGGTCATCTACTGTAGACCAACCCTCTGTAACCCTCTTTCATGTAGAGTGTGCTTTCTGTTCCTTCCAGAGAGGATCCCTGGAGGGTAGCCAAGATGGTGAAATCCTACCTACAACAGCACAATATTCCCCAGCGGGAGGTGGTAGACACCACAGGCTTGAATCAATCCCACCTCTCCCAGCATCTCAACAAGGGTACACCTATGAAAACTCAGAAGAGGGCTGCCCTCTACACCTGGTACGTCCGCAAGCAGCGAGAGGTGGCTCAGCGTAAGTACAGCAACCAGCAGCTCTTCCCTAGCCCCAAAGCACATACCAGAGCAAGGCCATTTTCTACCTGCTCAAGAGCAGCAGAGCCGGTCAGCCCAACATTTGCAAGGGATTCTGGGCCAAGGTCCAACACTTGTGTGCCATGATGCATGCTGAATTTCCATGTCTGCAAAATGTTGCTCCTGTTAGTTGGACGAAACATGGCTGGCAAGCAGCTTCAAATGTGCTGCGAGAAATAAATGAATTCAGTGACTGAAAGTTGCTGCCCGGGGTGTGCCTAGGGGTTGGCCAGTTTGGCCCCTGTCAAGGGTGCAGGCCCAGGGGCCACAAAAACCGTGCCTCTCCACTCCTGCTTGGAGTGACTAGGAGCCCGCCAGCCTACTCCACCGTTGCCCTGGATGGCCAGGCAAGGAGGGTAGGCTCCTCTGGTTTTCAACATGGTGCTATATCAACAGTTAAACACCGCAATATATTGATATATCACCATGTCTGAAATAAGGAGGGAGAGGCATTGGCTGGCTGGGCATTTTCCCCCACATTGTGATTTCTGCAAAGTGCGCACACACACACACACACACACATCATGATTTGCGATATATTGCCAGGTCAAAAATTGCTAAACCATTATCACGATATGGACTTCAAACTAGTTCTGGATGATATATACCTATCACCCAGCCCTACTACCAAGGGTGCAAGGGATGGGGAGGCACTGATACAGGTCCTTGCCAAGGGCACAAGGGAGCCTCTGGTTGCTCAGAACCCAAAGGACCCGCTCCGAAGTCTCTCTCTGTTTGATGAGGCTGCCTGTTGCATATCTGGATGAATGATCTGGCCCTGGGGAGCATCCTTCAACCCAGCCTTAGAAGGTACGCAGGGAGCAGCAACTTCCTGTAGGGTGGGATTCTGTCTTTGGGGATGCTAAAAATAGTATGAACCAGGAAATGACCTAGCCCAGGCATCCCTAAACTTCAACCCTCCAGATGTTTTGGACTACAATTCCCATCTTCCCTGACCACTGGTCCTGCTAGCTAGGGATCATGGGAGCTGTAGGCCAAAACATCTGGAGGGCCGCAGTTTGGGGATGCCTGACCTAGCCAGACAATGAGATGGGTTTTTTTTCTACCCTTAACACATACTTTTATATCTATGTTTCTATGCAGTGCTTTTTTTTCCTGGGTGTACGCAGGGGTACACATACCTTAAACATTTTGTGAATCTTTGTATACTTTTGTCCATTTACTGTATTTATTTGCCCCTGATTTGAACTATAAAATGGTGATTTTCCTGAGTCAAAATGAGAGTAGGCCTACCCCTAAACATTTTTAGAAAATGTTCTAGTGACTCCATTTCCCCCCCCCTCCCACCTAGGTGTCATCCCTGCCGCCAACTCAATCAACTTTCTGTAATTCCATTGAGTTGCTTTTTAGACGCCTTTGTTTAGTTTGCCCCCCTTTGCCCCCTCCCATCTGGTTTCTTCAAGAAATGGACAGTATTATTATTATTGTTATTAATAATAATTATTATTATTATCAGCCTTCAACCTAAGGTCACATAACAATTTAAAATACAACATTAAAAACTGTTTAAAACAATTTAGAACCACAAGGATATGGTGGGTCAGGTGCTAAAGTCCTGGACAAAGAGATGTGTTTGACCCCCCCCCCCAAAAAAAAGAAGAAGGAGGGAGTTCTACAACATAAGGGCTGCCCCAGAGATGGTTGCACCCCACCCTTTCTGTGGTTCCAGAATTCACCCACGCTGGCCAGGGCATTATGGTAGAAGATGCGATGGGAGAGGACCTGCCAACGAAGAAAGGCAGACGCAATCGCTTCAAGTGGGGCCCAGCTTCACAGCAAATCCTCTTCCAAGCCTATGAGAGGCAGAAGAATCCCAGCAAGGAGGAACGGGAAGCCTTAGTGGAGGAGTGCAACAGGTGAATGGAGGAAGGTCCCTCTTTTAAGAACATAAGAACACCAGAAGACGCTGCTGGATCAGGCCACTGGCCCATCTAGCCCAGCATCCTGTTCTCCTAGACGAAAAAACTCATGCAGTACATAGCACTTATCCACATTTACCTTTTGCCCTGCTGTTTCCAGGCACAAATTCCTTGTGCTTAAAAGTTCCTTGTCCGAGCATGGGTTTGTTTGTTTGTTTGTTTGTTTGTTTTGCCCCAGAGTTTTCCCTGCAAAAAGCCCACATTTTAGCGCTCCATTGGAGAAAAAGTCAATTCTGGTTTTTCACAGATTGCTGTTTGCTCTGATTGAGCTTTAAAGAGTGGGTTTTCGCAGGGCAAGCACCAGAGCGGAAAGGAAGGCGCTTGGACACGGAGCTTTAAGGTGCGGACTGTGCCTGGAAAGGGCTGGTGAAAGGTGAGGTTGGATAAACTCATAGTTAAACTATGGGGATTGCGCCCTCTAAAGGCAGTGATGGCCACCAACTTTGATGGCTTTAAAAGAGGATTGGACAGATTAATGCAATGATAACCCTATCAAGGGCTACAAGCCACAGTGGCCATGCCCTGCCTCCATAGTCGGAGGCAGTGATGTTTCTGAATACCAGTTGCTGGAAACCACAGGAGAGAGTGCTCTTGTGCTCAAATCCTGCTTGCGGGTTTCCCACAGGCATCTGGTTGGCCACCGTGAGAACAGGATCCTGGACTGAATGGGCCACTGACCTGATCCAGCAGGCTCTTACTTATGTTACACAAAGTAGGGGGTGGGAAGAAATGGGTGGAGGAAGTAAATTATTGGTTTTGGCTGAGCTGGGGCTAATAATTCCTTTCTCATTCTGCCCCCAGTTTAACTATTTCACCCCAAATGAGACCTACCGTAAACATATAATCAGATATGAGGTCTAGATGAATATCAGGACTAAAAATGCAAAAGTACAGAGAGATCTGAGCCAACTATGGTTAGACTATAATTAATGCAGAGGAGGCGCCAAAAGTAATTACAGTGGTACCTCTACTTACGAATTTAATGCGTTCCGAACGCACATTCGTAAGTCAAAAAAAATTGTAAGTTGAATCCCATAGAAAAAAATCGTAAGTCGAAGCAACCCTATCTAAAAATTTGTAAGTAGAAAAAATCCTATCTAAACAGCATCCAAGATGGCGGACGGAGCTCCATTCATAAGTAGAAACATTCGTAAGTCGAGTCATTCGTAAGTAGAGGTACCACTGTACTTGAAAGCGCCTCTACAGTCAGGGACGATGGGATACTTTTGCACCCTATACTGGGATCTTATGAAATGCTTCATAGCTCAGGGGCTGTCAGCCGTGTGCTCCTCACACCTTTAAAATACACCCAAAGCACATTTTTTCCTCCTCAAATAATTCTGGGCACAGTAGTTCACCCTTCACCAAGTTACAATTCGAAGCAAGAACTCTTAACAAACTACAGGGCTCAGAATCCTTTGAGAAAGGGGGGGGGAGTAGCTGAAATATCGCCCCAGATTTCATTCCAGGCCCGTCCTAGCCATAGAGGCTAGTGGCGCAGAGAACCACGGCGCCAGGCGCTGGAGGGCGCTGAAAGGGCGCCAAGTGAGCGCAGGGTTCCGGCGATCTGGCCAGGACTGCGCTTCACTAGCTGAGAGGCTGCGCCGCGTCTCTCTCCTTCTCCGAGGACTCCGCGCTGCGCCTCCTTCTCGTTTCCCCAGCGCTGGGTTCTGCTCAGTCGAGCTTTGCCACCAGCGTGCACACAGCGCCCAAGCAGCTCTTGCTGGTCCCGCGGTGCGCGCGCTGGTGGCGAAGCTTGACTGAGCGGAACCCAGCGCTGGGGAAACGAGAAGGAGGCGCAGTGCAGAGTCCTCGGAGGTGGCCTCCCGCTGCTGCCGCGGTCCGCTTGGCACTCCCGGGCCCTTGGAGAGACTCTGGAAGGGGGCGTTGGATGGGCTTAAGACGGCCCTGTTTCATTCCATGATTTTCTGGGGAAGCGGGAACAGACTTATTTTCCGAACATGAAAAGTTCACTAGATTCTGCTAGGTTTCTGGAAGTGGCCTTTACGTCAAGTGAAGGGTCGCATTAAAGGAGAAAACTCTCAGGGAAGAAAACATCGGGAAAACGGAACAAAACGCATTCCCACAGGAGGCAGCGGTGGCCTCCAATAGGCATGGCTTTAAAAGCGGATTAGACAGATTCATGGAGGAGATTCATTGTGAGAAGAGGATGATGGACTCAATGGGCCACTGGTCTGGTCCAGCAGAGCTCTCCTTACAGTATGTTCTTCATGCAGCTCAGATCTCTTTGGAAATGGTGCAACAGACACACCACTCCTTTGATTTGAAGGGGTTCCCTTTGGAGAAATGGCTTCGCCTTAACACAACCCCCGTCCCCAACCTGACAAATCCATGGCCTTTCTCGGTAGGGCAGAGTGCATCCAGCGCGGTGTGTCCCCTTCCCAGGCCCAGGGTCTGGGCTCGAACCTGGTGACTGAGGTGAGAGTTTACAACTGGTTTGCCAACCGCCGGAAGGAGGAGGCTTTCCGGCACAAGCTCGCCATGGATAGCTACAGTGGGCCGCAGCCCGGATCTGTGCCCACCTTGGGCTCTTCCTCGCTCCAGTCATCAACGCCCCTCTCACCAAGCAAGGTCCACGGTGAGTGTCAGGCATTGTTTATTTATTTTAAATCTCTCCCCACCCACACAGCTCTTAGACTTCAGCCAAAATGACTCCCAGAGTAGCTTACAGATCAATCCCCATCACCACCTCCGAGTTCCTGCCCTCCAGTTTAGAATCTAAAGGACACAGCCCAAAAGGAAAGAGCAAGGAGCAGGGAGGGAGGATGGGGGGAAAGCAAAGTCCGGGACAAGTTGTTACAAGTTACAATTCACACAATGGCCAGTTGCAATGGAAGCATTTCAGATTATTATTATTATTATTATTATTATTATTATTATTACTCCGTCCATCTGGCTGGGTTTCCCTAGCCACTCTGGGCAGCTTGCAACAAAATATAAAAAATACAATAAAGCATCAAACATTAAAAACTTCCCTAAACAGGGCTGCCTTCAGGTGTCTTTAAAAGTCAGATAGTTGACATCTGATGGGAGGGCGTTCCACAGGGCAGGCACCACTACCAAGACGGCCCTCTGCCTGGTTGCCTGTAACCTGGCAGTGAGGGAACCGCGAGAAGGCCCTCGGAGCTGGACCTCAGTGTCCGGGCTGAGTGATGGGGGTGGAGACGCTCCTTCAGGTATAGACCATGACATGTGGTCTCTCAGCAGAACCAGTAGAGGAAGAAATTAATGATTTAAATAAACTGCCTCACTCTGCCTAAGGGTAGGGCCGGCCCTGTCTGAGATCAGAGCTAAACGTCCTCAACTTAAGCACAAATTACTAAGAATTATCTCTCCCCCATTTCTTTTGTTTGTTTGTAGAACAATCCCCTTTGCAGCAGCAGCAACAGCAGCAGCAGCAACAACAACAACTCTCCTTTTCCGACTCCGGCATGAGGTACAACCAGCAGCCCGTCAGTGAGACAGATTCCTCAGACGGCAACCAGCACGGGGGAAACAATTCCATTGTGACCACCCAGACTATCTTGCACCATGCTTCTTCCCCTGGCCTGTGCTCAGTTAGTTCTGCAGGAGAGGCAAAGCTGGTGAGTCAAGCACTGCCTGGGCTCGTTGGCACCACCTAGTGTTGGGCTCCCTGCCTTGCGCCCTATCAGTCCCAAAGGGGAACTAGCCTCCACTGTATGGTTGGGAGCCATTTTGTTGCTGCTCTTGTCGAACAACTGGGGAGCAGAAATCCTTGCAGATCTCCTGAAAGTCATCCATAAATCTGCCAGTGGTTCTACTTTCTGCCAAGCTTGTCAATAAGTGCATTTAATATCACACCACTTCTAAGCTACCCCAAATGTATATCCCACAATCCTGCAATTCTCCTCAAAAAGCATGTTTATACTCTTCCCTGTTTCTCCTGTGCACAGATCTCCGCTCCGGGGGGCTCTCTCCCCCCAGTTAGCACCCTGACAGCCCTGCACAGCCTAGAGCAGAACCACACCCTGAGCCAGCAAACCCAGAACCTCATCATGGCATCACTCCCAGGTGTCATGGCAATTGGGCCGGGAGACACGTCTTCGCTCACACCAGCCTTCACCAACACAGGGGCCTCCACGCTGGTCATCGGTAAGTGAGGGAAGGCATGCCATTTGCACACAGTAGCAAACAGCTTTCTAGTCCTCATTGTGCAGCAAGACCTACTGAAGTAAAGCTGCAGAACAGTGCCAGGATGCTTCAAGACGACAAGCACTGGTTCTCGCTTTCCACCGCTGCAGATTTCCTGCAAAAAAAAAGGGAGACTTTGCTCCCTGGCTGGCTGGAACTAGCTGGTGTTTTTTTGGAGAGAGAAAAAAGTGAACCACTGAAAATGCTCTATTCTGTCTTCCAGGCTTGGCCTCCACCCAGCCCCAGAGTGTCCCAGTGATCAACAACATGGGCAGCAGCCTCACCACCCTGCAACCAGTCCAGTTCTCCCAGCAGCTGCACCCATCGTACCAGCAGCCAATCATGCAACAGGTCCAGGGCCATCTCAACCAGAGCCCTTTCATGGCCACCATGGCCCAGATCCAGGCACCTCATGGTAGGTTGGGGAGCCAGCAAGGCAGGGAGGGAGGCTCCCCGGAATTGTGGGCCAAGGACTCACGGCCAGCCTTGTTCAACTCGTTGCAGATGCTTTGGATTCCATGTCCCATCATATCCAGCTAGTCAGCACAGCTGTGTTCTCATCATACAGCTGTGTTGGGTGGGGCTGATGGGACTTGTAGTCCAAAGCACTTGCAGGACATCAGGTTGCGGGTGGTGGGGAGGCTGGAGTGGAATGTTCCTGCTGCAAGATGCGGTGGTTTAGAGAAAAGGCACATGAACCTACCCTTGGCTACTAGACTTGGCAGCTAAACTGAGCCTCCTTGGGCAGTGGCAGTCTGCCTCCGAATATCAGATGCTGCAGTGTTTGGATGGAAGGAAATGGAGAGGCTCCTATAAGCCACACAGAGGAAGATCAGGCTGCCCATTTAAAAAGGAATACATGGATTGTGAGGAAAGTGTAGCTAATTGCCCCCGCCTTGTTTTATTATTATTTTTCCTTACATTTAATCCCACCTTTCCTCCAAGGAGCACAATGTGGCGTACGCAGTTCTCTTCTTCGTTCATCCTCACAACAATCCTGTGAGGTAGGTTAGGCTGAGTGTTGGTGACTGGCCTAAGGTTACCCAGTGAGCTTCATGGGTGAGTGGGGATTTGAATCCAGCTCTCCCAGGTCCTAGTCTGTTACTCTAACCGCAACACCACACTTCTTCCACCCTTCTTCCACCTCCTCTTAACCCCCACGCCTTTGTACAGCCATCTTGAAAGCGTTCCCTTCCTTCCCCTGGTCGCCTTCTAAAATAACACCCTCCTCCTTTTTCTGTCAGCCCCAGGAGGACAACCTCGGAAGAAGCTGTGGTGGTGGTAGAGAGAGGGAACCTACCCTGCAGGGTTGTTGTTCAGGATGAAACGAGAAGGGCTCCCTTACTAAGAGCATTGAGCTTTTTTGGACAAAGGAGAGCAGGGTACAACGGATGTTTAAAAAGTAAACAAGGGATAATGGTCACCCTACAGATGCTTGGACGCCAGAGTTAACTCCATGGTTCCCTTCTCCCTCAAGAGTCCCCCATACAACCTCTGTTCTTATGCCTTTTTGGTCCCCTAGCTCTCTACGGCCACAAACCAGAGATGGCTCAGTACGCCCACACTGGGCTGCTGCCGCAGACCATGCTGATCACAGACACAGCCAACCTCAGCGCCTTGGCCAGCCTGACGCCAACCAAGCAGGTAAGATGGGCTGATGGGGAAGCCGGGAAAGAAGGTACCTGGGAAAACACTGAAATCCGTTTAAAAACCTCCAAGGAAGGATAGTCCACCACCTTCTGAGGCAGTCTGCTTCACTGCTGAACAGCGCTTACCATCAGAAAATTCTTCCTAATATATAGCCAAAATCTCCTTGTCATTTGAATCCATCAGTTCAGCCATCCATCGTGCACTTGCACTACCCTCTGGAGCAGCAGAAAGCAAGCTTGCTCCATCTCTCATGCGACAGACATTTGGCTATCCTATCACCTCTCAATTTTCTCCAGGCTAAACATACCCAGTTCCCTTAACTGGTTCTTCATAAGGCTCGGTTTCCAGACCCTTGATCATCTTGGTTGCCCTTCTCTGCACACTTTCCAGCTTGTTGATATTCTTCTATTCAATCAAGATGATGATGATGATGATGATGATGATAATAATAAATCTGAAATTTCCAGTTTCCAGATTTCTTAATGTGTTGTTAATCTCTCCCTCCCACATTTTACAGGTGTTCACATCAGACTCTGAGGCACACACAGAGTCTGGGATCCACACGCCCCCCGTGCAGGCTTCCACCATACACTTACAGAACCAGGATGCCACCATCCAGCACCTCCAGCCCAGCCATCGACTCACCTCTAGCCCTGCTGGTAAGTGGGGGTGGGGAGCCCTGCTTTGAAGAATGCGGCAACTGAAGCTCCTGCCAACATTGAGGGCTTTCCATTCTTTGGTGGAACAGGGGGATTTCATAAACATTGTACCCTCAAGACAGTAACATGCAGTTTTTATCGGTTAGTGTTGGGCCAGCCCATGTGGACTATGACCCCCATCCGCCCAATCAGTATGACCATTCATCCGGGATGATGGGAGTTGTAGTCTACTTCTGGTTGGCTATCCCTGGAGTTTGCCCAAGCCGTCCTCCCTCAATCTGATGCCTGTCCAGATGTTTTGGACTGCAACTACCATCAGCCCCAGCCACCACATCTGTGCTGTGGGAATACAGAGAACCACCTTATAGGTTGGCCCATTGAGCTCAGTATTGCCTACACTGACTCGCAGCTGCTCTCTCTTCAGCTCCAGTATCATATAGTTGCACTGGCCTGGGCCAATGGGAGTTGGGGAAGGTTGAACTAAGCACTGCAACCCTAAAATGCTTGGGAGGGAGGGGTGTGTGTGTGCATGTGTGTCTATTCCCTTTTGCGGGTGTAGGAAGTGAAGGAAGGGCTGTAGCTCAGTGTCAGAGTGCCTGCATTGCCTGCAGATGAGACGATTCAATCCCCAGTATCTTCCAGTAGGGCTTGGAGCAACCCCTACTGGTTCAATCCCCAGTATCTTCCAGTAGGGCTTGGGGCAACCCCTACGTGAAATAGGTTGCTGCCTGTAGTGTTGACCCTGCTAAACTAGATGGACCAATGGTCCATCGCAGTGTAAACCAGCCTATGTCCCTAAGGAACTGAGTGATAATCTCCCCCTGCGTACACTCACATGTGCTTATGGGTGTTTCCCCCTCCCCTCTTCTCCTTTCCTTCCAAACAGTCTCCTCCAGTAGCCTGGTGCTCTACCAGAGCTCCGACTCCTCCAACAGCCACAGCCACCTGCTGCCGTCCACTCATGGTGTGATAGAGACTTTTATATCCACCCAGATGGCCTCTTCCACTCAGTAGCCTGATGACCACCCAAGGACCCAAAGTGCAGAGAAGCCTCATTCGAAGCTGCCGCCACCTGCTGATGTCTGCCTGCCTGCCTGCCTAGAATGGAGGGGGCAGCCAGCTTGGGGGGCTTTTTTTCTCCTCCAGGACGTTGTGCACACACACACACACACCCTTGTTCCACACCCCAAAACCCTGCTCAAGAGGTGAAAATATGCACACAAGGAACGGAACGGACTCCCTTCGAAGGTGGTGGACTCTCCTTTGTTGGAAGTTGAATGGTCATCTGTCAGTGATTCTTTAGCCATGATTCCTAGGTTGAACTAGATTAGCCTTGGGGATCCCCTCAAACTCAACTGTTTTATGAATGCCAAGAGGAACTTTGTGTCTTTTCAAACAAGAGAGGAAAGGCTGGCTGGCCCATGCTCTTTGACTCTGCCTTCAGGACAGGACTGCAATAGAAGCTGTAGCCCAGCTTAGACCAGGCAAGAGCCAGCCAGCCCTACAGGCAGAAGCAAGGAGGGCTGGGCTCCAGCAGCAGCAAGAGACACATGTCCTATACATTTCAGCTGACGGGTTCAAGCTTCAGGCAGACCCTGTGCAGGTAGGCGCATCTTGGTGCAAAACGAGAAAGAAAATCATCCTCTTACTCTTTGCTCCTGCTGGTCATCAAGATTCAAGCTTGCCCTGTGTCAAGCAAATGCCCCTGAGGAGGAAACTCAGGAGCTCAGCCAGGCCACAAAGCCAACGGGTCAGAGCCAGAAACCCTATGAAGTCTCCTGCTCCTTGGCCTGAGAAACTAGGACTTTGCTCTTGGCAGCCACAGATCGCCTTACAGGAGCCACGTGTGACACCTTTGCAGGAAAAGGGAGGAAAAAGAGTGGCCCAGCTTCAGCTGTGATTTCTGCAATGTAGGGGGTTGGACTAGATGAACTTTTTCTAAAATAGTCTTTCATAGGAAGAACGTATGATACAGGAAGCATTTTCAGAAGCTCAATGTTGGGTGTGGCAAGAATTTGCATGGGGCAGCGGAAGTGCCTCTTACTTTTTTGTGATAGGTTAACATTTCAGCCACACACAGAAGTCCCTCCATCAGCCAGCCAATCAAGGGCCTTTAGTGCAGTTCAGAGACACATTCCAGCCAGGCAAAAACCACTTAAGGGCACTGAGCAAGGCCAGTAAGGAATGTGACCTGACAAGAATTATGAGGGCCAGAAAGAGGAGGTTGGAAGTCCGCTTTCCCCTGTCCCTGCTACTGAACAATGCATTCATACAGGCAAGCTGTGAAACCTAGAACATGCGGTTCAGGTGCAGAATCTGGTAATGCGTGCTGCATTCTAAGAACCTCACTTTGCTCTTACAAAACACGCAAACCAAGTTGCCAGTCCTCATGGTAGTTAGAAAACAACACCCAAAGCAAAGCCAAAGATTGTGTGAGCAAGGGCATTGTTGAAGCTTCCAATAGTCAAAGGAGCAGGTCTTCACACACATGGAAACCTCGACCTCCCCAGTTATCTCCACAGCAAGACCCCCTACACCCTAACCCAGTGTTTCTCAAACTTGAGTCCCCAGCTGTTGTTGGACTGTAGCTTCCATCATCCCTGACCACTGGTCCTGCTAGCTAGGGATGATGGGAGTTGTAGTCCAACAACAGCTGGGGACCTAAGTTTGAGAAATATTGCCTAACCCGAAGAACCCCTAGCCTCCTTTCCCCGCCTATACAGAACCCCTTTTGCGGCATTAACTGTTCAACACACCCTGATAAAGACATTTAAAATGCATAATTTGCACCAGAATCAGGAACCTCTTGCCACTGAGATGTTACTTTTTTAAGTACGGGATTTCAGTTCCTCCCCCCTCACCCCAGTATCTCTCATCGTTCCTTAGTTTGAAAAGAGAGAGAGCGCATCTGAATCCTTGGCCTAGCAAGAGAAGGAGAAGATCTGAAATGTGAGCACTCCTTCCTGTCCTAAATCATGCCAGCTGCAAAGTTGGCAGAATTCAGTTTTCCTCCCTGTATAATTTCTTGAGTGTGGGGATGGCACCCCTGGGGCTCTGTGATAATGACCGATTTCTCAAGTGCCATGCCAGAGTAGGTAAAGCCCTTTTTGGTGGCTAAAATGAAACCAAAATGTGCCACAGCTGAGAGGGTGGGGGAAGAAGTGAAATCAGTAGTATCCAAGCACTGCAAATGGGAGGGGAAAACAGCACCCAATGATACCCATCCAGTAACCCCCGGGACCTAGTTTAAACCATCACCCTGCTTATTTGGAGTCTCAATAAAACAAGCATCTCTGCCCAAAGTGTTTGCTGTCCCACGCAGTGCCAGAGGCCTCTTCCAGCCACCAATTGCCTGTTTGGCTCTATCTTGTAAATATATTTAAATTGTCAGTAAATCAAACAGAGGGTGGGGCAGGAATTGTTATGTATAAGACTTCTGTGTCATGCTGCCTGTTTATAAAGCTAAGCAAAGCTGTGGCTCAATGGACTTTTAATAGCTCCACCCCCTCCCCCCCCAAAAAAGTGCAAGTATAATCAAGGTCTGGTAAGATCCTTGCCCAGAGTTCCATTCCTAAGGAAAACAGAGGGGGAAAAATTTTTTTTGCCAGTTGCCAAGAGACCGAGAGGAGCCATATTTTAGCATTGCATTTTTTAATTTATTTTTTATTTTTAGCAATCCTGGTGGCCTCCAGATCTCCTTGGACTACATATCCCATGAGCCTCGGCCAGCACGGCCATATTATTTATTTATTTCCAGCACTTTTTCACCCCACTGTGTATAGCCAAAGCGGCTCTCAGAGAAGTTTACACGCAATCAAAACAAGACTGTCCCTACCTACCCTTAGGCTTACCATCTAAAAAAACAACACTCCAGGGAAAAGGTACAGTACAGGGAAGATAGGGTGATCTTTGCCTGGTGAAGCTAGCAATTCTGGGGTTCCATTTCCCCGCTGCCCCCGCCCCTGCCCCAAACAGCACCATAGAGGTGATCACTGGTTTGCTTCAGGAGAACACAAGAGTGTCTAAGACGCCTCTCCAATGATGTGCTCAAGCCAGGAAATTACAGTACCTGGCACAGCTGGGAAGGTGTGTGTGTGTCTGTGTCTGCTGCTATTAACTTCACGGCATTTGGGGCTGAAGACCAGCAGGAAACCACTTTAGTTCCACTTGAGGGAACCTGATGCCTGGGGAGAAGATCCTGGGAGAGGCTTTCACCATGTTTTCCTTGGCAATCCTCCTGCACTTTTAACTTCAGACAGGATGCAGAGATTCAGTAAGCAAAGGGGGCTGTCAGAACTCCCTCATGTGAGGTTTTTTATTTTAAAAAATTGTCTTTTGGTTTTGCCTGCTGTGCTGCAGCTACAATAGGAAGCTGATGTTTGAGATGGAAGAATCAGACGAAAAGGTTGATGCCTGTAACACTCATTGCCTCGATTGGTGCCCAACAACTACGCTGCTCGGAGGGGGCACTGCTGAGGGCACCTCATGTCCCAGAGGTGTCCTTCGTTTAGGTGGGATTTCTGCATTGCAGGGGGTTGGGCTAGATGACCCTTGGGGGTCTCTTCCAACTCTAAAATTCTATGATGCTACTAGAAATCAGGCTTCTAGTGTTGCTGCTTCAACCCTCCGGAATCAGTTCCCAGCCGAAATCAAGTGGAACGCCCATGAAGAGAAATTCTCTGTGTGGGGAACCTTTGGCCCTCCAGATGTTGCTGAACTACAGCTCCCATTATCCCTACTTGCCGGGCCTGATCGGCATTGTAGTTCAGCAACATCGGGAGGGCCAAAGGTTCTCCACACCTGACCCAAAACACCTGTGAGCCTCGTGACTTCCTCCCATCCCCTACATGGGTCCTTAAAACAGAATTTAAAACTACATATCAGTACATTCTCCACAATTTTCATTCAGAGAATCTCACAAAACAGTTACACAAACTGTTTGCATGTAAATTTTTAATGATGAAAATAAAATATTTCAGAAACAAACACCTATGAGCCACCCAGAAGATGCACACACCCTCAGAAAATAACCCTTCCAAGAGGCACAGGTGATATTTTTCCAAGTTCATTTCTATATTATCCAAGTTCATTTCTTTAATATTCATATTTATAGCCAACCCTCTCCACAAAGGCTCCGGGCGGAAAGTTACTTTTATCTCCTGCCAGCAAAGGGTTAAAGAACAGCAGCCTCTGGTTGGCTGTAGTTCCAGGAGAGAGAGTTTAAAAGGAGAGGCTTTGGAGGGAGAGAGTTGAGGGTTGTTGAGTGGGAGGTGGAGTCGAGTTGAGGAGGTGGGGTTGGAATTGAGGTTAGACAGGTTAGGAGTCAGGTTGAAATACAGTGTGAGGAGAGTTGGTTCCGGAGAAAACATCCACTCTGAGTGTACAGAGAAGGACTGAGTGCAGGGGCGTAGCCAGGATCAAAATTAGGAGGGGCAAGGGGCAAGGGGCGGGGCGAAGGCACGGGAGGGGAGGGGCCACAGTGGGGCAAGGAAAGCCATGGTCGTTCAGGGGCAAGGGGGCACCAGGATCAGCTCGAAATCGGGCTGCTCCGACCCCCTCCTCCCCCTCCGCGATCGGCAGGGGCGAGGGGGCGCCAGGATCAGCCCGAAATCGGGCTGCTCCGACCCCCTCCTCCCCCTCCACGATCGGCAGGGGCAAAGCGTTTGGCTGGCTTTCCCTCCACCCGCCCCACAGCCAGCGAGAAGGGAGATGTCCTCTAGCCAGCTGGCTGTGGGGCGGGCGGAGGGAAAGCCAGCCAAATGCTTTGCACGGCTCTGGGGCTTTCCCACAGCCAGCCAGGGAGAAGGGAGACGGCACCGGGCAGCGGGGCAGGCTGGCCAGCGGCCCTGCTTCTAGGGGGGGCAACTGCCCCCTCCTGCCCCCCCGCCTACGCCCATGACTGAGTGCGATGTCCTGCAGAAGTAATAGGACCGAACCTTGCTGGAAGAGACAGGAGAAGTATGAGCTGAAAAATATCAGCCTACTTGGGTCTCAAGCTAGTCTGGACTCTCTGGAGGGGAGAGACTCTTTTGAGGAAAGAAGAGACTCCCAAAACCCAGTGAAGGAAGGGGGGTGAACCCTTAAGACTGGATTTCCTCCATTCTGTCTCTGGCCCCCGTTGGATGCTGGCGCACACGGCGGACAGGCGAGGCTGTTTGGCGGACAATTCACCAAGGAAGGTCCTCAAGGGAGAAAACTCTGGAAGAGGGTCTGTCGGAAGAAATGAAAACAGGAGGCCATCGGTCCCTGTTCGGACGGCCATCGCTGCCCCCCACCGAATGAGTGGTGGTGACTTTCCCTAACCTGGCGGCCTCTAGAAGTTCTGGACTATAAGTCCCATCAGCCACAGCACCGAATTAGAAAATACTGTATACTATTGGTATATAAAGACCTTAAAACTTGAGACCAGTTTACCTACAAGATCCCTTTACCCCATTGAGACCCATTCAGCAGCTTCAACTGGAGGAACTAGGACAACTCATGCAACACGTTGGCGAAAAATATTCACACAATTATTACCAAAATGATATACATTGTTTATCGATCTTATTAGACAAAGATAAACCTTTTTTTAATAATAATCTTTTATTAATTTTTTCAAAAAAAATACACCAATACAAAACATTAGAAAACAAAATGGACCCAGGTGGTTAAACCACTGAGCCTAGGACTTGCTGATCAGAAGGTTGGCGGTTCGAATCCCTGTGACGGGGTGAGCTCCCGTTGCTCGGTCCCAGCTCCTGCCAACCTAGCAGTTCGAAAGCACGTCAAAATGCAAGTAGATAAATAGGAACCGCTATAGCGGGAAGGTAAACGGCGTTTCCATGTGCTGCTCTGGTTTGCCAGAAGCGGCTTTGTCATGCTGGCCACATGACCTGGAAGCTGTACGCCGGCTCCCTCGGCCAATAATGCGAGATGAGCGCGCAACCCCAGAGTCGGTCACGACTGGACCTAATGGTCAGGGGTCCCTTTACCCTTTACCTTTTAAACCTTTTTTTAAATAATAATCTTTTATTAAATTTTTCAAAAAAAATACACCAATACAAAACATTAGAAAACAAAATAGAAAACAGAAAAAGTCAAAAACGATAAAAAAACCAGATACATATAAAACATAAAATCTTATCTCACCTCACAGTGTATATTGGGACCTCCTCGGGTTCCCCTCCCTGTGGTTCTTAAATACATTTATTTTTAGCAAATTCTATATCAGTTTATTCACCTTATAAAAACTTCTTTTCTTCCTCTAAAATATCAAGTTCACATATTCCACAGTTTATTTACAACTTAATTTCTAATATGTTACTTTAGCATATTTTTTTAAATACAATTTAAAATCTTTCCATTCTTCTTCCATCACTTCCTCTCCCTGGTTGCGGATTCTTCCGGTCATCTCAGCCAGTTCCATAAACTCCATCATCTTCATCTGCCAATCATCAATCGTTGGTAATGTTTGTAGCTTCCAGTTCTTGGCAATCAAAAGTCTTGCTGCTGTCGTAGTGTACATAAAAAAAGATACATTCTTCTTTGGAATCTCCTTTCCTACAATGCCCACTAGGAATGCTTCTGGTTTCTTAACAAATGTGCTTTTCAACACTTTCTTGAGTTCATTGTAAATCTTATTCCAGAAGTCATTCACTAGTGAATAGACAAAGATAAACCTAACACAATGCCACAGAACTAAAATGAACTTATAAATTCTGGTTTCAATAGGTTTTTCCAAGTGCTTGGCTCACTTTTTTGTTTTCTTAGTTTTGTTTTCTTCTTTAACCCTAACCCTGACCCTGACCCTGACCATTTCCCCTGTAGTATAAGGGGGCAGAAAGTCTGCTAATGGTCAAAGGCTGAAATGACTGGGGGGGGGAATTAAAATTGAGATCTTATGGGCCTTGACCATTTTCCTGTACATAAGGGGCAGAGAATTTAGTCTGCTCATGGCTGAAAAGACCAGGAATATATTTGGAATTTATGAACCACCCAGACTGGCCATTTTGTTCCACTAATGGCCAGAGGGGGGGGAGTAATAACCCACATTTTGAACAGAGACCCCAAATGTACCCCAAATATCCTGTAGATAAAGGAGGCATGTAGCTCCCAATTTTGTTTGTCTGGGGTGCAGATAGCTCTGTTTAATACAGGAAACATGATCCATTAGTGCTGAGGCTTTAGTAGAAATCTAATGTGACCAACTCTGTATTATTGACTTTTTGTGAAAACTTGAGTTACTGGATTCTTGTATGAGTGTTGAAGTTCTTATCTCTGTACAGTTCAAGACTTACAAGCCTGCTTCCTAAGAAGCAAGAAACAGAAAAGGCACATGTATCAGAAATGCCTTAGGATATCAAAACTGGGAAAGTGTGGGTTTAAAGAAAATAAAATAAAAATTGGCTGAACAGGAGTTATGCCCTTGAGAAATCTGATTTTTTAAAAAACTACCCCTTACTTTTCCCTTCCTTTATTCAAATGGTAATTTAGCCAAGAGGTGCACTACTTTAAATGGTATAATAGATTTGCTGGATCATGAACTCTGTACATGCACAGAGGTTATACTAGTTTTAAAAGAAAGAAAGAAAGAAAGAAAGAAAGAAAGAAAGAAAGAAAGAAAGAAGGTTTAAACCAAGAGCTGACAGAGCTATGTCCAGCATGGGAAAATCTATTCAAAACCTAAATCTTTGCCCCAGGGGGCAAAGGTAAAGGTAAAGGTAAAGGGACCCCTGACCATTAGGTCCAGTCGTGACCGACTCTGGGGTTGTGGTGCTCATCTAGCATTATTGGCCGACAGAGCCGGCGTACAGCTTCCAGGTCATGTGGCCAGCATGACAAAGCCACTTCTGGCGAACCAGAGCAGCACACGGAAACGCCGTTTACCTTCCTGCTTGGAGCGGGACCTATTCATCTACTTGCACTTTGAGGTACTTTCGAACTGCTAGGTTGGCAGGAGCTGGGACCAAGCAACAGGAGCTCACCCCGTCGCAGGAATTCGAACCGCAGACCTTCTGATCAGCAAGCCCTAGGCTCTGTGGGTTAACCCACAGCGCCACCTGCGTCCCATCCCAGGGGGTACTTAAGGGAAATCAGTGGTTAAGTACTGAACCATCAACAAATGGAAAAAAGGTTGCCAGGTTCAGGGGCGTACCCACCGCGGGGCAGGGGAGGGCCGTTGCCCCTCCCTAGAGGCAGGGCCGGTCGGGCAGCTGTGGGCAAGAGTGGCGCTGCCGGCGGGGCTGGTGGGCAGAGGCGGAGGACAGCCCAGTGGAGCGTGAGTTCGGCGTTCCCGCCCACCCCGCCGCACCCTCCAGCTTCCCGTCATCTGCCTTCGTGCGAGGCTCCCGCTTCTTGTGTTGCAGCGGCGAAGCCTCACACAGCCGACACGTTGAGGTTGCCCGGCGGGCAGATGAATCAGCCACGCCCTCCCTCCAGCTCCCCGTCGCGCCCTCCGACAAGGCCAAGCGCGGCGGGGAACTAGAGAGCGCAACGGGAAGCTGGAGGGCGCAGCGCAGCGCGGCGGGCAGGAACGTCGAACTCACGCTCCACTGGGCTGTGCTCCGCCTCTGCCCACCAGTCCCGCCAGCAGCGCCGCTACGAAGAAGGCTGCGTGGAAGGAGCCCAAGCCAGAAGAGGCTCGCCAGCCGTGGAAGAAGCAGGTAGCAAGGAAGCGCTGCCCGCGCAATTCGGACAGCGCGAGTCCGGGGCGCACTGGCCGGCGGGCAAGTAAAAGCGCCGCCCTTGCCGGGAGCGCTTGGCGGCTCTGCCCACAGCCAAGGCCCTGCCCATCTCGCGCTGGTGGCAGAGTTGGAAGGAATCACAGTAGCCCACTCTTTGGCGCCGCGGGGGCTTCAGCCCTCACACTAGAACAGGGGTGTCAAACTCAAATTCATCGGGGGCCGCATCAGCAGTTTGGTCCCCCTCAAAGGGCCGGCTGTATCTGTAGGACTATGCGTCCACTCTTTATTATCATAAATTATTGTCACTGCATTCAATTATTACTGTTTTTTGTAATAATGTAAGTAATAACTAGCTCTGAAAGCAGAAACATAGTCAGAATAATGGCAAGTAGATATTCAAATGTACAATTATTGTACAATTTATGTATTTATGTATTGAAAAGATCTATTAGAAATACAGATAATAGCAACAATAAAAATACCACAGTGCTAGCCCTTTCCTCAAAACACAGTCAGTTCCCATCTGCCAGCAGGGAGGGAGCCCATCTAGCTTCCCTAGGCAGGGAGTTCCAAAGTTCTCTGGGAGGACTAGAGACCTTTTTTAAAAAATGAAAGCTCAGCGTCTGGGATTGGGGAAGAGGTTGGGTTGGGGCAGCCATGGAAGGAGGCTCCTCTTCACGGGGGTCTGTCTGTGGCTGCTCAAGAGGGAGGCTTGGAGAGAGGGGATGTATTTGGACAGCAGGTTTCAGAGCTCCAGCAGGTGCCCCCAGCAAAAGGGTTGCCCTTTGGCTTGATGGGGAGGGCTTTGTCTTGCAGGGGATGAAAGACTCACAAGGTGCACACACACACACACACACACACACACACACACACACACACACACACACTCAGCTGCATCGGTCATCTAACCCAACCCCCTGCAATGCAGGAATCCTGGCAGCTTTTCCCTGGTAGCAACTCCAGGCAGGGCTGAAAGCTGGAGAGCTGTTGCTGCCAACCAGTGTTGGCTGCACTGAGGGAGATGGACTGTCCCAGGATCTGGCAGGCTCCTCTGTGCCTCATCTTTGGGAACAGACATGGCATGTCCTCTCTGGCCAGCAAACACCTAGAGTCTGCCTGTGGCGCTCTGGATCGCCTCCCTGGGCTCCCAGCCAGGTAGGGGCTGAAGGGCTCCTTGGGGGGCTGAAGAGCTGAAGCAGGAGCCTTGGGGGTCCTGTTAGGGGCTGGGGTGGTGGGGCAAGTGTTTCCTTGCAAAGGTGGCCCTTCAAAGGTGCAGGGGAGAGGAGGGACTGAGAGGGAAATAGAGAGAGAGGGAGGGAGGGAGGGAGGGAGGGAGGGAGGGGGTGAGAGGGAAATAGCGAGAGGGAGGGAGGGAGGGAACTGTTAGCCAGCGGGGAAAGCGAACGGCAGGCATGCCCGATCAACTGCACAGGCACTTCACAGAAATTACTTGGAAGTTGCCCTCCTCCTGCACGTGCTTGCTTGTCCTGAGGACATGGGGCTTCCCGAGCGTTGTCCCTGCACAAGTTGGCAGGGGGTGAGAGGCTGTGCCTTCTCTGTCCTGAGCCCCAAAGCCAACCGCGAGGACCTCGCCCGCCCTTTGCCGCTTCCTTCTTGAGGCAAACAGTTCCAGTTCCTCTCTCTGCCCTTCCCTTAATGCCGCCGCCGCCCCGCACTCCGAGCGGCTTTCTCATGGCACTCACCTCCCGCTGCCTCAGAGCAAGGCTCAGAGCCGGGCGCGCTTGCTAACGGCAGATTAGCAGCACCACTAGCCAATGGGGCCTCGGATTCAACTTTGTGTCCCGCCCTTTCCTCCGGAAGCGGCGCCCAGGCCGCCCATGTGACCGCGCGGGCGAGTGGCCGCCCAGCGGCGAGCGGCGGGCCACAGCACGAGGTCTGGCGGGCCGGATTAGGCCCCCGGGCCTTGTCTCTGACACCCGTGCACTAGAACATCTGAGAGGGTCGGGACCTCACCAAGTTGATGAGCGTTCCCATTCAAACAGTGCGCGTACACTGCGTCATGTGAAAGATTGTGTGCGGCGCTCCACCTGGGCTCCGTAGCCCCGCCCACATCCACACTTTGTGGCCCCTCCCCTCCCGTGCCTTGGCCCCGCCCCTTGCCCCCCCTAGTTTTGATCCTGGGTACGCCCCTGGCCAGGTTCCAAATATAACATGCAAAATTCTTTCCACAGCTAAATTTCAGAGTTCTCCCACTCTGAATTGTCTCTGAGTTGCTGCTGCTGCTGCTGCTGTTGTTAATAGATTTTTATTGATTTATCAGGTTTTGTTTTGTGTGTATATACCAACCGGTATGCATTAAAGGAACAGCATTCTTGACAGAGATTTTCCAGGAAATAATTGTTCCTTTCAAACAGGATACGTGAACCTCTAAGAAGACTCAAACCCACATAAGGAAAATGTTTAATAACTTGTCTTTTATGTCCAAATTAACAAAAGTTTTGTCCCTTCGTTTCTTCCACAGCCAAGTGAAGGAAATTAAATAGACTGAGCAGAAAATAACAGTAGCAATAATATGTATAGGTGATAATAATATTTAAATGATTAAAAATGCTTAACTATATGATTTTTTTATTGTTTACAGCTTCCCAATAAATTTCAAGGTTATTCTCTCCTTTTTGGTTTTTCATCCCTTCCTTTTCTAACTCTGTCTTTAAGTCCCAAAAGTCCTGCCCCCTTGCAGGATATCTCTTCTACGGATGCGTTACTGCAGATCCAAAGATGGAAAACCCTCAGCCCAGCTCCTCGCAACCGCAAGACTATTTATTACCTGGAAGAGGGGGGAAAAGACATCAGAGTGGCCACAGCAATTTCTTTCCAAAGGACATAGACTGACGGGGAGGGGAGCTGACAAATGGGGGGAAGTTTAATTGTATGGACATTTTCTCTCTTTTAGACCTCAAGACTTTGTGCCCTAGGATTGAAGAGATATGTAAAAGCAGCAAGAATTGTCTCAATATCACATTATTGCCTCAAGATATGAAACCAATTTATGCTTTGGTTACCTCTCACTTGGATTACTGCAATGTGCTCTATGTGGGGCTACCTTTGAAGGTGACCCGGAAACTGCAATTAATCCAGAATGTGGCAGCTAGACTGGTGAGACCACATAACACCAGTCTTGAAAGACCTACATTGGCTCCCAGTACGTTTCCAAGCACAATTCAAAGTGTTGGTGCTGACCTTTAAAACCCTAAACGGCCTCGGTCCAGTATACCTGAAGGAGCGTCTCCACCCCCATCGTTCTGCCCGGACACAGTCTTCCTGATTTCCAATTCTTTCGGTCATTTTTGCCGTTTCGGCATAATCCATCTACTTAACTGGCTGAAACGTTCTTGTTTAGACAACCCTGCAATTTATTTATTTTTTAGAAATATGGCATGAGTTCTAATCTGTTTCTAGCCTGCTGTTATTTTAACTTTCCGAAAACCTGAAATTACCGGTACTCTTGTCAATTTGGCTCAGGGGTCATTTTTTCTTTTGTAAACCGCTTTGAGACAGGTAGTTTTTTTCTGGCAGGAAAGGGGTATGCAACCTTTACGAAGCAAATAAAAATAAAGGTGACTGTGTTGCTTGGGGGCTGATGGGAGCTGTAGTCCCCTGGCAACTCCAGACCGTGAAGGAAGAGTACAAACCCAATCCTGCCCACTTACCGCAGAGGGCAAGCAATGGAGGGGTATTTCACGGGGAGGAGCCTTGCTTCTCTGTTGTGGCCGCATAGCTGCATGGTTCTGCAGGGTAGAAGAAAGCAGAGTCAATCTGGCGCTTTAAAAAATGGGTGTCCCATTTCTAAGGCTTGAGAGGCTCCCTGCCACCTCCCAAGCCTCTCCCACACTTGCCCGCCACCCAGAGGGCATACCAAATCTTTCTCTCTTTCCTCCTATTATTTGCTCTTGTCCTCCTCCTCCTCTTTTTCCAGTCGACGCTCGGAAGGCCTGAGGCCTGGGATCAGGGATGTCCTTTACGCAGCTCGGGAGGCTATGGAGTGGGCTGGTCACTTGGCTCCAGGCTGCATTGGAAACGAGGGACAAATTGCAGGATTGGAGATCGGAAGGGACCCCCAGCGGTCATCTAGCCCAACCCCCTGCAATGTTCACCACGCAGCAGAGCCAGAAGTCCCCGCCCCCCCCCAATGGGAAGCAACAGGGTACCCGGAGGCACTTCCCATCACCCCGCATCCTGGGAAGAATCTGACATGGGAGCTGCAGATACATCAACCTTTAACCCACCTGTTGCAGGTAACTAGGGAGAGAGCCCCCCCCCCCAGGCAGACCAGGATGAGCCCCCTTGGTGAAACACAGGACCTGGCTAAGTGTGGACAAGTGCAGATCCCTTCTGCCTTCTCCAGTCACTGCGAGTGCATCACTCCTCTCTTCAAATACCCTCCCACCCCATGTTTTCTGAACCAACCAGTCCATTCATCACACCGCCCCACCCTGTCTGGACTCTGCCTCACCCTCCAAATACGGGACCCACTTCCCCAGGTCTATCCCTGTCTCTGGGCTGCTCTGATTGAGGGATCCATCGGGGAGGCTAGGGGCCAGGTCTCGCTCCTCCTCGGAGTGTATCTTGATTTCAGTAAGGCTTTTGACAAAGTCCCTCGTGATATTCTCACGAGGAAGCTGGTAAAATGTGGGCTGAACGAGGTAACAGCTAGGTGGATTTGTAGCTGGTTGACTGACCAAACGTAGAGTACTCAATGGTTCCTCATCATCCTGGAAAAGAATGACAAGTGGGGTCCTGCAGGGTCCTGTGCTGGGCAAGTTGTTGTTTAATGTCTTTATAAATGACTTGGATGAAGGAACTGAGGTGATGCTCATCAAATTTGCAGATGACACCAAGCTGGGAGGGGTAGCTAATGCCACAGGAGACAGACTCATAATTCAAAATGACATTCACAGATTGGAGAACTGGGCCCAAACTACCGGTAACAGAATGAATTTCAGTAGAGACAAATGTAAAGCTCTTCACCTAGGCAGGAAGAACCAGATGCACAAATATAGGAAAAGGATAAGGATCTAGGGGCCTTGGTGGACCACAAGCTTAACATGAGTCAACTGTGTGATGCAGCAGCAGCAAATAAACCCAAAAACCCCCCTAATGTTATTCTAGGCTGCATCAACAGAGGTCTAGTGCCCTGATACAAGGAAGTCATAGTCCGTCTCTGTCCTGCCTGACCACACCTGGAGTCATATGTCCAGTGCTGGGCACCACAATTTGAGAAGGATGTTGACAAGCTGGAAGGTGTACAGAGGATGCATGGTTTTTTTTGGATAGGCAGACCCCTTGGAACCAAGCCTCCGCATATGATGCGATCATACCAGGCCCGGCTCTAGGTGTAGTCCCGGTGGCATGGGGCGCCAGGGTGAGGGGCCGGCAGGGTGTGTGTGCTGCCTGACCATTTCAACAGTTCTTACAAATTTAACTGATGCTTTTAAAAACACATTACCAAGCTTAAAGTGTTGTCTTGCAGGACAAATGCATGTACAGATGCGAAGTCTTACACGCATTGACATAGCATTGAAACAGACTTGGAAAACCTATTACATGACACATTAAGCTCACATCCATACTTCGAGCCAAAGCTGCTGCCCGAACTTCACCGAGGTCTCTCCGCTGGGGATGTCCCATAGCAAGAGCCCCATGCTGATCCCCCTTCCCCCGTGGTGATCTAGTCTTCCTTTAAGAGACCAGGACGCTCTCCTGAGATCTGGGAGAGGCTCAGGGAGTGTGGACTGCTGGTTACTTGAAAAACTGAATGCTGTGTCCAAACGGTTTCTCCCTCTCCCCGCTCCTTTCCCAGGGAGAACCCACTCTAAATCAGCACTAAATCAGAGTGGACGTCAACCCAGATAAAACCCAGATTGCTGTTTGCTCCGACTGAGCACTAAAGAGCAGTTTTCCCCGGGGGTAAAAATAAGCAGAAGTGTGGATAAACCCAGAGTTAACCACATTAGAGCTATGACCCCACTTAACCTCATCCCCTTTCACCAGGTGCTGGATTTGGGCACAGGAAACATGTCCTCAACATAAACAAACCTCGTGGCTTACACACTGCAAAGATGTTCTGGCCTACCTCCTTCAGTCTGGAAGGTGGAACCTGAGGGAACAACCAGAGGACTGGATCCGCCTCGTGCAGCAGCATTTTTTGGGCTAAGGGCAGGCAGCTCCTCATCCACTGCATCAATTTTAACTGTGCACAGAAATAAGGAATCAGGGCCATCTCAGACTACCAGTACTGCCCCCCAAAAACCACCAAGGTAAAATTGGGTCCATAACTCCCCGAGGATTTGAGACCCATCAGCTACCCTCACCTGATTTAACTGGCCAGTCGAAGCCGTTCTCGGGATGAGGTATTGTTTATTGGCTAATTAGTCAGCCAGAGTATAGTTTCATTTATTATTTGAGTATTGATAATGTTGTTCGCTCCTATTTACCGGTATATGGATAGTATGCTTTTTCCACCCCATGGATGTTACGCTACACGATTTCCCCCATTCCTTTGCCCCCATGTTATTATGGCTGCCGAGACCATATAACACCGATCCTGAAAAACCTACACTGGCTCCCAGTACGTTTCCGAGCACAGTTCAAAGTGTTGGTGCTGACCTTTCACGTCCTAAACGGCCTCGGCCCTGTTTACCTGAAGGAGCGTCTCCACCCCCATTGTTCAGCCCAGACACTGAGGTCCTGCTCCGAGGGCCTTCTGACGGTTCCCTCACTGCAAGAAGTGAGGTTACAGGGAACCAGGCAGAGGGCCTTCTCAGTACTGGTGCCCGCCCTGTGGAACGTCCTCCCATCACAATGTCAAGGAGATAAATAACTATCTGACTTTTAGAAGACATCTGAAGGCAGCCCTGTTTAGAGAAGTTTTTAATGTTTGATGTTTTATCAGGTTTTAAATATTCTGTTGGTAGCTGCCCAGAGTGGCTGGGGAGGCCCTGCCAGATGGGTGGGGTATAAATAAAGTGTTGTTGTTGTTGTTGTAGTAGTAGTAGTAGTAGTAGTAGTAGTAGTAGTATATTTTTCTTTGTTGTAAGTAACTTGGCAAACAACAAATAAATAAATAAGTATCTTTAAAAAGATTGTTCCAAAAAAAAAAAATCCCTTAGAAGAATCAAGTCTTTTTGTTTTAAGAAAGTCTTTAAAAGAATCCTTCTAAAAACATTTTTTAAAAACAATTGTTCAGTAGCACCTTAAAGACCAGCTAAGTTTATTCTGAGTATAAGCTTTGTAGAGCTGGAAGGGACCCCCAAGAGCCATCTAGTCCAACCCCTGCAACGCAAGGAAGTCCAAGCAAGGTGCCAGGGTGGACCAGAAGGAACTGCTGGGCATCCTTAAACTGGAGCGTGTTTTTGCACTGTGTTCAGACCCACCTTGGCCAGAAGGAGACCCACAGGTCCCTTTCCTCGTTTTCTGCTGCAGGGCTGCCTGCCGGCTGCTGTTGTAGTTCCTGCGGAATATGTGAGGGGGGTGGCGGTCGATCAGTTCCTTCAGGCGCTTCAGCACCCCTTTCACGGGCTTCTTCTCTGCCGCCCTTTCTGAACAAGAAGAAGAACAAGCCATGTCGTCGTTTGGGGAAGGGGCACCAAGCCAGGCTGCGAAAGGAAGGTGAAGACTACTTGGGAATTTCACTGCTATCCAGAGGGGCAGTGCAATCCCAAATGGGGTGACGCCAGATGTTGTGGACTAGAACTCCCATCAGCCCCCCGAACAGCTGCCTTCAAATCTCTTTAGAGTCCCATGGACTGCAAGAAGATCAAACCTATCCTTTCTGAAGGAAATCAGCCCTGAGTGCTCACTGGAAGGACAGATCCTGTAGCTGAGGCTCCAATACTTTGGCCACCTCATGAGAAGAAAATACTTCCTGGAAAAGACCCTGATGTTGGGAAAGATTGAGGGCACTAGGAGAAGGGGACGACAGAGGAAGAGATGGTTGGCCAGTGTTCTCGAAGGTACCAACTTGAGTCTGACCAAACTGCGGGAGGCAGTGGAAGACAGGAATGCCTGGCGTGCTCTGGTCCATGGGGTCACGAAGAGTCGGACATGACTAAATAACAACAAGAACGTAAGAGGAGTTTGCTTGGTCCGGCCAATGGCCTTTCTAGTCCAGCATCCTGTTCTTGAGTCTGTACCCTGGTGAGGGGCTGTCTAGATTTAGAAGCCCTAGGCTCCAGCCAACTTAGCCTATACATAAATCCGGCCCTGTTCATGGGACAACCCTGCACGCCAGTGGGGGCGGGACTCTACCCCCTCTCTCCATCCCAGGCATCAGTTGATCCATTTCTACCATGTCGCCTCTGTGAATTGGACTGTGGGGTTCCCTCTCTCCTTCGTACCTCCGTGGGGGGACCCTCCAGGACCTCCTCTGTTTGGCTCTGTGTTATGTACTGAGCTGAATCCTAGAACAATAGGATTCAAAATCAGCAGTCTGATTGGTCCGCAGGAGCTACCCAATCCAACTCCAGGTGGAAGTGAATCCGCAACCTGATTGGCCTGCAGGAGCAGCCAATCAGGTGGCTAGCAGAAGTGAATCTGCAACCTGATTGGCCTGTAGGAGCAGCCAATCAGGCTGCAGGCAGAAGTCAATCCACAACCTGATTGGCCCACAGGTGTAGCCCTGAAGTAGCCAATCATGCAAGGCCCGTTGTGTAAATAATGTACTGTATATAAGCAGATGGTTTTGGGAAAAGAGCCATTCTTCTCTTCTTCTCCTTGATGCAGGCCCGGCTCTAGGTAGACCCCCGTTGGCGCAGGGCACCATGGTGCCGGCCCGCCAGAAAGGCGCCGCGAGCTGCGCCCGCCCGCTGGCCGGCCGATCCGCCGGTCCGCCGCGCAGCTGCGCCTGTGGGAGCCGCGCTGCGCGCTGTGCCCACCCGCCCACCACGCTGGGAAACGGGGTGGGAGGGCGCCAGAGAGATCGCGCTGTGCCTGCCCGCCCGCCCTGCCGCTGCGCCCACCCGCCCACTGCGCTGGGAAACGGGGCGGGAGGGCGCACCACAGTGGCAGGGGGGTTTAAGACAGCCCTGCCTTGATGACTATGAGCTGAATAAAGAGCATGAAATTCACTCTCGACTCCGAGTATATTTCACTCCGCCTCTCCCGCTGCAGGGCGGTCCAGAGGGTTGGTGGGCGTGGCTTGAGGAGGAGGCTTGCATTGGATACATTTTGGGTTTTTACCTTGCATTTTTATGTTGTGATCCCCGCTGAGATCTATGGAGGATGAACAGCATACTAATGAATTAATTAATGGCAAGGTGCAGGTCCCGGGTCAAACCTACCGCCATTAAGGGCTACCCACAGGCTCACTTACTTGTGAGATGTGAACCATCCATCACTTGCCGGGATCCCCTGGGTGCCACTTCGCCTGGACTCTTGGCATCGCCAGGTGGGATGTTGGAGGGCAGTGGCTGGCTCATGGCGATTTTGGCCATGAATCTCTCCAGGATGGGGAGCGGGGAGGTCGACGAAGCTCGGCTGCCCATGGTGACAAGCTCTGGCTCTCGGGCAGAAGGAAGCGCCCTTTCCTCTGCAGCGAGCAATTCGCTCCGAGGTCTGAACTCTGTCCCCTTCTGCCACAAAGTCCAATCTATCTCCGATTCTGTGTCTAGGAAGAAGGAAAACACTCCAACTGAAGGCGCTGAGGGATGGGATGCCTCTCCTCTCCTCTCCTCTCCTCTCCTCTCCTCTCCTCTCCTCTCCTCTCCTCTCCAAGGCCTCAGCCCCCGGCTGTTTGGGGACTACAGTTCCCATCATCCCTGACCACTGGACCTGCTAGCCAGCAATGATGGGAGTTGCAGTCCAACAACAGCTGGGGACCCAAGGTTGAGAAAGACTACATCAGCTGGCAGCAATGGTTCTCCAGCACACTGTCTCACCAGGGTGGCACATGCTCTGGTAATCTCCCT
Source organism: Zootoca vivipara (assembly GCF_963506605.1). Classification (NCBI taxonomy): domain Eukaryota; kingdom Metazoa; phylum Chordata; class Lepidosauria; order Squamata; family Lacertidae; genus Zootoca; species Zootoca vivipara. The sequence continues at coordinate 16,108,047 of NC_083292.1, read as the reverse complement.
CTTGGACTACTGCAATGCACTCTACGTGGAGCTACCTTTGAAGGTGACCCGGAAACTACGACTAATCCATAATGCAGCAGCTAGACTGGTGCCTGGGAGTGGCCACCAAGACTACATAACACCGGTCCTGAAAGTCCTACATTGGCTCCCAGTACTTTTCTGAACACAGCTCAAAGTGTTGGGCTGATCTTTAACGCCCTAAACGGCCTCAGCCCTGTATACCTGAAGAAGCGTCTCCACCCCCATCGTTCAGCCCGGACATGGAGGTCCAGCTCCGAGGGCCTTCTGATGGTTCCGTCCCTGCTAGAAGTGAGGGTACAGGGAACCAGGCAGAGGACCTTCTCGGTAGTGGCACCCACCCTGTGGAACGTCTTCCCATCAGATGTCAAGGAGATAAAGAAGAATTATCTGACTTTTAGAAGGCATCTGAAGGCAGCCCTGTTTGGGGAAGCTTTTAATGTTAGATGTTTTATCGTGATTTTCATATTCTGTTGGGAGCCACATGGAGGTGGCAACCCAGCCAGATGGGCGGGGTATAAATATCATCATCATCATCATCATCATCATCATCATCATCATCACACAAACTTTGCTTTTCCAAGGGAACTGGGTCAAAGTCAGATCCAATAGAATCTGAGCCCTGAAAACCTCAGAGAGAGAAAAAACAGGATGTGGGAAAGAGTGTCTCCCCCCCCCCCAACTTGCTCCTTCAGCTCTATTTACTTTCCAAGAGGGGAAAAATAAAAACCCTCAGCCCTTCATAACTAAACGGGTGATGTAGTTGCTCAGAGGCTTACCAGGCACTGGTGCCATGCTAGTAAGCTCTGATTTAAATGTGCACTTGCTAGAGGTGCAACCCCAGAGGCTCACCTTCCTGGGCCGAACGCAGGGCCTCCACCTCCTCCATGGTCCACGGGTGCACCCTCTCTGGGGAGCTGCTGACAGAGGAGCTGTCGGTTGGTGACCCTGGCCTGCTGGGGGGGTTATGGAGCAGTTCCCTCAGGCACCGCTCCATACCTTGCAAAGAGGTGCTGTTCTGGCTGGATCCTACCAAGAAAGGGCATACAAAGTTGTCGGCTACACAACTGTACCATGCTGCTGTTAATTTATTATCTAGGTACCAACTTTCATACCAAGAAGAAATACCAAAACAGTCAAGGAATCATGGAATCACGGAGTTGGAAGGGACTCAAAGAATCATTCTAGACCAACCCCATGCAAGATGGGACACTCAAAAGTTTACAGTAAAACAAGTTTAAAACATGCATAATTAAAATATATAATGTACAAGTACATTAAAACAGCGTAACAATTAAAATGGTTAGACTAGCAGTTTCCTAAAACATCAAACATTGAAAATAATTATTATTTCTGAAGGCAGCCCTGTACAGGGAAGTTTTTAATGTTTGATGTTCTATTATTGGGGGGGTATTTAGTTGTTGTTTTTATTGATTATATATGCTGTTTTTATTGTTGGGTTGTTTGTTTTTATTAACTACATATGCTGCTGGAGGAGGGCAGGACGTGGCTTTATTTGATGGGGATGGATGGAGGGAGGGAGGGAGGTAAAATTTCAATGTGGGGTGGCAACAAAATCGTTTTTCACACCGGGTACCACCTGAACTTGCTACACCACTGCCTAGAAGGGCAGTGGAACATAACTGCCTGTTCCACTGTCTGGATCTTCTCCTCCTGCATGTGACCTGGGAGATGTGCCTGGCTCTGGCTGACTCCATAAAAGAGCCAAGTCACACAGCCATTTTCTCAGTTGTCGTTTTTCTCTTGTCTTGCTTGCTGATCTTTTGCTGTCATACTGCTCTCCTGCAGCCATTTTGTGATCTTGATGTAATTTTGCTATCTGCTGGCTCTCAGCCAGCAGCACATGAGTCCAGTCTCCATATGAGACAAACTCACTCAGTTTCTTTGTGTAACTATCAAGCAAAGCCTGCCTTTCAGGGATCACATTGTGAACTGAAATGTGAGTCAACTTTTTGTTTATTTACTCAGAAGGACTCTTGTGTCTTTATTCTTTTAAGAGGGATCAAAAGGGGACACCAGGAACAAATGTAACTAAGAGATTCAAACGACCTGGAAGGTGTGCAGAGGAGGGCAATCAAGATGGTCAAGGGTCTGGAAACCAAGCCTTAGAAGGAAGGGTTGGGAAAGTTTGGGATTTTTAGTCTAGATAAGACTGAGATGTGATACAATAGCCATCTTCAAATATCTGAAAGACTGTTGCATGGAAGGTGGAGCAAGCTTGTTTTCTGCTGCTCCAGAGGGGGTCACCCCAACCAATGAACCTTTCAGATTCCGTTCATAGACCGAGATAAAGTTTGCAAACTGGAACACTACTTCCGATTTGCGGAGTTCGTAAACAGGGCTGTTTGTAAACTGAGGTACCGCTGTAGAAGCATTCTAATTCACAAGTACCTCACTGTTTGCAATCCTTCTACCCAGATTCAACTTTTCTGAGACCCTTTGCTTTTACGAAAAAGCGACATTTTCCTTTCTTACAAATTCTACCATGTTGCCTCTTTGAATTGGGCATCACATGGCTACTACTGCACTGTAACCGTGGAGCTTTTTGGCCTGGGGCTTATTCCAAGTCCCCTCCCTAGTTGGTGCCCTTCATCCTAAGGTCCCAGTTTGGGATACATTAAAATGCAGTATTAAAACAACCTACAAGCGTAAAAACTAGCCGGGTCCTAAAAACAGATACCTCAGGCGTCAGAAGCCGGGTTCTAGAGGTGTGTCTTCAGTATCCTCTGGAAGCTGTGCAAGGAAGGTGTCAGGCGTACCTCTTTTGGGAGGGAGTTCCACTGTTTTGGGGCTGCCACAGAGAAGGCCCTGCCGTGGGGGATGCCCCACTCCAAGCCTCTGTGGGAGGAGAAATTACCAAGAAGCACCAAGAGGGTCTGTAAGGAAGGACACACAGGAGAAGGTCTGTAAGGAAGGAAGGTTCTGGAGGGTAATGGCTGCGTCACTTTGCTGGAGGGAATGAAGCATTCCTGAGCGTTCCATTCTCACACAATTCCATAACTGCCACCTTGGAGACAGCATCATTTAATTGGTTTCACAGCAACTGGGAAAAGCAAAGGAGGCTGGAACGTTTTGCCACATGAATCAAATTTCTCTCTCTTTTTAAGTTGTTTATTGGGTTTTACAGTTTTATATCAACATAGTCATAAACAAGAAAAAACAAAAAGAATGCATAAATCCCATTCTCCCTCCACCCAGCGACTTCCCTCAACTTCCCCTTCTGGTTCTTTAAGTATTTGTTGCTTCTGCTTACATTATTTTACCTTTATTTCAAAATCTTTTAACTAAATGCTCTTATTTTCTTATCATTTTTGTACCATATCATTCCGATTACATCTTGCACTTAATTGCTTTCCAGATCATTGTTCCTTATCTTTTACACTTATTTTCTTAGTTGTGTTTACTCAAACCCTGCTAGCGAGTCTATTTCTGCAACTGCAAGTACAACATAAATGGATCCCAGTCTTTTTAAAAGTATAGTCTTTATCTCATAGTCTTCCTGTAAGTTTCACCATTTCTGCATATTCCAGCATTTTAACTTGCCAGTCTTCTTTCATTGGTATCTTGTCATCTTTCCATTTTTGAGCTGCCGTAGTAGAATCCTGGCCACCGTTGTAGCATACATAAATAAGTTCTTCAACTCATTTGGCAATTATTGTCCTATAATACCTAGTAGGAAAGCTTCTGGTTTTTTTTTAGCAAAAGTTATTTTAAACATATTTTTCATCTTATTATAGATCATTTCCCAATAGTTTTAGATTGCTTTACAATTCCACCAGATGTGGTAAAACGTTCCTTCTTTCTCTTTACACTTCCAACATATATTAGAGCTTTTTCCTATACATTTTAGCAAGTTTAACAGGAGTCATGTGCAATCGATACATCATTTTCATATAATTCTCTTTCAAAGTTATACAATCCATAAATTTTAGGTCCACCTTCCATAACTTTCCCCAATATTTCATTTGTATAAAGGTAAAGGTAAAGGGACCCCTGACCGTTAAGTCCAGTCGCGGACGACTGTGGGGTTGTGGCGCTCATCTCGCTTTACTGGCTGAGGGAGCCGATGTACAGCTTCCGGATCATGTGGCCAGCATGACAAAGCCGCTTCTGGCGAAGCAGAGCAGCGCATGGAAATGACGTTTACCTTCCCGCTGGAGCGGTACCTATTTATCTACTTGCACTTTGACATGCTTTCGAACTGCTAGGTTGGCAGGAGCAGGGACCGAGCAACAGGAGCTCACCCCGTTGCAGGGATTTGAACTGCCGACCTTCTGATCAGCAAGCCTTAGGCTCTGTGGTTTAGACCTAAATCTTGTGTCCACACGAATCAAATCTCGATACCAAGATGGGGCTGGGCTGGATGACCCTTAGGGGTCCCTTCTAAGGCGGCTCTGAATTTCCTTTTTCAAATGATGGCCAGACCACAACTGGAGTCATATGTCCAGTTCTGGGCACCACAGTTTGAGGCAGATGTTGAGGCTGGAAGGTGTGCAGGGGAGGGCAATCAAGATGATCAAGGGTCTGGAAACTGTTGCGTGGAAAATGGAGCAAGCTTGTTTTCCGCTGCTCCAGAGGGGGTCACCCCAACCAATGAATTCAAATGACAAGGAAGGGGATTCTGAAAGAGACACCAGGAAGAATTTTATGCTAGCAAGAATTGTCCGACAGTGGAAGGGGCTCTTTAAGAAAGTGGTGGACTCTCCTTCTGTGGAGGTTTTGAAAACAGAGGTTGGATGGCCATCTGTAATGGATGCTCCAGTTGAGATTCCTGCACTGCAGGCGGTTGGACCAGATGACCCTTAGAGTCCCCTTCCAACTCTGCATGTCTATCACCTCTGTCCACTTATAATGCCCCAACATTCTTTGTGGGAATCCATAACACTGAATGTGATATAAAACAGATTTGCATGTTTAGTGTAACTGTGTTCCAAGCAGTGTTTGAAATTAGCCAGGTGCCAGGTGCATTTTGGCACCTGGCATCCCCACCATCTGGCAGTGTTTTCTTTTTTCTGCTATGCTATAGCGTGAGTCAGATTTTAGCTGGAGCTGACAATATACACAAATAATTTTCAGCTTCGTAATCTAGTTGTTCTATAATTAGGCATAAGGCTGCTTCCTACTGGAGAAATTCTCTTCCTCTGGGCTATTACCCTCTTCTTAATTTCATCAGACACACCAAATCTGTTGTCAATAGTTGGCCAATCTCCTGAATTCCTCCGAATCTCCTGAATGCCTTCAAATGCCTCAAACTGCCAGGAGGAGCTAAGTAAAGACAACCCCCTCACCTCTGACCCTCCCCACCTCACCCCCCCTTGCAAAGCCAGCCAGAGGAGTCTTATTTTTGATGCCCAGGACTCCAGTCTCCTGTAAAACTGTAGCTGCAGCAGACACTAACTAGAACATCAGAAACCATTTGTGAACTCAGCTGCGCCTGCGCACGCCCTTCTGACGGCCCTCGAGCAAGGACATTTTCAGCAGTTATTTCATCACCAGAAACTGAAGTAGCCGCTTCTGCATGCCTAGCATCTCCAGCCAAAATTACACCATCGATCTCATGGTCAGAAATATCCCTGAGACCCACAGACAATTAAATGAAATCTTCAAAGAGGATGACAAGAGAGGATTCACTTACAGTTTCCAAATTCCAAAAGGATGTTATAGAATGATAAGTCCAAATTATTAAAGAAGGCGTATAATATACTTTTGGAATGGGAAACTAAAGATGAAGAAGTTAAATCAGTAATTACTAAGTGGACGCAGGATATAGGTCACAATATAGAATTTGAGGATTGGATAAGGCTTTGGAAAGTGAATTTGAAATTTACGGATTGTATATTGTTGAAAGAGAACTATACGAAGATGATGTATAGGTGGTATGGCACACCAACAAAATTGGCAAAAATGTATAAAACAGAACAAAAGAACTGTTGGAGATGTAAAGAAGGGGAAGGTATATTTTACCATATGTGGTGGAATTGTAAGATTATTTTAAAAATTTGGGAAATGATATACAATGAATTGGGGGAAAATGTTTAAAATAACATTTGTTAAAAAACCAGAAGCTTTTCTGTTACGTATTTTAGGGCAAAAGCTGCCGAAAGAAAAACGGACATTATTCATGTATGCTACAACAGCAGCAAGAATCTTGATACAGTAGCAGAAAACTGGAAGACTGGAGAAATACCATCAAAAGAACAATGGCAAGAAAAGTTGATGAACTATGCAGAGTTGGCAAAGTTAATAGATAAACTGCGTTAAAAGGACAATAGTGATTTCGAAAGAATTGGAACCTTTTACAACATATTTGCAGGAAAAGAAACATGGACTCACGGGCAGGATTTAAATAAATTGAAATTGAAATTCTTTATTGTCACTTGTACAACTTGTATACAGTGAGATTACACGAGCACCCCCACTCAGCTATTTACAACTTTTATTTACAGAGAACAAGAAATTTCACAATGTGACAACATAGTACTATATACAAACAGCAGAATGTAACATTTGACATAATAAACCAGTAATTGAGGGAAGACAATAGGGAGGGGGGGGGTTGGAAAATGAATGTTATTGATATTGGATATTTGTTATGAGAAAAAGAAAATCAATAAAAATTATTATTTAGTTTTTTTAAAAAAAAGAAATATCCCTGAGACAACCTTATAGGGGAGATGGAATCAGTCTGCATCAAACTGTGACATGCCTGGCAGGAAAGCACCCATCCACTGCCATTATCAGTGTTTGACGACAACGACTTCTATTCAGCCTGCCCACCAAGTTGATCATAGCCCGCTGGCCACATGGGGCAGCTGAGCTGAGCAGGGGCCTGATGAACTTCTTGGTTTTGTGGCTTGAGAATATAAAAGTAGAGAGAGTTGTCGAGCACTTGGGAGAACTCGATCCATGGCTAGTGGGCAGCCTGGGAGTTCACACGCTGCGCAGGCCCAAGGAAAAAAAGATGGGACCCAGGAGAGTCATCCGCGGATGGCTTACCCACCCACTGCCCACCTGAGCAGTCTAGTAAGCAGCTCCAACAAGTCCTCATTCTCTGTAACATGGGGAGCTTCCCCTGCGTTTTTACAGGGCATCCCTCGCGGTAGGGAGTGCCAAACTAAGTTCTTTGATTCCATAAAAGATAAAATACAACAACTGTGTTTCCTTAAATGCAGGCCAGACCAATCAAGGGCCACATCAGGTAACTCTTCCTAGTACCAAGTGTCTGTAAAACATCACTTCCTCCTTATTTCCACTTCCCCCCTTTTCTTCTTTTTCTTCCTCTTCTTCATCACTGCCATATCCTCCGTACTCGTGTTCTCTCCTCTCCTGCTTGCTCCATCGAAGCACGAGGGCCCCTCAGTCCCAGCATCAGCCTGGTTATGATGTGCTCCTCTGGCCTCCCACTCATTGCTGTTCTCTCCATTCACTTTTGCCTTCTTTTTCCTCCTCTTCTTCTTCTGGCTGGGCTCCGTGGCCGGGCAGTGGTGGTCCTGGCTGGAATTCTGGAGCGCTGCTGGGAGGCCGCTATGTTTCAGGATGTCTGCTGCTGTCACCGTGGCTTCCTGGCACCTCTGCCATTCTTCGTCACTGTCCTGCTCACTGGAAAGAGTTACAGGCAAAACGGTTGTAGAGTTAAAACCTTGGAATTCACTCCTGCAATATACGGCAGCTGCTACCAACTTAAAGGTAAAGGTAACTTTACCTGACTATTAGGTCCAGTCATGACTGACTCTGGGGTTGCGGCGCTCATCTCGTGCTATTGGCCAAGGGAGCCGGCGTACAACTTCCAGGTCATGTGGCCAGCATGACAAAGCCGCTTCTGGCGAACCAGAGCAGCACACGGAAATGCCGTTTACTTTCCCGCTTGGAGCGGTACCTATTTATCTACTTGCAGTTTGATGTGCTTTCGAACTGCTAGGTTGGCAGGAACTGGGACCGAGCAACGGGAGCTCACCCCGTTGCAGGGATTTGAACCACTGACCTTCTCATCGGCAAGCCCTAGGGTCTGTGGTTTAACCCACAGCGCCACCTGCGTCCCTGCTACCAACTTAAGATGGCTTTAAAAAGAGGATCAGACCAATTCACGGAGAAGAGGGTTATGGATGGCTACTAGCCATGCTTATTATAAATTAATCACTATCTACACATCTGGGAATCACAAGTGCTGGGGAAGGGAGGGGATAGCCTTGGGAGCATTGCAAGGGTCGGACACAGGGGGATGGACGGCCTGGGATCCCCACCCCATGCTGCAGCCTGTGTAAAATGCTGGACCTCCCCATCAGAGATGAGTCCTGCCATCAGCTGCAGCCTCCAAGCCAGCTGCCTGGCTGGCCAGTTCCACCTGTCATGCACACCTGCCAGAGCAGCATCTCACCTGGAGCTGCAGTATTGCTGCCGCCGCCTTCCCACAGTCTGAGGTTCTGGCTCCCCACAGTCTCCTGGCACTGATGAGGAGAAGAGGCGGAAGCCTAAGACATTGGAAGAAAAGCAGGGAAGTTATTAGGGCACCCTCTGTGTTGGGGTCAGACCAAGACCGCATACCCAAAGGGCATGTAGGAGTGCAAGTTCTCCAACCCAACTAGGCATTTTGTGTTTTCATTTTGTATTTTTGTGCTGTGAAGGGTAGTATATATAGTTAATAACAATTATTGGAGCGAGAGGCTGGGAGCGCAAGCGGGCCTCGCTCTGTTGGCCAGCAGATATGGCTTCTCGGAATTCTACCAGGCCTCACCAAACCAGGGGCTTCATACTGCCTGTCAATCTGAGAGCCTGGTGTTGCATACACCTATCGCTTACTGTGCCTGAAGAGCGATCCACAGAGTGCTGTGTTTGCCGCCTGAGGCCATGTCTTCTGTGGCATGGAGGGCGGTGGCACAGAACTGGCCTTTTCAGTGGTGGCCCCCTACCTTTGGAATGGTCTTACCAGCGAAGAGTGTCTGATGCCATTGTTGTCTCTCTTAAGGCAACAGGTAAGAAGACACTTGTTTACCAAGGCTATTTAATTTTTGATTGGGAAGGTACTTAACGAGATTCGTGCTCATCCTTTAAGTGGGGCAGGAAATGATTTGTTCTTTTAAAATATATTGCTGGTTTAGTATTTTAGTTTGGGGGTATTGTTGTTTTCCTACTTGGTTTTAATGTATTAGTTCTTTCTATTTTTATTGTGTAAGTTGCTTTGAGACACCCAACTACAAAAATGTGACTGATAAACACAAAAACCTAACAATAAAATATTTGAGGTTTGAGGATACACAGCCTCAGGCCCCAAGGTCCTTGCTTCAAAACTCCAGAGTTCCTGACACAGCAAGTTTAGCATGCACAAACACAGAGAACCAAAGCAACACCTAAGTTGGTGTAAAGCATATTAGATTATGCCGAGAACCCACTCACCATCGTCCTCAGTCTCTGAGGACTGCAGATCATCCTGTGCAGGTCCTGGAGAATGCTTCAAAATAGTAATGGAGCTAAAAGAAAGAATTACATTTGCACAATGAAAAGGGAAACCAAGGGTCATGTTAATTGGTTGGTTGGGTTCTGGCCAGACGATCTGGTAATCATTTGCTAGTCCAGATTCCCAGTTTTCATTATCATGCTTGTTTTTTGTTTTTAAAGAAGCAAGTCTTTAGCTCTGATTCCTGCACTGCAGGGAGTTGGACTAGATGTCCTTTTGGATCCCTTCCAGCTCTGTAATTCTATGATTGTAAAACCAGAGCTGAAATGTGCAGGCTTTATTCCACCCACCTGTTTTGGGGAAACTCCCTGCTGCGGTCAGCTAGGATTGACCAGGAAGGAAAGCAGCAATAATACCCACAGAGACAGTAAATTCTAGATGTAGTCAGAGCTGCCCAGAGATGGAACTTCCTGGTTTCTTTCATAGCTATTTTTCCCCTCTCACCTGGAGTGGAAGGAATTTTTTAGTCCAGGATTTTAGCATGCTTGTGATTGCATGACTTGCCCCTCCCTTCCTCCCTCAAACAAAAGTAAAAAAAAGACAGGAGTTTATGTTCTAAGACAGGTGCTTTTATTTAATTTTACAAAGTTTCTTTTTTATATAAAAAGCTTTTTATTTGTTCCTTAATATGCTAGATATCCATGACCTGGATGACTGAGGTGCATTAAACTTGGGGCTGGCTTTGAAAATGGTTTTAAAAAATCCATGGTCATGCTATGCCAGTGCTTTACCATCTGTCTTTAATCTGGAGCACTGGATGTGTCCTTAAGAATTCCTGCACCAAAAAAAGAGGAACTGCACCCACAGGAATGGCAAATGAAAATGTTGGACTTTATGGAACTGGCAGAATTGACAGGAAGACTTCGAGATCAAGCAGATGAAAGAATGGAGGAAGATTGGAGGAAATTTAAATTATATCTAGGGAATTATTTTTGAGAGTTGAAAGTCTGAACATCTAGGGAAACACAGAAGTTAAGGCAATAGGGAGAAAAGAGGAGATTATAAAGTAGGAAAAGTGAGATACAAATAAAAGGATGGGATTAAAGGGAATTAAGAAAAATACAGGATGATGAAAATTAAAAGTAATGAAATAGAAACTGTTACAAATGAATCTAAAATGAAAATCAGATAGAGGGGAGTTGGGGAAGCAAAAGGGACAATGAGTTAAAAAGATGATATAAGATGATGTATGTGTGGTTTTTTTTGTCTGTATAGTTGTGTTTTTGTTTTCTTTTTGGTTTTGGTTTATTGATGTTTTTGATGTTATAAAAAACTTTCTAATAAAAAATATTTAAAAAAAAAAGAATTCCTGCACCAAAGCAATTTCTACTTGGAACTCTCCAAAAAATATGAACCCTATTTTATCTGGGGGAAGGGTTCAAGGAGCATTAACGTTACACCTTTGAGAAGATATACCTGTCCAAAATTGCTCCCAATTTCTTTGCAACATGAGCTCGGAATTCTGGAGTGGTCTGCAGCTCATTCCCATCCTGCCCGTGATCAGAGACCTTCTCTCTGTTTAAAGAGAACAAACGACTAAATTATATTGGAAGTTCGTAGCAAACAGTTCCCTTTGCCTTGGAAATAAGAAGTTGTAATCAGATCCTGAAAACTGTAATGAGCCAGCCAGAGGGCTGTGCACTGCAGTAAGAAAGATCATCTTTATTTGGGTTATGGCCTCAGTGAGAATGTCAGTCAGAGAGACCAACGATCTTATATAAACACACTTGGCACCAATTCAGGTTGTCTGATACATGAAATAGAGGTATGAGAAACAGACTTACTGTATAACTCACCTAGGGTTTTTGGGTTTTTTTTTTTTAAGATCCAGGTAATAAGTACAGTCCTGCTATCCTACCCCTGTGATGGGCAAATTGGAGAAAAGCATAATTAAAGCTAGAATTATGACCAGCTTTCTGGCAGGGCACTCAGGAATGCATTTAGACCGGCATGCCTGGTGAGAGCCTCTTGGGGCTAAAACACGTCAAAAAGAATGGAAAAGGTCGTGGAATAGAGTGCTCCCTAGTTTTGGGTGTTTTATGATAGTATTATGTTTATTATATTTCTTTATCCTCAATAAAAACTTTATCACCAGGGGTTCTTGACTTTGCACAATTTTGCCTTTGCGTGCTGACCCCTGGAACCAAACCTTCACATAAGTGGCAGGCCAACAGTACCACATGATTCTTATGGCTATGTCACTCAAATTTTAGTTTCTAGTAGAACAGAACAGAGCGCTCAGTAAACTTTCAAAAAAGGAAAGTTACCTGATGCTAGGTTCAGCGGATGGCAACTTGCTCTTCTTAAAGTTACCTGCAAAAAGTTAACAATTAGGCCCAACGTGAAAGCGAAGTTAGTTCAAATTCATTAGTGAGCCCTTTACGAAAGCAGTTTATAAAAAGAATGCAATAAAATTATTAGTAAAAGCCATTATTAAAAAAATAAAACCAGTAACAAACTAAAAACACACCAGCGTTCTAGATATTGAGGTAGGCTTGCCTAAATGAAAATGTTCTCAGCAGGTGTCGAAGAGTAAGATACAGTGATGTTCCAAAGTGTAGGTGCTGCTACACTAAAAGATTGATTTCTGACAGATTCTTGTTGGTGCTGCAAAAAAGCATCAAAACCTTTGTGGATCATTTTTTTCTGAGTCACGTGCCTCGTGCCAATCTTTAATTGACTTTCAAGGCTTCTTACCCATCCATCAGTCTAAGGCATGTATATGTGGCCAGTGGCTTTTAGAGCCCCCAGCCCCCATAAGCGATGACAAGGGTTGCAGTCCAAGGAGGCTGCAGGCGCCCCATTCCTGGTTTTAAGAGATCAGCTGGATACAGCCCTATTTCTGGCACATACAAAAAAAGATTTTCTGCAGGGCTTTTTTGGGATGGGTAAAGTTTCTATCTAGAGAGAGGAAAGTTCTGCCAGGCCTGCCGCTCAGGGCTCTCCCTACCGCCTTTGGGCACCAGCAGGGCCGCTGCTGCTGCTCGCTGCAGCACCGGGTCCCAGGCAGCCTCCCGGAGGCGCCCCACATCCTCCTCCTCCTCGCTGCTGCTGCTGCTGCTGCTGCTGGCATTTCTGGTAGCCGACATGATGGAAATCCTCATGGTCGCAGTGCATCCTGGGGGCTGTGGTCCAGACCTCGTGGCTCAGCCCTTCCCTAACCCGGTGCCCTCGGAATTGGACTACAACTCCCATTAGCATAGCCAGATGGTACTGGGTCCGAGTGGAGCATTACTGTGCTTGCTGGGGCTGATGGGAGTTGTAGTCCAGAACGGTTGAATGGAGAAAACGACGCTAAATGTCTTCATTGGGCTGGTCAGCATATGTGTGGAATACAGAACACAGAACACTTAATTCACCGTCAGAGAGTGATAAGAAGAATAACAAAGAAAGGTGGGTTTGACATAATATATATTATATATAAGCCCTGCTGTTAGCTTTAGTTTAGAGATCGTCCATCCATCACATAGGTGGCCGTCTCCTCCTCAGTCTTCTGAAACTGTAAGGTTTTCATATTGGCACTGCTTTTCTCCACTGGCCTGAGGCGCCTCATCACATGTCTTGCATATGTCCATCTCAACTTCGCAGACTTTTTGGCTACACATAAATTTCAATATTAGTCTCACCCAGTTATTAGTTTAATGATATTACTATAACATGGCACGTTCCATGGCATGCTGTGTTTCTCTTACGCTGCTAAGGACTGGCTTGCCCAAACAAAAATGTATAGCAGGCGTCAGAAGCAGCAGCATCTCATCAAGAGGCGGGGAGTTCCAAAGTGCAAATGCTGCCACACCGTGTCATGAATCCTTCATTCTCCTCCTCCTCGTCTATTTCCATACATTAAAGTGACGTGGTCCTGGGCTCGGCCCCACCTTTCTCACAGAGCTAGGCCCGGGCTCCAAGGAAGCAGCAGCCTCCGTAGAGTGGCAGGCCTTTTGGCAGGCGGAACCTTTGTCGCGGCTGCCGCCGGGGGAGCAGGGAGAACCCTCGCGCCGGAGGACGTCGTGAGCCCGTGGGATAAGGGACCCCCTTTCCGGTTGTGGGGCCGGGCTTCCGGCTAGGGGAAGAAATCAGGTGACAGTTGCCGTTCGGGCGGAGGTGGAGTTCGAGAGAGCGAAGGGCCGCGAGTGGCGGAAGGCGCCAGCTGGAAGAGCCCGCGCTGACTCCGGTGAGAGCCCCGCAGGATGCAAAGGGGGAGGCCCCCAGAGGTTGGCGAAGGGGGAGCTTGACCTTGGCCGGGCCGGGGGCCTGTCAGGAGAGAATCCCCCGCCTTGGGAGCAGGTGCCAGGGCTCCCGACTCGCTTCCTCCTCTCTGTGGGGTGGGAGAGGTATTGGGGGTGGGGGTCGAGGCTGCTGGTCAGGCTCAGTATGTTGCCTTTCACCATCCCCTCATGTAGTGTGTGTGTGTTTGTGTGGGGGGGTCGTCTGGCTGACCGCTGTTGGAAACGGAATACTGGGATCTCCATGGATCCCAGCTTGGCCCAATCCAGCAGGGTAGGGAGGGAGACCCTATCAGTGGTAGGATAGCCGAATAGAGCCTTATTTCCCTCAACGTTGTTGTTGTTGTTGTTGTTGTTGTTGGATAGCCGAATAGAGCCTTATTTCCCTCAACGTTGTTGTTGTTGTTGTTGCCAAATAGAGCCTTATTTCCCCCAACATTTATTGTTGTTCTAGCTGAATACTGTAGAGGGTTATTTTCCCCAACGTTGTTGTTGTTGTTGAACAGAGACTTATTTTCCCCAACATTATTGTTGTTGTTGTTATTATTTATTATATCCTACCTCTTCTTCAAGGAGTTCTAAGTGTCCCGCACGTTCCTCCCCTTGTCCATTTTATCCTTGCAACAACCCTGTGAGGTAGGCTAAGACTAGAGAGACAGTGACTGGCCCAAGGTCACCCAGTGAGCTTCATGGCTGTGGTGGGATTTGAACCCTAGTCTCTCTCCCAGGTCTTGGTCCAATACTGTAGCTGCTGTGGTATACTGGCGCTCTTATGCTGAAGACTTGGCATCTTTGCACCATGGATTTTATTTGTTTTATAGAATCTAAATACTGTTTGATTGTAAAACAAACAGGGGGGGGGGGAATGCTTCGAAGCAGTTTACTCTCTCTCCATATAAAATGATTGTTAAAAACAACTGCTTAAAACATTTAAAAATAAAACCAATGAAAAACTAAAAACAGATTAAAACTGTATCAGTTGCTATAGGTTCTTTCAAAAAATACACTTTACTGGCATTTAGGAAAGTACACACCTTCATGTCCTTTCTGAAAGCACCAAAGTGACCACGTTTGAAAGCAGGATACTGGACTAGATGGACCAACAGCCCAGCACACTACCTCTTATTTACTTTTTAAACTTTAAAATGTACATCTTGCCTTGTAGTTCAGTGTGAGGAAGAGAGGTGCCCCTCACCACTCACTGCATTCCTGTGGTGGTCAGTTACAGGGAGGCCTAACAAAACCAAAGATTTTGGGATTCAAAATAGTGTGTAAACTTCTATGTTGTCAGACTGAGGTGTTTTTTCCTGCAGTTTTCCCTCTTGGGTTTTATATTCAATTCCTGTGCATCACTTGGGTATTCTCTTATTGTAGAGTGGCTAATAAATTCTAAAATAAAGTAGAATAGAGTAGCAGCTCAGAAAATGAACCCTCTTCTTGTAATGAACAGATTACAACATTAAAAGACTAGTGATATATCCAGCAAAATGTAACCAAGCCAGGATTGTTGTCAGTATGCTTTTTAATAGCATGTAGCCATAGCTTTCAGTTCTAAACTTTTAAGACACTTGTTTATTGTGTGTTCCCCAAAGACTCCATTTCCCCCTGTAGCCATATAGGCAAAAATTTGCTGTTATCTTGAATCTCTCGGGTCGCCCCAGGCCTTTACATCTTGGTGCAGGCATGGTGCAAGAGTCTTAACTGATACATGAAAAATATTGAGTGGTCTTACTTAATTCCATTCAATTAGTGTTGTTCATTGTTAAGATTGTTTATAAATTCTGTGTGAGTGCTGGTGATTTATTCCTATGTGTTTCTTCATTTTTTACCCATTCAAAACCAGAGCATTGCAAAGACTGTTGGTAGAAGCTGCATTTGACTTGTGGAATT
This sequence comes from Zootoca vivipara, assembly GCF_963506605.1. Taxonomy (NCBI): domain Eukaryota; kingdom Metazoa; phylum Chordata; class Lepidosauria; order Squamata; family Lacertidae; genus Zootoca; species Zootoca vivipara. The sequence goes on along the minus strand of NC_083292.1, from coordinate 16,092,444 downwards.
TTCAGGTGTCGTTCCTCTATTCATCTTCAAGAATGGCCTTTGTGTGTCTCAGTTAAATGGCACAAATATTTTCCCCAAAGTAAGTGCCATTGAGTTCAGCAGGGTTTACTCCCAATTAGTTACATAGGATGATGGCTGCCTTTTTAAAACAACCACCACCACCATGCTTGGGCATGTGCAGATATAGACCTTACTTTGGTGTTTCTGGAATCCGTCTGGCTCAGAAGACAATGGAGGAGTGTGCCTTTAAGGGTGAAGTTAAAAGACTTTACTGTAAATGTATTAATGGAGAACTATTCCAGACATGGAGATAATTTACCATGATCTAACAGGTTAAATTGGATATCCCCCCCCCCCCCCGAATAAAAGAATAATGCATGCTAAATGTTTTCTTAGGAACTAGATTCAGGTACAGGTAGGTAGCCGTGTTGGTCTGACGTAGTCAAAACAAAATAAAAAAATTCCTTCCAGCAGCACCTGATTCAGGTAGGTAGCCATGTTGGTCTGATGCAGTCGATATACATATATACACATGTGTGTACCTATATATATGTGTGTGTTTGTGTGTGTGTGTGTGTGTGTGTGTATTTTGTTTAGTAGCACCTTAGAGACCAACTAAATTTGTTCTTGGTATAAGCTTTCATTTTTTTCTTAGGAACTAGTTTGTTAAGAGCGTGAAATGTAATGAACATCTGTGCAGGAGATCATATTGAGGTGATCTGGGCAGCCCCTCCCAAAGTTATCTAGTTAATCATCTGGTCTGGAAAAATGCTTTGGGTCCCTAATGTTCAGCCCTGCAAAGAGACAAAGAAATATTTGAAAAATCATGTGTGTCAAAATACGAATTTTAGCTGCCTGGATGAGTGACCACCTGAGATTTTTCCAAACCTATTCCACAGGCATTGATTTTGTTTGGTTTTTAATGTTAACTTGTTTGCTTCTAGTGAGCTGTGCATAATTAATCCAAAAGAGTTTGTGGTCACAGGTGATCAGACTTTGTTACAATGCTTATACAATATTTTATTTAAAGACTATTTAAGTAAAAATCATAAACATATTTACTATGGAGTAAGTCTATTGAACAAACTGGGGTTACTTCCAAATAAGCATAGATAGGATTGTGCTGTCAACGTGGCTTGAAGGTTCAGGATGGCTGAGAATTGCAAAACTGGAGGAGCAAAGGTCCAAGGCAGTATAGTGGAATGGGAAATAGAGCCTCGAGAGAAGCCAACATGTATAGCAAGGTGTACTTATATCCTGGGTGCAGACACCTATATAAATGGGTAACATCCAGATTAGATAACTTTTCTCCAAAGCAGGAAACCACTAGAACGTTCATAAGCTTGCAACTTAATGTTTCATGAGAAGTGCCTGGCTTAATAAAGACGTGTGTGTGTTTTGCCCCCTTTTTTCATTTGAAACGCATGCATGATTTTACTACGGTAGCAGTGGCTGAACTACTGAAAAATTTGTAGAACTCAGAAGCTGCATCCATTAAAGCTTGCTAGCTGATTGCAAGGCTGCCCTTTGGGAGCCCCCTGCAAAATGATGTAACTGAATGAAAAGAGTTCTGTTGAAATAGGTGCCTCCTCTTTCCCACTTGCTAAGTTCTGGTGATGTGGGCATTAAGCTGCTCTGGACCCACTGTGGAGCTGCGTTCCCCTATGCAAAAAGCACCATTTCACAGGAGACAAGTGGCGATGTGGATAAGTTCCCGTTTCAGTACTTGTGCTTTCTCCCTCAGCGTTTTTGCAAGGAAAGTAAGCAGAGAGGGGCTGAATTCGCTTCAGGTAAGCGAGACAAAATGATAAGAAAGCAGGGAGGGGATTCTGTTTTTTGGAAGAGCCGCATGGTGTAATAAGATGGGGGTCCCTTTGTGTAAGAAGTGGACTTCTTAGCTGCTTACACACTGCTGGGTTTTACAAGTGCTGCAAGCTTTAAGTAGTAGGGTAATTACAAAAGTTTGATTAGTCATTTGCCAGCAGATAAATTATAATTGGTGATCTGAGTGTTCAAGAACACCCATGTTTAATTTGTGAGGCTTAATAGGTTCTGGTTTCTTGACGTGGCAGGAATGAGAGGGAGAACCTTTCTTTGAACAATGAGTGGGAGGGTCCTGTTTGTTAAATTCCAGGTTGTTTTCTTTGACACCTTTGAATTTTAATAAATCCATTGAGTACCCTGTAGTTGGTTAAAGTATCAATGATTCCTCAATTTAAATTGCTGCCATTGTCTTCATGCATAAAACATGGAGCTGCCAAATGAAATCAATGGTTTCGTCTTTGCTAATTGTTGTTGGTTGTTTTTAGCTTTTAAACTGAATGTTAGGGTGGATGTTGTTGCAACAAGTGGGCCAGTATATTGCTTTTACACCCTGAGTTGTAGACATATGGTGGCTCGTCTGGATTTTGTTAAGTTGGAAATGAAGGATCTTAAGATCAATTGAATGAATACAAATTGAGAAAGAAGCCTCTTAAAAAAGCTTTTTAAAGCATATGAATTTGAAAACAAAAAAAGGCTTTGGATGTATTAGTATTATCATGCACTGAATTTCAGGGGGCATTTGTAAACTGCTATGCTAAATGCTGTGGGGCTTGGTTAAAAGAAACAAGCAAGAAACTCACTGGGAGCCCTAGAGGGTATATTAAAACCAGGTTGTTGCTCAGCTTGCCCAAGATTTCACTGGACTATGATAAAAAATGGCCCGAGGGCTTTCACTGTACAAAAAAAACACTAGAGCATTCTTTTCCTCAATCTGGTGCCCTCCAGGTGTTTTGTACTTCAGCACCGGCCAGCCCAGCTTTACTCCAAAACCTGTGGAGGATGTGAAGTTGGAGACATATGGTAGTGCCACCATCTCTTCATTGGGTCTGGATTAGGGAAATAATATAATGACATCCCCTAAATTATCCCTTCTTTCTTTCTTTCTTTCTTTCTTTCTTTCTTTCTTTCTTTCTTTCTTTCTTTCTTCTTTCTCAGAGTTCAATTGCACTAAAAATTTCCTGACTGGGTGTGACAAGAATGGCCAGCAAAGGGCCAGCAGCTTCTACCTCCACTGAAAGCAACAATGCTGGCGGGACCAGTGGCAACAGCAGCAGCGGGGACGGGGCAAGCCAGGACAGCACTTTCGAGTGCAACATCTGTTTGGATACAGCCAAGGATGCTGTGATCAGCCTATGTGGGCACCTCTTCTGGTCAGTATCCTGGTGCTCTTGGCCAGTTGTTCATTTGCTTTCTATGCCAAACGCTTGAGTTGCCTACATGTTAGAAAAGTTTAAGCGGTATTTTTCTAAAAAAAAAACCTCAAACAAATGCTGCTTCCCCACCCCCGTGTGTGCTCCTCACTCATCTCTCTCCCTGGCAGTGCCCCTGCCAGCCAGGTGTCAGTTGCGAAGTTCAGTTCCCCACATGTGGCTCTTTGCATTCTTCCCATAGGAATGAATGGCAGCCCTTTAATCCCATGAGGGTGTATGAAAGGGGTGCAGTTGTGGGCACAGTGATGCCAGGTGTGCTAGGGCCGGGCCCCTGCTGTGGTCTGGGATGCACTTGTTCATGGAACTCAATGAGAGCCACTGTAAGGCCTGCTTTCCTAGTGCTACACCTTCACCTGGAGAGCCCTGACCTCAGGGCTGTGGTCAACCTTGAGCGTGGCAGAGCCTGGGGACTGGCATGAGTGCAGTTTTGCTTTTTTACTTATTTGATTGTGAATTTATGAACTGTTTAATATAGAATGCCTTAAGTGGTGAATGAACGTGTATTCAAACACGTATGATAAAATTGGGCTTAAGACAAAACGGCTATGGAAAAATCATCATCACCATCATTATTCTTGTTCTTATTGGGAACATAACTCCCGTTGTCCCTGAACACTGGCTAAGTCATCGTATGGAGGGGACGCCAGGTTGGGGAAGGCCTTTGGCTTGCTTTTCCACAGCACTTCCGTAGCGCTGGTGGGTAGCCAGTTCTAGATGCAGCCACACCTGTGGGGAAACAACTCTCAGCCCAAAATAGCCTTGTGTGGTCCTGTTAGTTCATGCTCTATTTGCATACCCCAGTTTCACTGTGTTGAGTTCTCCTTTTTCTGAGGCTGCTTGAATGCAAAGCTCAGCTGCCTCTAGGTAAAGTTGGGGTGATTCTCTCCACCCCTCTGCCTCGTGCCCATTTCAGAGTGTGTGCCCAGGACAGCTGTATAAACCAGTTTTCCCTTCTCCCTCCGTTCCTATCATTACTTAAAAGAAAATAATGCATGAACAGGAATTTCTGATGCACGGGGGAAATCTGCCGGCTGGCCAACTGCCATCTGAGTGCGATGCAGGAATCACTGCTAAAGAACCCCTGGACAGATTGCCACCAAACCTCTGTTTAAAAACCTCCAGTGAAGGAGAGTCCACCACCTTCCAAAGGAGCCTGTTCCACTATCGAACAGCCTTTATTGCCAGAAAGTTCTTCCTAATGTTTACTTGGTCTAACCTTCCTTGTAATTTGAATCCATTGGATCGGGTCCCACCCTCTGGAACAGGATAAAGCAAGCTTGCTCCATCTTCCATGCAACGTTGCGACAGCGCTTTGGATATTTGAAGATGGCTTTCGTATCATATCTCAGTCTTATCCAGGCTAACCATATCCAACTCCCTCAACTTCATAAGGCTTGGTACTACTACCTAGAAGAGAAGCAAATTGTATTACCTGGAAGTGAAGCAATTAAAAAACAATAAAACCATCCCTAGCTGCTTCCTTACTTAAATATTATTGTTTTAATACCCAACTGTGGAACCGGCAGGGCTGGATTCCAGTCTGTTGCTTACTCAGTGTATTTTGATCTCTCTCCCTTTTCTCCTCCTGCCTCCACCGCTGCTCTCCTTCTGCCCTGTGAACAAATTATTCTGGGATTCTCAACAGTTGGCCTTGTTTACACCAGGTAAGGCAGCTTTTATTTTGCTTTGTCTTTCATCAGCTCCTCTTGCGCAGTCAACCCCTCAACTCTCTCGGGGAATCTGAGAAGGTGCAATGTCCCTTTCAGTTTCTAAACTAGCCTGTGCACCAAAGATCTCTAGGGCAACCCAATCTGCTAATAACCGTTAGCATGCAATAGTTTGTAATCTGCAGCTTTTTCTGTGGGGGTGATTGTTCTTTGTTGGAAGCTTCTATTGGTTGCAGTGAGATGGCACAGATAAATAATAATTGTTCTGGTGAGGTGGCTGAGTGTTCAGAGCATTTTTCTACATTCTCTTGGTGCAACAGCTCTGTAAAGGTAGGTCAGTATAAATATGAAAATGAGGTACCATCAGTGTCACTCAGCAGATGTCTGGCAAAAGTGAGGAGTTTCCATCTCTGTGCCCTGCACCAACTTCCAAATACTGGGGTGGGAGAGGCCATATGTTAGTGTGCAGCTTAAAGGCCTGAGGCAAGAGTTGTGGCCTGCTGTATGTTAAGGGGTGCTGAGGGGAAAGTGTGGGGAAGGCCACAAAAGTGGTAGAAGAGTCTGCATGCCACACAATAGCCTTTGTCAACCTGGGGCCCTCCAGATGCTGTAGATTCCAGGTCCCACTGGCCTCAGCCAGCACAGCTGTACGATGCTGGGGAGTTGAAGTCCATGCTGGCTGGAATGAAGGTGTTGTAGTGTGAAATATCTAAAGGGCACCTGATTGGGAAATTGCTGCCACAGAACCATGCAGTAAAAATGGTCCCAAAGTGTTGAGAACATGAGAGGATGTTTGGCAGTGTCATAGAGGTGGAGATGATTCCTTGTGCCCAGAATGTTTTGTGAATGGCACATGCGATGACACTTAGCATATGCTTTTGGTGATGGTATTATGATTCTGATTCATTAATGTATTTAAATCCCACCTTTCTCCCAAATTGGGATTCCAGGAGACTTGCAGCATTTTACAAACCTCATTCTAAAACACAAAGGGATGAAAACAAACTAGTTAAAAACCATATTTAAAATAAAATAAATCATATTCAGAACCAGCATTAAAATACTGATTGCATCTCGTTTTCAAAGGCCTTTCTGAACAGGGAGGTCTTGGCCTGCTGGTGGAAAGATAGAGGGAGCCAGTCTAGCCTCTCTAGGAAGGGAATCGCACAATAGGGAGTCCTGTGTGCTTCATGCAAGGCACATATCTCTAGTCTCTTGCTCAGGTCTGTTCGTTCTTTCCTGCCTTTACAGTGGTTAGAGACCAGGCCCAATCGGCAGGTGTGTCCTGTATGTAAAGCAGGCATCAGCCGCGACAAGGTCATCCCACTTTACGGAAGGGGCAGCACCGGACAGCAGGACCCCAGGTAAGAATGTTGGAAGCCATTTCTTACAGCAGTAGGGGTGGGGGACCTGCGGCCTTCCAGGTGTTGCTGAACTACAGCTCCCACCGGCCCCCAGGAAGCATGGCCAATGGTCAGGGATGATGGGAGTTGTAGTTCAGCAACATCAGGAGAGCCAAAGGTGCCCCATGCCTGTGTTACAAAAACATCATTTGTTTTGTGGGAGCCACAAGCCTTTATGGAGTGGGATTTGCAGAAGTGAACGTGGTGTGTTTAGGTGATGTTGTTACCAAATGCCTGCAAAGCCCTTCACCCATCTGTAGTCTTATCTTTTAAAATCTCCCTGCTTGAACTGTCTGTGGCAGTGGTTCCACGACCTTTTTGGGCTGCCACCCCCTTGGTTCCATAAACTCATCCCCAATGCCCCCTAGTGTACTACACTATTTAAAAAAAGCATTATACAGAATGGTGCTTTGCATAATGCACTAAGGAAGATAATAACACCGTCAATTTGAGAACAGCAACAATTAGTTGCAGATTAATCCAAAATCCAATTAAAACTATTTAGTTTAATTTGTTAACCTGAGGAAATAATGGGAGCTGGAATTGGAGCATTTGCCTGTGTACGGGAACTTCGCTATTCCCCTTCACTGCAGACTGATAGACAAGGCTGATTAGAGCATGAGAACTGGGCAACACTGTTCATGAAAATCCATTTGAGATCCTGCGTATTTCTAAGGTACTCAGTGCTTCTGGACCCAGAGTTCTGGAAGCAGAGATTTAGAATTATGCCACGTGTATCTGTAGGAATAAGTAACTTGAGCTGCTCTTTAAAAGAACCCGGTCTGATAACATCAGCCCCTATATGCACATCAGTGCAAAAGACACTTCATTATGCTATGAAGCATTGCTGTAAAAACTATAAAAGTGGCAGTGAAAAGTGTTGTGGCTCATATACTAGACTATCAAATGTTCTCAATTCCTGCCTGGCAGGGGGCTGGACTAGATGAGCCTCGGGGTCCCTTCCAGTTCTATAATTCTGCGATTCCTTCACTGCGAGAAGTGAAATTACAGGGAACCAGGCACAGGGCCTTCTTTGCAATGGCGCCCTCCCTGTGGAACGCCATCCCATCAGATGTCAAGGAGATAAATAACTATACAACTTTTAGAAGACATCTGAAGGCAGCCCTGTATCAAGAAGTTTGGTTATGTTTGTGTGTGTGTTGGAAGCCTCCCAGAGTGACTGGGGCAACCCAGCTAGATGGGTGGTATATTATTATTATTATTACTACTACTACCAGCTTATAGAAGTCTGATAGTCATTTGCAGCTCCATCACCCAGCTGCTGCCCCCTTGCCTCAAATGCAAGGGTTCAAACTGGGGAAAGATTCCTTCCTGAAACCCTGGAGATCTGCTGTCAGTCAATGTAGGCAATATTGAGTTAGATGGGTCAGTAGTCTGACTCAGTATAGTGACAGGCTGTCACTCAGTGGTAGAACATCTGCTTTGCAGGCAGAAAGTCCCAGGTTCAATCCCCAGTGGCCTTTCCAGGGAGGGCTGGGAAAATACTTCCTGCCTTAAACGCCGAAGAGCTGGTACCAGTCAGAGTAGTAGACTGTACTGAGCTAGGTGGAGCAATGGTCTGACTTGATGTCAAGTAGCTTCCTATATTCCACTATTGTGAAAGGTCTCCACCCTCTTACAGTCTGTGATGTTCACACTGGTGGTGCAACACACACACACACACACAAATAATAATGATAAGAGCTTCAACATAAGCCAGCAATTAAAGAGGAAGATAGGCATGGAAAACCTCCTCAGCCACCATCCCACATGGCTGGAACATAGCTGTCAAGTTCTCCCTTTTTTAAAGGGAAATTCCCCTATGCTGAATAGGCTTCCCTGCAAGAAAAGGGAAAACTTGACAGCTATGGGCTGGAATGCAGTGGAAGGAAGGAAAGGAGCTCTGGATTCCAGGTGGTGTTCATCAGGTCCCAGAGTTGACCAGAGCTGGGCTGGGCTTGACTGAATGAATTGTCTCTTGCAGAGAGAAGACACCGCCACGGCCTCAAGGCCAGAGACCTGAGCCGGAAAACAGAGGGGTGAGTAAGCTACGATTTGCAGCCTTTGGGAGTTACTTCTGTCTCTCCCAGAAGTACAAACGAGACAAAAAGGCATATTGCTCACCTTTAAGGCTATGAAGAGCAACGTACAAGCTTAAACCAAAGCATCAGAACACCCTTGTTCTGTCTGGTGCCTTCCGTGTGTCTTGGACTACAGCTCCTATCGGCCCAGCCAGCACAGCTCTGCTGGCCGGGGCTGATGGGTGCTGTAACATCTGGAAGGCACCAGACAGGGCAAACCTACAAGAGTCAGTAGACTGGGCGACCTGCCACTCTCCCATACTTTTCCTTGGGTTGGAGAATGATTTTCCTTCTCCTCCTCTGGGCACCTGTTGGCCCCTTGTACATTCTTTTAGCTCTGTGGTCAGGAACCTCCAGCCCTGGGCCTAATTTGGCCCATGAGGCTGTTTTCCCACAAGCCACACCCTTCCGCCTCACACGTCATAATATATTGCATCAGGTGTGGAGCAAGTAAAAATGCGGCCACAAAGAAACAACTGGAAGCCTTAAAATGTCCTCCGAATAGTTTCTTGGCAAGCACAGTTCTTAAATTCGGTGTCACTGGGATTAATTCTGCTTGAGAGCTCCCAACTGGAGGTCCTGAACAAAGCCGATTCCTGCCAAATGTGGGACTTGAAGACAGCACTGATCAGTTGTCCCACTCTTCCTCATCCTCACAACAATCCTGTGAGGTAGGTTAAGCAGAGAAAGTAAATGGCCAGAGGTTACTCAGTGAACCTCATGGCCTCCTAAGGTCTCTTAGTTTGATGTTGTAAACACTGCCCCACACTGGCTCTCAGTAATCATGTTTCCTTTTTGTAGGATTTTTTAAAATGTGGATTTTGAAAGCCTGTGGGGCCTGTGTATGTAAACAGACTCTGATTATAGTTGGTCTCCAATAAGTCTGTGCTACTGGGGAATGAAGAAGGATATATGTAAACATACAGTGTGTGTAGACATGGGGGTTATAAATAGCCGGTTGTGTGGGGTTGAGAGATATTGGACAGGCTGCAGAATTTCCTAGCATGAAGATGGGGAGCATACCTGACCTGATGAAATAATTGCATTTTTCCATGCAAGGCAGCTTGGAGCCTCCAGGGTCTACCTGTGGGCCTCATTGCTTCAAACAAACAGCTCTGTTGGGTGTCATTAAGAAGCCTTTTTCTTTTCTCCGCACTCCCTGCAGAGTTGGTGGTGCCTTATTAAATCAGCAGCTGAACTTGAGAGCACCTTTTTAGCAGATGCTGCGGCCAGCACTAAGACTGCTGGAGCAAAAAAGCCTTGCTTGCATTCTGCTCTACTGGCATGGCCTTGAGGATCAGCACAGAATGCCCCGTCTCTGATTAGATGGCCAGCAGTTGGTAGTACAAGCCATGTGGCCTGTCCCACGCGAAGAGAGAGAGGCTCAGCTGTGGCAAGTTCTCTCATTGGACTCCAACTCCCATCAACCCCAGCCAACATGTATGATGCTGAGGCTGATGGGAATTGTAGTCCAAGACCACCTGGAAGGCTCCAGGTTGTGGAAGGCTGGTGTAATCCTGGGGCAACGTTTCCCACATTCTTGATAGGTGTGTCACACTTATTTTCTGGATCTAAATTGGAAACAAACTCCTCCACCTCGAAAAGGATTCCTTTCAGAGTGTAGTAAGAAGGAGAGGAGCTGGGTCCCTATGTTTCTACCTGTGTTGTGGCTTCTCTTGGCGGGCCTTGTGATATATATAGATGTAAAGAGATAATGGTCTCTAAGAGCAGGTGTCTTGCTGCATTTCTGCCTCAGAAGCGACAGGGCAATCCAGACACCCCTGAATCAGAGATAATGAAGAGTTGCCCTCCTCCTCATCAGAGGCTAAGTGGAAAGAGGTGAGAGCAGGAAATCGTGCAGATACAATGAGCAGGTGCTTCTGTGAGGGGACATTTTGGGCTCAGGAGAGAGGTGCAGGGTGTGTGTGTGTAAATCATGCCACACAGCCAGGGGCCATTCATAGTAAATCATAGAGAAGGCAAACAGGTCAGCATTTCACTTCGTAAACTAGCATGCTTGGAAGGTTTCATTATTCCCTCCCCCACTTGTGGTTCTTTTCAGGGCTTCCAGGGTTTTGGGTTTGGCGATGGAGGCTTTCAAATGTCGTTCGGAATTGGGGCATTTCCTTTTGGTATATTCGCTACAGCATTCAACATAAACGACGGTCGGCCTCCCCCAGGTAAGGAGCACTTTTGAATTAAAAAACAACAACCCAGCAAGCCAGCAAATCATTGGTTGCACTCACCATAATTATAGGACTGACAGATCAAAAAAGCTGGCACTTGTCCATTGCACTTACGTTGCTGTTTGTGTAACCAGGGGCAAGTCCTGATGTTTCATTTGTTTAGAACCCTTTGAATATAGATAAGCTATTCTGTTTTTAAAACTTCAATCAGATGAGTGCGGCTTATCTTCTGTTCCATTTTTGTTTTGCTTTTAAGTACAAAGTGAGAACAATACTTTTCTGCTTAGCAGTTCCCTGTGAAGTGATTCTCAGTGGTAGGTTTGTAACGAACAGCCTCCAAGCTGATTAGCATCACTATATGGAGTAAAACCAGTTGAGTCACTTATGGTGGCCCTGAATCCTGAGCAGGCCCTCTCCTTTGTGCATGAGCCAAAGCCTTTGACATAACTTCAGGGCTTCTGTGGCCTTTGACGTAAATGTATTTCATGTCCACCACCGAATATATTAAGTTTCCTGTCTCTTATGTCAAGATTTGAAAGCAAATCTGAAAACCCTTGTGGGTTTGTACTACTTAAGAATTAATTTTTTAGTCTGCCATTTGCTGACGGAGATCTCTTAAAACCAAATGCTTTCAACTTGAAATGTGCTGGGTGTTTTCAGTGACAGGCATGCTATCCTTACTTGATCACCTTTCTGCTTTTTTCATGTAGACTGCTGCTGTTGCCTTGTCCTTCTTAGCTCTGGCTATATGCAGGGAGTCACAACAATACAAGATGTGGGGATATCACTATTATTATTAATTTTTTAAAAAATCGTAGGCTGGCTTTCTGAGCAAAGCTCCCCAGGGTGGCTTATGTAATATACATTTCTGGAATGTAACAGCAGTGCAAAACAGAACGTTTCAGCAAATTCTGAGCCACTATAAAAGTGAAATGATCCTGCAATAATAAAACACGTACACAACCCAGAACCAAAACAGCCCGGTTTATCCATTTCACACAGCAAAAATATAATGTATCGTTTGCTGAAACAGAGTCTTCAGAGCCTTTTTAAAGGCCTGCAGTGTGGTGATCTTTTGAATGCTGACAGGCAGCAAACTGTAGATCCAGGGTGCTACCACTGAAAAGGCCCTGTCACGCCTGCCATTTTCACTAACTGAGGCAGTGAGCAAATGAGGAGGGCTGCCATTGTTGATACGGGTTCAAGCAATCCTTCAGATAACCTGGGACAGTTAAAAGGGCCTAGGGAAGTCTTATAATGAAGATGCAGAATGGCGGCTGATTCCATGCTTTTCTGCTATTGGGTCGGGAAATACACTGATTTTGTTTGCTGAGAGAGGTTCCCTTTTATTTCTGTCTTCCCAGCGGTTCCAGGGACTCCCCAGTATGTGGACGAACAGTTCCTGTCCCGCCTCTTCCTGTTTGTGGCCCTGGTGATCATGTTCTGGCTCTTGATTGCTTAACCTTGCCCTGTATTGTACCCGATAAACCTGTACCATGGTTTGTCGGGCTCCGAACTGGTCACAGACGACTGCTTCTTCTTCTCCGTGCCCCACTGCCAGCCTCTCGGTGTCTGGTTCCATAGCTCATGGGCTCCCGCAAGCCCCGATGTCTACTGCAGTGGGAGGAGGACTCTTGCTTATTATGCCAGAGTAAATGGAATTAAAGGTCTCTCTTTAAAAGCATTCTAAAGTCCAGCCATGTGTCACGCAACAGGTAACTGGCTAAGGCTGTGAACCTAGCTTTTGAGCTTCACATGCCAAGAGGGAGCATTGTTTGAAATCATGTGCCAAGCCGTTAAACCAGGTGCTGGCCCTGGAGGGAGAGTGGGTGGCAAGGCCAGGCATGGAAACACTTGCCCTGTTTCTCAGATGAGTCTTGCAACCCAACAGCACTGAAGGGAGGGAGATCAATGGACCGACCGACTGCTTCAGAATCCAGTTGGATACGTTGACCGAAACCAACTTGCTCCTGGAAATTTTTCTTCTTATGTGAGTACAACTTGGGAAGACCATCGGGCGGCAGGTGAGGTTACCTTAGGAGTATTCTCTTCCTGCTGTTTCCCACCTAGCTGACCTTTTCCCAGGGATATTTAAACAAGTTAAGGGATAAGAGACTCTCTCACCCTGAAACAATAAAATACCTAAACTTCCTGGAACCAGGTGGGGCACGTTCTCTCATCTCAGGGCTGGGGGTGGGGATGTTGGACACCAGAAGGGTCCCCTCTGGGGTTGTTGCACAGCACACTTCCGCATGGATGAAAGCAGTGTTGTTTTCCTAAAACTTGTATAACAGCTTTCAGCTCTTAATTTGGATGTAGACAGTTCTGGTTACTGTAGTCGTTGACACGCATTTGCTCCTTCCTGAGATGAATCCAAAATTGTCGTCTCCCTGTCCCCCAACTTCTTGGAATGGTTAGTTTGAGAAAAGTGGAGGACAATCTTCTTTTGAGCATTTTGTTCTTCCCCTATAAGAGTTTCTGCATAGTGAGAATAACAGCCTTAATTGGGGGCTTATTCTCAAGCTCCAAGGGGTCATTAGTGTGTGAGCTTTTTCAGATGACCAAAGATGATATTTTGAAGGGTCGATCATGAGCATGAGCCAGCAGGAAGCTCTCCTACACAAGCCCCATTGAAACAAATCTTCCGGTTTCCACCTTTCCCAGCCTTGTTGTCTCTCCATATGTTGTAGTCCGGGAGTGGGGGAACTGCGGCCCCTTTTAGCCACCGCGAATATGGCCAATGGCCAGGGATGATGGGAGTTCTTGTTCAACAGCATCTGGAGAGCCAAGGGTTCCCCACACTTGTAACCCAAAATCCCAGGAGAGCACCAGGTTGGGGGAGCTGTCTTCTTCGTTTCAGTGGGACCCACATGGAAGAACATCCCACTTACATGCATCTGAACTATTTACACAATGGATTCCTTTGCAGGAGTGGAAGGGGCCTGGGAATATTGCTTTAAAACTGTTGCTGCTGAATCTTGGGAGATTCACAGGACCAAAAATGAACCTTCCTCACTCCCTGACCTCACACTTTCTTGTAAATCTAAGGGTCTCTCCTCAAAGACTCGTGGGTTTCTCTCTTGTTTTGCAGTGCTTTTGATCTTGTTTTTTTCCTCCCTACTCCTTTCCCTATTTCTGTAGCAGCAATTTTTTATGAGTTGCTGAACAAATCATAGCCAGCAATACTGAAAAGAACAAATTGCCTAAGGGGCTTCTTTTTTTGACTAAGGTCTGATAGCATAGTAAAAACCAGTCATTCCTACAGTAGAAACCAGGATGGTTGACCTTGCATCCCCAGTAGTCACAGTGAGAGCGTTTCTCTTTTTATAAAATGTAAAATCCTTCTGTCAATGGTTTTCCAAAAAGTGCTCAAGGGCCTGTCAGTGACATAAAAAAGACTAACCTGTGCTGACTCCTAGAACCTGCATAGCTTAGATTTGTTTTGTTGGGGGAGAAAATAATGCCACCTACTGTTGATAAGGTAAAGTGAAAACCATCATAATATATAAGGGATCTCTGGCATTTCGTTCTTTTTACTGTTCATGAAAATGAGTACCATGGAACTAAAGCTGCCCTTCTGAAAGCAATTTTGTTAAACGGTTTGCTGTAAAGCTTTTTTTTTAAAAAAAGAATAAAATCTGTGGCAATTGGGAAAGAGAAAATTGAGAAGTTCTGTTGTTATGGATTTAAAATATTAAAGCAGATTTAACTGCCTTTGGACCTTTTAAACATGTGGAGTATTATATTTTTGCCAGCTGCTACCTGAGCAGAAGGGGATCTGTCAACCAAGGTGACCACAAAAGTACCTAGCCTGATTCAAAAGGTGCTGGATTGGGGCGAGTCCCACTGATAATTAACATGGCTCGTGTGGGTTGTATACTTAATGTTCAAATGGTCCAGTCTCCATATTTTCCTGAAACTGCAGGAAAATATGGCACCTTAAAGACCAGCAAGTTTATTGTAGTGTAAGCTTTCATGGACTCTACAGCCCCACTCTGTTGCCTGCATCTGTTGGAGTTGTCTTTAATGGGGGCAGAAGATTTTGCAGTTTAACCTGGTTTTTAAGGTGCCAGAAAAACACTCTGCTGTTTGGATTTCTACATATGAACACGGCTTCCCCTCTGGAATGTCAAATTTACTTGTGGGTTTGAAATGGCCTCTGGAGTTCCCCTCTGCCCTGCTGTGCTTTTTTTGTATTTGTATTCTTTCTCCCCCCGGAAAAAACAAACCATGTATTGATTGTACTTGGCCTATGGTTAGCAAAAGATGGCACCACTGTGCAACACCATTGTGATTCACTAATTTTCACTGTTGTGAAAGTAATTTAGAATAAACACATTTTTACATTACCTTACGTCTGCGTGGAATTCTTGTTACTGTCATTTAGTCATCTGCAACTACTGTATATGAATGTTGCTGAAGAGGTAAGTTAGCCATATTGTTTGAAGTAAAGGCTCTGCTTATACACCTGCTCATATTTGGGATAATCTAATCAGTGTAATAATGTTGTTACTCATATGCACTTGGTACTATCACAATTGCCCATGAGGGAACTTCAGAAGGGGTGGAGGTCTTATGAATGAAACGATTTTGAAAGTGGGGTGGGTGGGGAAGTGAGAGCCCTTCAGCTTGATCAGGCCAAAAGGCCGATCTAGTCTAGCATCCTGTTCCCACAGTGGCCATCCAGATTGCCCAACTGGGATCCTGCAAGCAGGACCTGAGTTCAAGAGCAACTCTCCCCACCTACGATTCCCAGCAATTATGGAGGCAGAGCATAGTAGCCTTCTCTCAATTTGTAGGCAAAGGAATTTGTGGCAGCAAATTCCAGGTAAAAAAGATCAGGCACCAGAGTTGTTAGTTACAGAGTTCCTAAAAATACCAGCTGGAATAGGGAAATGGATCAGGGTAAGAAGAAGCCCAAAAAGTTGCTGGAGGAGCCTTCTTCCCATCTCTCTGATGTAGCATGATGCAGTGTCCTGGACTACAACTCCCATCAGTCTTGGCCAGCATGGCTGTGTGATGCTGGGGCTGAAGGGAAATGTAATCCAAAAGACCTGGAGGGCACCAAGTTTAGGAAGGCCGAGTGGCTGCTGTCAGGTGACAGTTGAGTGGGACAAATCAGAACAAAGTGGTCTCAACTTGGCATATTTCATCAAGGGGCCCTGCAGTCATTTAAATTCTTTTTTTAGTTTAAACCCTGGGTGGTTTTTTAAAACCATAGTGCTGATTTTAAAATTGTATTTTTATTATTTCCCGTGTGTGCCAGGAACAAGTATGTACCATTACAAGTATGACAGATGATTTTTGTTAAAACCAGGGGTGGGGCGTGCAGTTAAATGACTCCTCAAAAATCCCAAGTTCTCACCACAGCCTCGAACTAAAGCCAGAACCATGACCGTTTACACAAGCACCATACATACACAACAGCAAAGTGGCTCAGAAAAGCTGTCTATAAAATTGTGGCAATAAGTGGATACCATGTATCATACTGTTTCCTCTGACTCTCCTGTCACCCCAGCGTCTTCTGAGGAGGTCTACTGACCGCTGTTTTGCTTCTTTTGCCAACTGGAGGGACCCATGGGAAATGGCACCCCGATAAGCGGGGCAGCGGAGTAAATCACACCAGGCTTTCCCCCCCTTATTATAATAACAGCTTTGGAATGTTATTATTGTTTGATTTATATTTTGCAATAAGCTTCTAAGTGGTTTACAAAATATAAAAACCAGTTATACTGTTAAAATACAAACATAATTAAAAATAAACAATCCCATTAGAACAATAAAGCAATTAAAAAGGAGACTGGGTCCACATTCACACCATACATTGGAAGCACTGTGATACCACTTTAAACTCCCGCAAAGAATCCTGGGAGCTGGAGTTTTTTAAGGGTGCTCTGAGTTGTTGGGAGAATTCCCCACCCCACTACAATTCTCTGAGTTCGCAGAGCAGAGGGATTGGCTTTCTTAAACCACTCTTGAAATTATAGCTCTGGGGGAAGAATTGATTTCCCAGGATTCTTGGGGGAAAAGCTTGTTTAAGACAGTGCTATTGTTGTGCTTTAAATGTATGGTGTGAATGTGCCCCGATTCCTTATTTTTTGAGGTAACTTCCTTGCAGTATGTACATTCAACATGCATTTTAAAACACATGGCTTTCCCTTGAGAATGGTAGGAACCTTGGTTGGTTAAAAGTACTGAGGGTTGTTTAGGAGAACCCCTATTCCCCGAAAACTACAATTCCCAGAGTTCCGGGGAAGAAGGATTGCCTGCTAGACTGCTAGGAAGGGGAAATAAAGGTAAAGGGACCCCTGACCATTAGGTCCAGTCGTGACCGACTCTGGGGTTGCGCGCTCATCTCGCGTTATTGGCCGAGGGAGCCAGCGTACAGCTTCCAGGCCATGTGGCCAGCATGACAAAGCCGCTTCTGGCGAACCAGAGCAGCGCACGGAAACGCCGTTTACCTTCCCGCTGTAGCGGTACCTATTTATCTACTTGCGCTGCACTTTGACCTGCTTTCGAACTGCTATGGGAAATAGGGGTCTCCTAATAACTCGCAGCACCAGTAACAAATTACACTTCTCAGGATTCTTTGGAGAAAGTTATTGTTCAAAGTAGTATCATGGCGCTTTAAATTTATGGTGCAAATGCCTGGGATAAAAGGATGCTACAAAAGGGGGATAAGGGGATGCAACATTGGCGTAACGCCCTTGTTAGGCCACCCTAAATACCACAAGAAAATACTGTATAAGCCAACTTTAGCTTTTCCCGGAGTTCTTCCTTAGGCAACCATTCATCGTGCAACCGCCCCAGTTCCTGTCCTGCTCTCCCCCGACCCCCGCCCTTTCTGGGAAACTTAGCGATGACATCACCGGACGGATCCTCTTGCACGTGCAGCGGCTAAGTGGGCAGGATCGGATAGCTCTGATTGGTCCCCGGCGGGGGCGGGCGTTAGAAATGAGCCAGCGGGTTAGCGAGTGAAGACAGAAGGGGGGCGTGCGACCACGGGCCAGTCCGGCGCTCCTATTGGTTAGAAATGATAGCCGAGGGAGGGCGGGGAAGTCAGCCGAGGCAAGCGATTGGTCGCTGTGGGGGGAAAGAGGCGGGGCCCAGCTCCGCCGGGGGGCGGGGGCGGGGTGCCGCCTGAAGGTCCAGGTGCGTCGTCGTCGTCGGTGTCCTCTCTGAGGCGGAGGAAGATGTGGCCCACCCCGCGCTCCGTAGGGGCCGGATAACGTCACCCTCGCTTGCGCGGCTGGGCTTCGCTGAGGGAAAGCTCGGAGGAGGTTGTCCGGCCGGGGCGATGGACAGGGGGCTTGTAGCCGCGCCGGCTGCAGCGGCTGCAGCAGCAACAACAACGGGTAAGAGAAGCCAGTTGCTGAGGAGCCCGGCCCGGCCTTTCACTGGCGCGCCCGCGCTATCTCATCCTGTCCGGGGTGGGCGGGGCCGGGGCCTCGTTGCCGGGCAACGGGGAGGGGAAGGGCGGAGGTGAGCAGGGGCGGTGCTGTGTGGGCGGGGCCTCTATCCCAGCGCCCTGCCTCCATCGAAGGACAGCCAGGTGTTCCTAGTCAGCGAGCAAGGCAGGAAGGCAGGCAAGGCCTCCACCGACCTGCTGGTCTTTTTGCCTGGGCTGGATCGTGTGAACCGGGAGGGCTAGGCCGGTCGAGCTCTTCCCCTCTCCTGCTACTTTCGCAGGGGTACAAAGAGCGAGTTATTTAAATAAATGATATATGTGTATATGTTGGGTTTTTTAAAAGCTAGGAGTTTTCTCCAACTAAGGGCGCAGAGGCACACCATACACTGAATTTTGAATACCACAATTCTTTTCTTTTCTTTCAAAATTTTTTATTCTTTTTAACAATAAAAATACAAATAAAACACACAAATCCTAAAAAAAAAACTTTAACAATTTTTAACCTTTGTTCTAATCCTTGTACCGTGACTTCCTCAACTCCTTGTTTGCTGCGATTCACTGTTAATCCTATTTAGCAATTCTACCTCGTAGTCCATTTTTATAATTTTACCAAGTCTTAATTCTCATTTCTATTATTCAGTATTTACATCCATCATCTTATCTTTTCTCACTTTACATTTATACTACGCTGCAACTACTAGTGACATTCAAAATCCCTGTCTTATTAATCAATCAGAATACTATATTTCTTCAAATAAACTTTAAAGCTCGACCATTCTTCTTCTGCCGCTTTCTCCCCCTGGTCGCGGAGTCTCCTGGTCAGATCAGTGGTATAAACGTGTTGAATACCACAATTCAACACGTTTAAAGTAAATCGCTTCACCCAGAGAATGCTGGGAACTGTAGTTCTGTGAGGGTGAAACTACAGTTCCCAGGATTGTGTACGGTGTGGCTTTGCCTTAAGTCCTATTCAAAGTAGACTCCTTGACATCATTGCACATGAGTAACTGAAGCCCATTGGTTCCATTGGGTTTTCTCTGAGTTTGACTTAGTTGGTTTCAATTGAAGGTTATTTTGGATGTATGCTTAATTTTGAGAATTCCCAAAGCTGCATGTAGTTTTTATTGGACAGCATCCATGCAGGCTTCTATAGCTGCTCCCAAGCAGAGGTGTGAAAGGGTGACAGTTGCTTCTTATTTGTGCCTTCCCCTGATAAATTTTATACTAGGTTAAGCAACAACACCGAGATGGATGCTGAAGACAATTATAAAGTCTTGGGCTGATCTCTAGTTCACTTACACCTGACTTGTAAATATGCTGGCAGTGTACTTGAATTTAAGTAGTAGCTAAATCTGCAATCCCACTCTATTAAAATAGATGAGTGCTCTGCCACTGACTTTCAAATAGGCATTGGGTTACATCTCAAATGTCATAGCTCTAGCTCAGCAGGCCTGGGGCTTGTTGGCTCATTTAATATACCGGTAGTTTTAAGGCTAGCAAATGTAGACTGCCACTCTCCCTATCTGTGTCTCTGAATGGCTAAAGTTATTTGCTTATTATTACAGTGGTACCTTGGTTTAAGAGCAGTCCGGCTTAAGAACGATTTGGTTTACAAACTCTGCAAAACCAGAAATACCCTGTTTCTCCGAAAATAAGACGTAGCCATAAAATAAGCTATAGCAGGATTTTTAAGCATTCAAGGAATATAAGCCATACCCTGAAAATAAGCCATAGTGATAGGTAGTTTAACCTTGTAGGTTAAACTGTACCATACTTAATAAAAAAAATAAGACACCCCCTGAAAATAAGCCATAGTGTGTTTTTTTCAGGAAAAATAAATATAAGACGGTGTCTTATTTTCAGAGAAACACGGTAGTGTCTTGGTTTGAGAACTTTACCTTGGTCTAAGCACGGAATCTGAACAGTGGAAGGACACTGGTGGCGGGAGGCCTCATTAGAGAAAGCGTGCCTTGGTTTAAGAACGGTTTTGGTTTAAGAATGGACTTCCGGAACGGATTAAGTTTGTAAACCGAGGCACCACTGTAATAAGTTTGTACTGTATCCTGCCTTTCATCTAAGGATCACAGGGCAGTTCACCTTTTGCATACACACCTTCTATAACCTTTCTCTGTTGTCATGCTGACCAACATCTCTCACCAGGATGTATTCACTGATATGACAGAAATGCTTCTCTAGATGGAAGCTGTAATTTTTATTATTATTATTATCATCCTGGCAGCTCTCTAATTGTGCTTATCTCCAGAATGTAGGTTATCAGGGCTGTGCTACTAGTATTCTGTCAGTTCATCAGATTGTGGTGTTGTTGACAACAGCCATGGTGAAGTTGTTGCTTACAGCACTTAAAAGTATTATTTGCTTTTGCCAAGAAGCTTTCAAGCTGCATTCCTAGAAATGGGCCCTTGGGAAACTTATCAAATATTTCTCAGTGGTGGCGTTGGCCAACTTGGTGTCCTCCTGATGTTTTGGGCTGCAGTCCTAACCAGCCTAATGAGAGCAGCAGTCATTGAAGCCAGACTTCCTGAAAATTATTTTTTTCCATTTTTTCCTTGTAATGAACACACCCCAGAATCCTTTGCATGGCAGTCACTGCTACTTTGTATGAAAGAAATGTCAGTAAGCAATGGAGGAATGAGGTGGCTGAAACAGAATTATTGTAAATAAGTGGATTAACTTGCTTTTGCAAAGACATGCAGTGGGTGGCCACATGTTTGAATTGCACTAGGTATGTCTGAAACTAAGAAATTGCCTGCTATTCCCTTTTACTGTTTCAGTTGAAATAACTTTTAACACAGACGTGACCTGTGGCCCTCCAGAGGTTGGTTGATGAACTGCTACAACTCCCATCATCCCTTACTAGTGGGGCCATGCTGTCTGGGGCACTTGGGAGTCCAACAAGAACATGTAGAGAGCCACAGGTTTCCCTTCATTTAACCTAATGCATATTTGACCAGTGATGTTAAAGGAACAAAGGAAGCTGCCTTCTGACTGGGAGTGGCTTTTTGGGGTTTCAGGCAGGGGTCATTCCCAACTCTACCTGGAGATGCCATTGGGGAATGAACTTGGGGCCTTCTGCATGCATGTGCTGTCAGTGCATGTTTGTGTGGCATTGCTGTATCCTGCACCTCTTTGGAGGAAGGCATCACCCCTTTGGGAATGTCCTAAGCAGCAGGAATGGGGACATTAACTATTACCTCTAAGTGGCAGTTCTGCTGCTGATCTTGTAACTTCACAGCTCCAATGAAAAATGCTGGATGGTTTAAACACAAACTTTTCCCCTTACACTTCTCAATCCATGTGGATGGAAGAAGAAAGAAACTTGACCCTAAAAATGAGCTTGTATGGGATCAGTGCAAGACAGGTGCATTGTGACCATTGGGCACCTAAATCTTGCTACATCTCCTGCCTTGCAGGCTGTGATAGACCTTAATTCCCAGGCTCCGTAAGGCTATATTTAAGAATATCTGTGTGGGTGTCTCCCTGACAGCAGGTGTTAAGCTTGTAGTTCCGCCACTAGTTTAGCTAAACAGGCTGGAGATCTTTCTGTCATGCTGAATAACTGCTTTCTGGAAGGTTTGAGTGTAGGATCCGATAGCCTAGGTAGCTGGTAATATAGAAGTCACCACATCAACTATGTGTGGTAGGTTAGGCTGAGAGGCAGTGACTGGCCCAATGTCACCTGGTGAGCTTCATGGAAGAGTAGGGATTTGAACCCTGGTCTCCCAGACTGGAGCTCTCTCGCTTTTTCCATACTGACTTGGTCTTTTCTTTTCTTTACAAATATTTTCCATAAATAGGAAGGGTGTTTGCAAAAAACAGAGAGGATCTGATTAGGGGTGTGGTACTGGACTTGAAAACCATTTCTGCATTAGAAGGCGCAGTGACCTTTTTAGATAAGAGGACAGGGCTATCCATGACTACAAGCCACAGTAGCTCTCTCCTAATAATATTTCTTACATTTCAGTCCCACCCTTCCTCCCAAAGGAGCCCGGGGTGGCAAATGAAATTGTTAAAAAGTACAATTAAAGCAAAAACATATTTGAAATATTTAAGAATATCCACCTCTAGAGGTGGTTGTGGGAATCATAAGTGGGGAGACTGCTGGTTTGCTCAAGTTGTTTTTTGGGCTTCCTTTTGGGGCTTCTGGTTGGCTGCTTTGAAAACAAGATGTGGTGCTGATCTGATAGGCTCTTCTTCCATTCTGGTAAAGGTATGGTAACAGCAAAGGAAGATAAACATCTGAAGCCCAAAACCAGGCAAAAATCTTTGGGAGGTGGCTCAGTGGTGACTTCATATACAATGGGCAATAAGTTCTTTTCTTGCCTAGTAACTACACCCCACCCTGTCCTGACAGCAAATTCAGCACTCTTGAGTGACCCTGAACAGATGCAGCCTCCCCTTTCTGCCAGGGTTTGGCAGGTTCATTTCACGAGACCTTTTCTGAGGGTTCAGAAGTCCCACTGGTGAGACATGGTGCTCCTTTCTGTGTCCTGCCCTGCCCTAGTGCATGAAACCTCCCAATAGGTTTGTGTTAGGAATAATCAACACAGTTCCTATAAAACACTTGGGTGTGCAAAATGCTTCTTGTGTTCACTTGGGAATCCTTCCAGCAGTCTTGTACAGTGGTACCTCAGGTTACAGGTGCTTCAGGTTACAGACTCCGCTAACCCAGAAATAATACCTCGGGTTAAAAACTTTGCTTCAGGATGAGAACAGGAATCTCATGATGGCGGCGCAGCAGCAGTGGGAGGCCCCATTAGCTAAAGTGGTACCTCAGGTTAAGAACAGTTTCAGGTTAAGAACGGACCTCCAGAACGAATTACGTTCTTAACCCGAGGAACCACTGTATGCTAGTATTGTTATTCCCATGTTGCAGATTGAGACACCCAAGGCTTGAGAGAGCGTGGCTTGTGTTGGCCCATTTAATTAGCTCATCACAGAGATTTGACCAATATCTATTTATTTAAAATATTTTTATGTTGCCCTTTCACCAGTTTCCAATGCAGTACACACACACACCACATAAAGTAGCATAACAAGACGTGAGAAATTATAATTTTGTTGCTACCTTAAAAAGCCCGATTTAATAAAAAGTGTCTGAGCATCTTCTACGGTACAAGAAGTTTAAGCAAAAGTTCAGGACTAGTTCAATGGCTGGCCATTCAGGGGCTGGCTCTTCACAAAAGAAACTCCTGCCCTCCCACTTCTCTTCTGGGAATCCAGTCCATTCATGTGTGCTGAGTTAGCATTCTGGGGCAAATGCCAGTGTTATTCTGTTGAATGCTTCCGAGTAATCTCCGGAAAGCAGTGAACCTCTTTCTGAGCCCAGGCGGCAGTTTGGACAAGTGTGGCTGGCTGCTATGTTTGCACAATAAAAGTCTAATTTTTCTCTATAGAGGCTGGTTAGGTAGGCAGGGATCTACTGCTAGATGTCTATGCAATTTGAAGTAGATCAGTGAGGACCTCTGACTCACAGTTGCTTAGCAATTTTATTTATTATGTTTATAGTCTACCTTAAAGGCCATAAGTCCTTCCAAGGTGGCTCACAAAATCAGAATACATGAATAAAATCAATTGTAACACCAAAATAATTTCCCCCTCTAAATTACACTTCTGACATGAAGGTCATGGGGTGTGTGGAAGGCCTGTGAGGTTAGTTCAAAAGCAAATCCCCAGGTTAAGAGTCCTTTAGTTCTAAGTTTGTACATTTTGCATCTGGCTCAAGTTGGTGGGTCTCAGGCTTCTAAGCAGATTCCTGCAAGCCTAAAGTCTGCCCACTCCTACTATAAAGACTTGCGTCTGTTGGAAGTTGCATTAAGAATAGGGGTCCACATATTTTGACAGACCTTGGTCACTAGCCAAAATCTGATGTTCCCCCTCAGCTTCGGCGCCACTTGAAATCTGTTGCTGTCTCAGTACATTTGATGCCCTGGGTGATTACTTTCCGTATACTTGATCAAAAAAGGTACGGTCTTCTTCCCTAGCAAACACCACCGGGGGACCTCTGCACTTTGAATTTTGCTTTGACTTGGCTTTATGATACTGCCACACTCCACAGGATGTGTTGATGGCTAGTGGCTTAGATGGTTTAAGATGGGGCTAGTTAAATTCAGGGAGGAGGAAGCTGTCAGTGGAGGCTATGAGGTACTTCTCTGCATGTCCCCTTCCAAGAGAAGTTTGGACAGTGGGAAGGAGAGAATGGGCCTTTTCAATGGGCCTGCACCACTTGTGGAGCACCCTCTCCAAGAAAACCCGCCTAGCACCTATACGGTTGTCTTTTGGGGTCTAGGTGAAGCTGTTTTCATTCTCCCAGTCATTTGAGCATCTATAAAACAACCATGTTCTTGTTTTATAGCAGGGTGAGCTCCCGTTGCTCGGTCCCTGCTCCTGCCAACCTAGCAGTTCGAAAGCACGTCAAAGTGCAAGTAGATAAATAGGTACTGCTCCGGTGGGAAGGTAAACGCCGTTTCCGTGTGCTGTTCTGATTCGCCAGAAGCGGCTTAGTCATGCTGGCCACATGACCCAGAAGCTGTACGCCGGCTCCCTCGGCCAGTAAAGCGAGATGAGTGCCGCAACCCCAGAGTCATTTGCAACTGGACCCAACAGTCAGGGGTCCCTTTACCTATTGTAGATAGAACACTTTTAGTGTGCACTATACGGTAGTTTTAATGGATATATTTGCCGTGCATTGTGTTTTGGTATTTTACTTTCTGTTGTGAGTTGCTTTGAGACTTCCTTGGTCATGTGTCATGGCAAATAAAGTAAAGAAATCTCTATTGAACCTCCAGCTTCAGATGTCAGAAGGCCAGCTGCCAGGGAGCCTAGAATAGGAGCAGGCCTTTATGCTCTGCTTGTGGGCATCTGGTGAGCTACTGTGGGAAGCAGGGCACTGGACTTGATGGACAGCATAGTCTTTTCTTCCCCCAACTTACGTCCTTAATACGTCTTTGCCCCTTGTGCCTAGGTGAAGAGGAATGGCGGTGCCTGGGATGTGGGGACAGCATTGCAGCCGGCCAGCGACTCTACAGGACTGTTAATGAGGCATGGCACATTTCCTGTTTCCGGTAAGTGAAATCAACTCTGGAGCCTTGCCTTTCTTGGGGGTCTGACCCAGCATGGGTGGGCTTGATTCCATGAAAGATTATGCCATGATAAAGGTGTTTGGGTTGAATGCAGCTAAGCCATGCTTGAACTTCAATTAGTCAAAAAGTCAATTGACTTTAGGACAGAGGGCACAGTCACACCATACATTTAAAGCACTATACCACTTTAAACAATAATGGTTCCCCCCATTATTGTTGTGTTGCTGAGAGTTGTTAGGAGGCCCCTGTGCGTCCGTCCCCCACTGAGCTACAATAAAATCCTAGAGTGGTTTAACAATCCCTCTTCCCAGGAAACTCCGGGAATTGTAGTTCTGGGAGGGGAATGGGAGTCTCTTAACAACTCTCAGCACGCTGAACAAACTATAGCTCCCAGAATTCTTTGGGAGAAGTCATGATTGTTTAAAGTGGTAAAAGTATGGTGTGAATGAGTCCAGAGTCTGACTACATCCCCTTCATCTTTAAGGGGCTGCTAGACACTTTGTTATTTTTGCTGCAACCTCTCTGGAAACTGTTACAGAAGTCTAAAAGCAGTAGATGACTTCTGGGTCCTGCCTACAGGAGGGTTTGGGTGGCCCGTCCTCTCTGTTTTCCCCTATAGGAGAAAACATTTCTCTTTTTGAGTTTTCTTTAAGACCTGATCTGTGGATTTACGGATATTTATTCTGCTTCCCCTGTCCCAACTGCTTGCTTTTTTATAAAGTGTTTACTCTGATTTAATTATGTTATTAATTGAGTTTGTGCTTTTATCTTCTTTTTTGCTTTATTGTATTTTTGCATCCTTGTAAGCCACTTTGATTAGTTTTAATAGAAAAGTGTGGTCAAAATATTAAAAATGAAACTAAATGCAGCTTGCTGACCACTCAGGTGCGGAGTGTGGGCTGACCAAACTGTATCTTGCTGTTCTGGCAGAACCAGCAATAATTTGGTAGCTTGTTCTCCACCTTCTGCTCACCCTGGTGAATGCTGCTGTCACCCTCTGGGGAACCCCGCCTTCCTTTTCAGCTTAGAGCTGGGAAAAGGGTGGTGACAACAGTTTCATTGAGCTTTGGAAGTTGCAATGCTTCCCTCTTCTGCTCCAAGATGGAAAGGACGATGGATCTTCTGAACACCAGAAGTGTAAAATTATTGGAGAAATTGAAACGCTGTGTGTCTCTGAGAAGGTGAAAAAGCAAGCTGTTGAATTCTCCTGAAATGCATCTGTGGTGCTACTGCTCTTACAACTTTCCAGCTACAGTGAGCAGCTCCCTTAGCAAAAATGGTTAATGGTGAAAGGAACTATATCTGTGTTTGCTTATGAGTCAGGCACAGGTATGCGCTTTCCCACCCCATCTGCTTTTGCCTTTTGCACCTGTAAGGTTTCCTATTGTGAGGGTCATGTTAAAGTTCCCTTGTGGTAAATTGGAAGGCTGAAAGCAGCTGCAGCCCCTTCTCCAGTTGGTGGGTGCCTGTGAGAGCAGAGAGGCTGGCTGGCTAGCTGGCTGATGAGCAGCCCAGATTGTGCTATGGGCTAGATAAATGATGGACTTGTGCCCTATGCATTATGCCACCCACATTCTGGGGTGCTCTAGTCAGAAGAAGCAGCAACTGGTGGAGTCCTGTCCCTCCTGGGTTGACTACCAAGACCTGCAGCTGTTGAATGGTCAATCTTTGTGCTAGTTTAAGTGTGTTACCATTTTTTACTGTTATATTCTGTTATATTCTGTTATAATTTTATATATTATACTGTTATAATTATATATATATAATTATATATACTGTTATAATATACATTCAATATTAAAGTTGTTTACTACAATTGTACATATATATGATAAGTGCCAAGTAAAAAATTTAAATCAGAGACCCGCTAGCTACTAAAGATAGATATTTTCTTAATTACCTACATAAACCTGGCAACACTGAAAAATTTCCAGCAGAGATGTAAATATTATGAAGCAGAAGGTGCCTACTTAATCTCTATTGATAGAGCTGCGTCTCTGACCCTAAAGGCTCGGTTTCTTCTGTTAAATGAGCCTTGCTAGCTTGGGAGATGACCAGCAGATGATCACAGTGATCAAGTTGGCATATAAGGGTACATGATCCCTAGCATTCAGGGATTTGTACGTTTATAATAGATTAACTTTATTTGCAACTGGTGGTGTGATAGATGCCAGGGTCTCTCCAAACCCTTGGAGCTCAGCAGGCTGGCTTGACTTCCCCCTCCTTGGGCCAGTGGTTGAAATGATATTTTCTGCAGTAATATTTATTTTACAATCACCTATAACACTAGGTGCTGTATAATGATTGTGAAGGCAGAGCATAGTCCCTGTGGCTAGTAGCCATTGATAGTCTTATCCTCCATGAATTTGTCCAGTCCTCTTTTAAAGACATCACTCCCTCCTAAGAGAGCAGATGTCATAGTTTTAACCATGCTTTGTGTGCAGAAGTTCTTTCTTTTATCTGTCCTGAATCTTACAACTTCATTGAATGCCCACAACTTCTAGTGTTGCGAGAGAGGGAGAAAAATATGGCAGTCCTCCTTTCCAACTATCTGGACTATTTGTCCTTTATGTGCAGCCGAAGGAGCCCTTGGAAGGGCTTTGCAGGGGCTGTAGCCGCTGCAGGGGACACTCCTCATGTCCTTTGAGTGGAAATGACTCAATTCCGCCCATCCTTGACTTCCTTATGGTTGCATCAAGTTCTAACGCACTCTGCAAAAGAAGAAGAACCAGACTTGGATGTGTCGGGAAAAGAAAAATCCCTGCCAAGTACTCGAGCCCAGGGATCCGTGTGCCCTGCAGTTAGACAACATCCCGCTGCCCACTGCAATCTCTGCTTTCCTTTTTGTTCTCTGAAAAGGACTTAGGATACTTCACAGTTTGTGTTCAACAGTTGCAACAGAGAAAATGTTCCCCCTCCCGGAAAGCAAAAGGACAGCCCTTTTCCTTGCTTGGAGGAGAGTGGTGAATTGGTGGTTGTTTGTTTTAGCACATGGATTCCCCCTTTCCCTCCCTCTCTGTGCTTCTTGCTTGCTTTGAACATTCCTGTGCCAAACTTTTAAGAGGCTGCTGCTGGCGATGGAAAGCCTTTGGCAGCTTGGAGCGGCAAGTTCCGGCAACTCAAGTGGAGGGTGTTGACAGGCTTCCTGGAGGGATTAGCTGACTTCTTGGCCTGGCGCGGAATCACACTCATGTGTTAGCTGCCCCTTCTGCCAGGCTCCTTAGCTCTGTTCCAGAGGGCTGCCCTGCACATCGTTTGTGCCACTTGGGGCCAGACCTCTGTGGTGTGTGAATCCGCCTACGGCAGCCTTCCCCATCCTGACAGCTTCCAGATGTTCAGTACTCCCAAGACCCATTGGCCCCAGGATCATACAGCCATGCTACCTGGGGGTGATCAGAACTATAGTCCAAAACATCTGGAGGAGGGCACCAGGTTGGGGAAGGCTGGTCTAAGGATAAAGACAATTCTATGATTCTATGAATTTGGACCATGGTCTGTTGTCAGCAGACAGACCATAGTTAACCTGCCAGGCAGGGTTCACACTCAAAGCTATAAGCCGTGGTTTACTTAACTGCGGTATAACACTTTGTGCGGTATCTGTATGGAGCCTTGGAATGTAAGGCAGCAGAAGAAACTTTGCCCCTCCCCTCGTTCCCTCTTTGACTGATTCTGGCTGCTACAGGGAGCTCTACTTGATGTGTCCCCGGGGAGAGATTGGAACTCCTGCAAGCTAATAATCTGTTGGGTGTGCCTCCTAGGAGCGGTTGCCGAGTGGCAGCGCCCCGTGTCCCCATGAGCTGTGCTAACAAGTGAGCGCTAATGAGCCGCTTGCAGGTGGAGGAGCAGGAGAAGGTCTGTTTTGCTGAGCTGCTGAGAGCAAAACTCAGTGTGATTAGGCTGCCACTGAACTTCTGTGGTGTGAGATAGGCTGGGGGGTACATAAGGAGGAGAAGTTGTATCCCTGCCTGCTCTTAGTAGGGTGCCATGCCCAGAACTAGTTCCTGATGGAAGGAAAAATAACTTTGGAAAAGCAGATTTGAGGAGGGGTCTGCTCGCCCCATGTGGCAATTCTGCACTCTCTGTTTGGCAGCTGTCCCAAATCTCATTGATTTGAGGTTTTTAAGTGGAAGTTGAATGACCATCTGTCTGGGTTTTTTTAGCTGCGAATCCTGCATTGTAGGGTGTTGGACTAGATTGCCCTTGGGCAGACTTCCTCAAACTCGGCCCTCCAGATGTTTTGAGACTACAATTCCCATCATCCCTGACCACTGGTTCTGCTAGCTAGGGATCGTGGGAGTTGTAGGCCAAAAACATCTGGAGGGCTGAGTTTGAGAATGCCTGCCCTTGGGGGTCCCTTCAAAGTCCACAATGCGATGATTCTATCTGGCACCCTCAGGATATTTTCTACTCCCAATGCCCATCCACCTTGGCCATCACAGGTCAGGTTAGGTCTGATGGGAGCTGTAGTCCAAAACATCTGGAGGGCATGAGCTTGGGTAAGGCTGATGCTGGGATCTGCCTCACATCTTTTCTCTGCCTTTATCTTCTAGGGCAGGTGGGCCCTGTCAGCTTGACACCCTTTCAAGATAAGCCCCGGGTGTCCCACGTGAGACGCTTCCCGCCTGTGTTGGGATGTGATTTTTTTTAATTTTTAATAATGGGGTAATTGCTCATAATCGCTCACTTCAAAAGCTCAACTTCCTGGTGCGTGCATTCTTCTCTTTAACAATGCAAGCGGGTGCAGAGCTCCTGGCTGCCGCCAGCTTAGCCTCTGGGGTGATCTTATTTACGGTTTTAACCTGTGGTGCTCTGAAGGGCTTGGCTCTTGTTGCACTTCCTTGATAGTCTGCTGTCGCTTTCCTGGCCGGCTTTGCCCTTGCCATGAGTGTGTGTGAAGGCCTGGTATTTGGGGGTGGCGTTCTTGCCAGCCACGTCTGCCACTGTGGGTAGGACTGGTAGAGCTAGCTTGCGGGGTGCCACTCCACTGGTTTATTCTGCTGTTCCCTTCACAGTTGTTCTCGCCACAACAGTCAAATCTATCGTCTTTGCCATGAATATAGCAGGGGTGTGTGTGTGTCTGGCAGCGGTGGGGGTGAACGCCGAATAAAAAAATGTCTCCTGCCTGGAAAAAATCTCCACTTCTGCCTCCCCTTCCTGTCAAATAGCCCCTGCCTCAGTTTAATGGGTCACGCATCCATGCTCCATAGGAATTTAATTATTCCTATGCTCTTTCGCTGATCACTGTTTCTGTTTCTTTTTAAAGTATTTGTCTTTTTGCACATACCCCTTCCCTAAACAGTCCCGGGAATTGCAGTTAACCCCTCGAAGAGGGACCCAGGTGGCGCTGTGGTTAAACCACAGAGCCTAGGGCTTGCTGATCAGAAGGTCAGCGGTTCGAATCCCTGTGACGGGGTGAGCTCCCGTTGCTTGGTCCCAGCTCCTGCCAACCTAGCAGTTCGAAAGCACGTCAAAATGCAAGTAGATAAATAGGAACCGCTACAGCGGGAAGGTAAGCGGCGTTTCCATGTGCTGCTCTGGTTTGCCAGAAGCGGCTTTGTCATGCTGGCCACATGACCTGGAAGCTATACGCCGGCTCCCTCGGCCAATAATGCGAGATGAGCGCGCAACCCCAGAGTCGGTCACGACTGGACCTAATGGTCAGGGGTCCCTTTACCTTTACCTTTACCTCAAAGAGCTACAGATCCCAGCACCCTTAAACTATTTTTATGTGAATGTTTATATTGCTGTTTGAATTATCTTATATATTACGTAAACTGCTTGGAGATTTCTTTCTTTTTTATTAGTGAGTGCTTATATATATCTGTATATATCTGTATGTATGTATATATATATATATATATATATAAAATATGTTGATAACCCCCCCCCCTCCAGACACAGGCAAAAGAATTTGTACGTACAGAAGCTTTTCTCTTGTGAGAGAAGGGTTGGGTTCAGTCTGACCTGTTCCTTGGGCAACAGTTAATGTGTCACCAAAGGAACTGCAAGGAATGTGCCTGGGTTCTCCCTTCCCCTGAGGCATCTGGAGGTGGTCTTTGCATTTTTCAGCTCTTCACATCTCAATGGCAATAGCTTAGGGGCACATTCCTGACTGCCCTTGGCTCCCCATCCTTAGCTGCCTGGCTAGCTGTGCCAAGTGCAGGAACTGCCTCAGCTAGTTCTAGTTACAGGTAGGTAGCCATGTTGGTCTGCTGTAGTCGAAACAATATAAAACAGTGGTTCCCAACAGGTGGTCCGGGGGCCCCCAGGGGTCTGCGAGCTATGCCAGAGGGGTCCGCAAGATGCTATTAGAATAAAAAATATATTAAATATATTTCGTATGATAACAGATTTTTTGTTTTGGCCGCTTCCTGCATGAGCAGAGTCTAGCGCAAAACTAGAATTAGATAGAGGCAGTAGTTCTGCTGTATGCCGTTAGGTGGCGCTTTACAAACACTACTGTTTTGCAAAGAGGCAGCGCGCGCATTCTACTAACGCTCACCTCCCCAAGATGCTTTGCGCGCGTCGGCTTCATTTGTGCGCTACTGCGCAGGTACCCTGTCTTCTCCATTCCCCTCCCTCCTCCCTGGCGCGCGCTGCCTCTTTGCAAAACAGTAGTGTTTGTAAACAAAGCGTTGTTTTTCGTGGAAGCTACAGTTCGCGTAGTTAAAAATGGACCGTTGGTTAAAAAGTGGTTCGTTAAAACGACAAAGGCCTACAGATGAAGAGGAAGATAATGCATTTGATGTTCAAGCAAGTAAGTCAGTGACTCTCGAACCGATCTTGTCAGTGTCCATTGAACCTAAATCGTTGGCGTCCCTTGAACCTAACCCTTCCAAGATCAGTGTTAAGCTTACTGGAAAAATTAGATTAGGAATTAGATTTAGGATTAGGAATTAATGGGGGTCCTTGTCACAATAGCGGCTCGATGAGGGGTCCTCGAGAAAATTTTGTTGGGAACCCCTGATATAAAACATTCCTTCCAGTAGCACCTTAGAGTTTGTCATTGGTATGAGCTTTCGTGTGCATGTATGTATCTGAAGAAGTGTGCATGCACATGAAAGCTCATACCAATGACAAACTTAGTTGGTCTCTAAGGTGCTACTGGAATGATTTTTTTTATTTTTTATTTTGCCTCAGCTAGTGTAATCATCAAATCATGGGGCAGGAATTGAGGGGAAAGGGCCTTGCTAGTAGTGTTTCTGGCTTCTTAAACCAAAGGTGCAGGATCACTACTGTGCTGGAGTTCTGTGCTGTCACATAGTGTTGTCCCTCCCTGAAATGAGCTGCAATGGCATTTGTTGGAAGGGCCGTAGCTCAGTGGTATACCATGCAGAAGGTCCCAGGTTCAATCCCCAATGGCATCTCCAGGTTAAGACAGAGAGCCCTGTCTTGAAACCCTGGAGAGCCACTGCCGGTCAGAGCTAGATGGACCAAGGTTCTGACTCCATGTAAGGCAACTTTCTATGTTCACTAAGCTCACAGGGGTGCAGGCTGAAGCCACATCAAAAAGTTTCTGATTCCCCTCTGCAGCCAAGGAATCACAGCGACAATGAACGGGTTATCCAAGAGAAGAATTATGGTTTCCCTGTACGTTTTTGTTGCTTCCTTTAATATGTTTTGGCTGTGTAAACACCATACATTTAAAGCACATTTAAAACATATTCCCCTCCCAGCAAAAAAAATAAATCACGGGAGCTGTAGTTTATTGCTAACACAGCTGCAATTTGCAACACCCTTAACAAACTACAATTCCCAGGATTCTTGGAGAGGAGGGTGCTTTTAAAGTATGGTGTGCATGTGGCCTGTGGGCTTCATCCCTGTGAGAGAAACACAACCTAAAGGGAGTTCTGCAGATAATGCAAAACAAATGGGAAGCAAATGTATGCCAGCTTTGCACTCATCCAGTCATGAGAAAAGATCCTGAGAGCAGAAATGTGAGACCCTATGCAAGATCCAATGATTTTAAAGTGAGTTAACTGATGATAATAATCTGAGCACCTTATGAAGCAACGATAAGGGTTTGGAGGGAAAGGGACCTTGAAATGACACCTGTAGAAGCTTCTTAGCTTTACGTTGGTAAAGATTAATCTTTCTGGAAGTGGCTCAGAAATGTTAGAAGATCTATAAGCAGTGGACTAATCAATGTCTAAACAACAAAGAGCTTTGTGGCACCTAAAAAAAGGCAAAGTAGTACATTGTTCATGTTGAATCACATTAAATTGATTATTTGTTCTTTATTGGGCGGTGAAGTGTTATCTTCCTTGCTTCCTGATGTGTGTGCAAATTTGTGTGTGGAAGCTGCTTTGCAGGTCTCTCTTCAGAAGCAGATCAAGTTTTATGATAAATATATTTCCTGTTTATAGAGAATCTCCTGAATCCCTGCCTTCATCATGAAGCCAACACTCCAAATGGAATCTCTTAGCAGGGCTTTTAGCTGTCTTAGTTTCTTATAGTTTTCACGCTGGGCTCCTGCAAGTTGGCCTCTCATGCAGAAGTGCTGTTTGCTGTTATTCACACAGCAGGACATCATAAAATTAGACTTGAGGATTATCTATATGGATCTTTTTAGATCATGTGGGGGCAAATTTCAGCTCATGAAATCGAAACACTGGGGCAAATACTCTGTGCTGTTCTTTCTCTGTCCTGCCTACTCCCCCCACCCCAAAAAAGTAGAGGATGTGAAGCCAATAAGGGACTTGCCAATTATTCTGTGACAGTTTTTGTTCATGGTATGGAACTAATAATCCAAAAGGGGCGGGGATATGAGGAGGGCATGGAAACGAGGAGTGCATTCCTAGACGTAAACTCACTGCATTGTTTCTGTTTCCAGTGGAGCTCTGTGCAAATGGTCAGGAGGAAAGACTCCCTCTTCCTGAAACAGATGGACTGTGTCAGGATTTATGACCCTGGTGTCACTGACTCTGCACTTTACAGCCGGCTTAAAAGCTCAGCTAAGTGGAAGATCCTGGCAATTTACGGAGGTTATTTTTCCATAAATGTGGCTGGCTGTTGTGTGTGTGTGTGTGTGTGTGTGTGTGTGTGTGTGTACACACGCCTTGCAATTCAACTTCAGTTCTTAGGAAACTTTAGTCACAGGTGTCAGCCCAGCACCTAATGTGCTTCTGTTCTCTACCGCCAAGCCTGCCCTTATCCTGAAAGGAAACCTCTTTAAAAATGTGCAGCATCTGGATTTCAACTTCATAGCCCAAATGTGCCAGCAGACTCTGCAGCAGCAGGCTTTGGGTGCCAGAGTGCAGCAGGCAGAAGCAACCCCAGCGGAAAGTTCTTCTGTGCAGGCTCCACTGAAATGAATGAAAACAATGGCACTGATGATTTCAGGAGGGGCTTGCGCAGGAGAGATTCCTGGTACGTTGTATGTAGCCCATGTCACCTTGAGATACCGTTTGGCTTTTCCATCTTGGGCACCCAAATTTTGCCTTGTCAAATATGAAAAGCCACCGGGGTTAAACTAGAACTCATTGTCCTTTATATTCCAACAAGGCAACATTTCCTGGGGAATAACATAATGTACGTAATGCACAACGGGTCAGAGCACTGGGAAACATATGTAATCCTTTGTAAATCACTTAAATGATTTTAAATCAAGGAAGCAGTATACAAATTTATTTTTTTTAAAAAACACATTTAGATTTTTTCTGACTTGCCCTGTCCCAAGGACTTGAGGGATGTTGCAATGTATCTCTTTTTGTCCTTGCATCCTGTCTGAGGCAGGTTGCAAGACTGAGAGCTGTCAGCTTGCCCAAGGCCATTCTGTGGGCTTCATGGCATTCGAGCCTGGGGCTCCCTTGTTGAAGCATAACACAGCACCATCAGAACAGAACTGTTGACAGGCATGGGTGGTGACATAACTTTCGAGGACATGCATTCATAACTAGATATGCCTTCCCAGTTGCCTTTCCTTTTTGGCTAATGAAGAAGAATGCTTGAACTTGAAGGTTTGTACCATATAAAAAACAAAACAAAAAACCTGGCATAGCACTAGCCTCGGCTAGTTCTCTACCTCCGCTCCCTGGCCTTGTGTGCGTTTTAGGACAAAGAGGCATCCATGCTGCACAGGAAACCTTGTGAGACGAGGCAGCTTTGAGAAGCATACCTGATTGATCTTTCTCTCCCTCCCAGCGCTAAAATCTGTGTAAGGGGATTGAGCTATGGTTTGTTAGGGAATGACAGCAGGACATTCAAGCCCCGGTGGTGGGCTTCCCAGAAGTCACTGGCAGGCGAATGTGGGAAGCAAGGTCCTTGAGAGCCAGTGTGGTGCTGTGGTTAGAGTGTTGGACTAGGACCTGGGAGATCAGGGTTCAAACTTCCATGCAGTCATGTGAAGACCCTGGGCCAGTCACTAATGCAAATCCTAGCCTACCTCACAGCGTTGTTGTTTGTTGTTTAGTCGTTTAGTCGTGTTCGACTCTTCATGACCCCATGAACCATAGCAAGCCAGGCACTCCTGTCTTGCACTGCCTCCCGCAGTTTGGTCAAACTCATGTTCGTAGCTTCGAGAACACTGTCCAACCATCTCATCCTCTGTCGTCCCCTTCTCCTAGTGCCCTCAATCTTTTCCAACATCAGGGACTTTTCCAAGGATTCTTCTCTTCTCATGAGGTGGCCAAAGTATTGGAGCCTCAGCTTCAGGATCTGTCCTTCCAGTGAGCACTCAGGGCTGATTTCCTTCAGAATTGATAGGTTTGATCTTCTTGCAGTCCATGGGACTCTCAAGAGTCTCCTCCAGCACCTCACAGCGTAGAATCATAGAACTGTAGAGTTGGAAGGGACCATGATAGTCATTTAGTCCAACCCCCTGTAGTGCAGGAAACCTTTGCCCAATGTGCAGCTTGAACCCACAACCCTGTGGGACCCCCAAGCATAAGTGCCAAAAAGTTCAGCAGAAATCATCCATTGTTATCACTTGGGATCTGACGTTCAGATAAGGAGGGGAAATATACAGAACCTGTTTCCCTACTCCTCCAACCCCATGATTCATAACCTTTTCCAGAAGAAAGCTATGGTGGATGGTATCAGAGAGGTCAAGGAGAGTTGATGCCTCCAGTCTTCCAGCAAAGGGCAACCGAGTCAGCTCCTGCACCCAAACCAAGCCTAAATCTCCACTTGAAATCCAGGAAATCATAAAGTGTCGGCAACCACCCACTTGCACTCCTGGCCTAGGAAGGAAATCTTATCTGCTAAGTGATAACTGTTCACCTCTTCTGTGTCTGAGGCAGGTCTCCTTAGGAGCAGGCGTGTCACAGCTGGGACCCCACCCCCACCACACTCTTTCCTAGACAGGCATTTAGCATCTCTGAAGCTCAGCTGGCTCCTGCTACATGCAATAAGTCAAAAGGGACAAGGCTGGCTCTTGTTGGTCCGCATCGTGTCCACCTCCTCAAGCCATAAGAAGTGAAAGTCATCCCATCAAAGTTGAGGCAGGGGGTGTCCAGACACCTCCTTTGGCTGCTCTGCATTAGCTATGGTATTCAGTGGTAAAAGTGATTGGTCACAGCCACACCAACCATTCAGTGCGCATGTGAGGCACATGTGTCCGCCCCACCAACAATCCTGGGAGCTGCCGTTTGCCCCGTCCCCCACAGAGCTACACCCTTAACAAACTACAACTCCCAGGATTCTTGTGGGGAAACCATGTGCTTTAAATATATGGTGTAGATGTGTCTTGCAAGCCTCTGTCAAACCTTTTGGAGTATGCTACTGAGGGTTACGTCCCGTTTCCTTGGCTGGGAAAGGTGAAGATGGTGTTGAGGAGCTGCCACCACCACCACGGAGTCACCTTGGCAGTGAGGTCTGATTACTGGCTCGATCCTGCAACTTTGGACTGCTGTGGTGGGTTGTTGGGGGTTTTTTTTGCAGAGGAGGGAGGTTTGTGCCTTGCAGGTCCCTCGATTTCACCTTTTGTAAATGAGTTGTTGTTTTCCCCTGCTAATCATGTTAACTATCCACCTCACTCCTGAAAAGAGGAGCTCCTCCTCCTGTTCCCTCCACCCTCTACCCTTGGGCTAGAACTGGAGGAGGAGGAGGAGGAGGAAGCATGACAACAACTGCTCTAGCCTTGGGCGGGCACAAGGCTAATGACACTGCTCTCCCTTGAGGGGCTCCCAGTTGAAACAGCCTCCTCCTAAGGCTGCTGCTCCCCTTGCGACCATGAGAGCCAGGGGAATCCCAGCGGAGAGCAACCGGCCCAGGACCTGGCACTCCCCTGCACTAGCAGCAGCAGCGAGGCACCCGAATCGGCAGGAGGCAAAGTGAACCCTTTTCCATGGCCGTCTTGGCTGCATGGTAGAAGCCGTCAGACAGGTTTGCGTCTGAGCTGGTCTAGCCAGCACTCCGGAGATGGGAAGCTACTTGTCTGCTCCACCTTCCTTCCTTCCAAAGGAGCCCTTTCGGTAAGCCATGCTCAGTATGTGGCCGGGGGTGGTGGTGGTGGTGGGCAGCTTCCTCTCCACCACCCCTCACCCCACTCCTAGGCTGTTAGGTGTGTTTCTACCCAGTAACCTGCCTGGTAGAAATCTTTCAGGTACCGTAGGAGGGCACAGTCTGTCTGCTTTCTTACCTGCTTAAGGTGGGGTGAGACATGATAGGTTGCTAGCAGCATTTGCAGGTTCATTTGTTTGTGTGTGTGTGTGTGTGTGTGTGTGTGTGTGTGTGTGTGTGTTGTGTTTCAACCTAAAGCACCTGAAACCTCACGTCTTGTTTGCCGGTGTGGTGTGTTAAATGATGGCAGGAGTTGTCTAACAGAGACCTTGTGGCCATAAAGTTCTCTGGGTGACTTGGGGCCAGTTTAAGTCAGAAACTGTAGGAGTGATTCAAGCTGGTGCTGTACCTATCAGATTTCAGATACTTTTGAGCCAGGTTTCCGTAAACCTCTTTCGTTTCCAAAGCAGCCCCCTCGTCTCCTGGATTATTGCTTGTTTTAAGCCTGTCTTTCAAGTGAGCACAAGGGGCCAAGCCTTTAACTCCCACCTTGAGGGGTTCCCTGCCAGGAAGCGAGTGAAACTTGTGGCTAGTGGTGAGGTGGGTAAATGGTGTTGGAATCTCATTTTTAAAAAATTGGGTGCCACAAGGCAGACATGCAAATGGTTAGGAATAATTTGGGGATCTGCTTTTAGGACTTGATCTCTCCCTATGAAGTGTGTGTGTTACTTTATTTATTTGTTTCATTTTATTCACCTAACAATTTAAATGCCTGCTTGATTTGTAAACAGAACCCCTAAGCAGTTTGCAAAAAAGCAAACGAATAAAACAAACATTAAAATGGTCAACGGAAGGCAAAGTTAAAAACAGATATTTTGAAATTTTCAAAATATAATTAAAGCCAACAGTCAAGGTACCGACAGACAGTTTAAAACACATGCCAACATGTCTGGATGGGTTTGCCTGAATGGAAACATTTTAAGCAGGCACCTAAAGGAATGCACTTGCCTGATGTCAGTAGACAGTGAGTTCTAATAGATCGATTTCTTACAAACCTGGAACAAATATTATGGAGCACCTGCAGTAGTGCCAGTTCTGCAGGTCGGAGCAGTCAGATGGGCATTAGTTTCTCACGCTTGCCCTTACACAGTTAGCATAAAAGTAATCCAGTGTCTGTTAGAATATGCCTCCCATTGCCCTTGTGTGCCTGCGCCCCTCCTCCCCCCACTTTAATTGCAGCTGATTCAGGAATGTGCTTCTGACACAGGACAGACTCAGAAGCATTTATTTCATCATATGCAAAAGACCCCATCCTCAATCTGTATGTAGAAGTGGGAAATATTCCTGCCTGAAACCCTGGAGAGCTGCTGCCAGGCAGTGTGGACAGTACTGAGCTAGATGGTTCAATGGTCTGACTTGGGATAAGGCAACTTCCTATGACTTTGTAATCTGCAAGAGAGCAAGTACTTAGATTTTTTTTTTTAAAAAAAATCCAACGTTAGCCATGAGCTTCTTGAGTGAGGGTGCGGGCTTAGGCAAGCTATCATTTCTGAGCCACTCCTCATTCCCATCTGAAATACGGTCTGCCTTAACATGGTGACTGTAATGATTGTGGAAATACTCACACGGTGTGCTCTGAACAATTAGGAACAGCATCATAAAAATAATCCTGCTCAGTCAGTTGAGCATGAGATTCTTAATCTCAGGATTGTGGGTTGAAGCCTTACATTGGGCAAAGGATTCCTGCATTGCAGGGGGTTGGACTAGGTGACCCTTGGGATCCCTTCCCGCTCTATGATTCTATGCAGTGCATTGCTGTGTGTGAAGCTAATAGACTTGTTATTTCTGACCCGGAATTTCACTCACATTCTGAAGCGGCCTTGGGAATGTGCACTGGGCTTCTGCAGGCCTGGGCGGACTTCTTCTGTGAATTTGCCCTGCCTGGATTTGTTTACCGTGACGTCGCAAGGGACGGGTTTTCTTAATGCGTCTCAGCCCCTCACCTTTCCCCCAGAATTGTGCTGCAGCAGCAGCGCTCTTTCAACTTTCCTCAGCTTCCTAAAATTTGTAACATGCAACCTCTGTAGATAAACCAGCTTTGGCAAAGCAGATTGCAATGCCTAGAATTTTGCTCAGTGGACAAGAGCCGCTCTGGAACTCCTCCTTTGGTTCCCGGTGTCCTGAGCAGCCTTCCCCAACCTGGGGCCCTCCAGATGTTTCAGGCTACAGTTCCCGTCAGTCCAAGCCAGCACAACCATATTATGGTGGAGCTGATGGGAGTTGTAGTCTGAACCATCTGAATGGCACTTAGGATGGGCAAAGGCTGAGCAGCCAGACCTGGACTACAACCCCCAGGGTGCTCTGCAGCTGAGAGGATTCCTAATATGGTGACAACAAGGGGTACCAGCATCAGTGTGGAGGAGAACTGGAAGCACCTTCAGGAGCATAGCTGTCACGTTTTCCCTTTTCTCACGAGGAAGCCTATTCAGCATAAGGGAATTTTCCTTAAAAAAGGGGATAACTTGGCAGCTATGTTCAGGAGGCTGCTCGGCACCTCAGTGCTAGAGCAAGCACCAGTGGCCATATTGGCACTGTTGGAGCCCACAAGTGGTAGGGAGAGCCCTGAATGGCAGGGCTAGCCAAAACTCTCTCTATATATAGAAATTCAATGCACATACTGAAAAAAGCACCTGTTCAGCCTTGCTAACTGGGGTTGGTGGAAGTAGTTGTCCCACATGACCTTGCTGACTGGGGCTAGTGACGGGAGTTGTGCAAAACATCTGGAGGGCACCAGGTTGCGGATGGCTGACCCAGTCCTCTAGCACCAGTTAGTCAGCTGCTTTCCCCAGTTCTAAAGAAAGGGAGGAGGGTGGAGTGGAGGGATGAGCAGAGTTTATGGTTGCCCAGTCATTGCAGGAAGCATGTTCCTACGTAGAATGTGACTAATGGCATGTGCGTCACCCCAAACAAGACCTTGCCCAGAGGTCCAGCATCTGAACCTGTAGCTAAATCTTGGGGTTTCTGCTGGGGTTTTCTGCATGCTGACGAGCATGTATTTTGGACAAACCATCCAGGCCAGTGGGGATCTTAAATACTTGCTTTCTCTTTCCCCAAGTCTTGCTGTTGTTTTATCTGGTGCAGAGCCAAGAGTAGAGCGCCTTGCCTCTCTCAGAGTGACAGGCACAAAGCCTATCCTCTGCTATTTAACAGTTCCAAATGCTTTTTGCTGCTGTACAGATAGGCACTTCCTTGCTCATTGGTCCCACTTGCCAGGTCAATCTTATCAACTTAAGTTACAGGCTAGAAGCTGAAGGAGAGGCAAGATTTGATGCTTCCAGGCACGCAGCTGCATGCCAAGGAGGAGGAGTTTCTATAGTAGGGTTAGCTCGCTTATCTGGGTAAAAGTTGGGCAGGGCCCACTGGCTTATGTACAAAAACACCTTAGTAATTAGCTAAGCACTCCCTTCCTTATTCAGCCTAGGGGAGGCTGCTTTAAGCCCGTAAGCAGTGGCCTGGGAGAAGCAGGCCAAAGGAAGCCAGCATCTTCTTCTCAAAGTGACCAAATACCCCAAAGAACCTAGGAATCTAGACAGACTGCCTCTAGCCCTGGAGGTTCTGCAAGAAGAGTGTTGGATCAGGCCAAAGGGTGCCCCTCTGTCCGCACAGCAGCCACCCAGATGCCACAGTGGGAAGCCTCCAAGCAGGACCTGAGTGCAGCAGCAAGCTCCTCTCCTGTAGCTTCCAGCAACTAGTATTCAGAGACATACTGCCTCCAGCAGTGAACATCACATACTGTATAACCATTGTGGTTGCTGGCTATAGGCCTCCTTCTCCGTGAAATTTGTCTAGCCCTCTTTTAAAGCCATCTCAGTGGGTGTCCATTTCTACATCTTGCGGGACTAAATTCCAGAGGTGTGAAAAACTGCTTTCTTTTCATATATGCTAAGCAGTGTTCAACAGCCCAGTCATTAGGCTTAGGACCCTTGTACCTACGGGACCACCTCTCCTGGTATGCCCCGCGGAGGACCTTAAGGTCCAGAAATAACAACATTTTGGAGATCCTGAGCCATAAGGTGGTTAGATTGGCCTCAACTAGGGCCAGGGCCTTTTCAGTACTGGTCCCGACTTGGTGGAACGCTCTCTCACAGGAGACCAGGGCCCTACGGGATTTGACATCTTTCTGCAGGGCCTGGACCCAATCGGACCCCTATGTTCTCCTCCCTTATGGTTTTGATTTGGGCCATTTTAAAATGAGGCTGCATTTAATAAATTTAAATTGTATTTTAACCTGTATTTTAATTAATTGTTTTTCTTTCTTTTACATCTTATTGTAATTTTATTGGTGTCAGCTGCCCTGAGCCCGGTTTTGACTGGGGAGGGTGGGGTATAATTTTTTTTTTTAAATTATTATCCCCTCTCCTTTTACCACCAGAAAATGAAACACAGTTCGAAGCAATTTCCCCAAAACAGATGGGCAAAGGCTTGCTCTCTCCTGTGAGAAGGACTTGGCGGGTTTTCAGGAGAGTAGTTCAGGCTGTGCACCTGGGAGGTGGTGATATGCAGAGCCTGGTGATGTTGTGTCCATTGTTGGAGAGAGACATGCACCTGCCTTAGAAATAGCATTACAAATCACTGGGCAGATAGTTCTACTCTGACCTGTCTCCTGGCCCTGTGTGCTAGGGCAGGCATCCCCAAACTGCAGCCCTCCAGATGTTTTGGCCTACAACTCCCATGATCCCTAGCTAACAGGGCCCAGTGGTCAGGGGTGATGGGAATTGTAGTCCAAAACATCTGGAGGGCCGAAGTTTGGGGGTGCCTGGCTAGGGACATTGGTTCTGTGTGCATGGTCACCTGGCCTTGGTGCTATGTTCATAATGGTCCAAGGATCATGAGTTTTGCAGTGGGAGGGTCAGAGGCCATCCTCTTGTCCTCTTGTGACCACCACCTCAGCATTCAGGCTTCCTTTGCCACGCTGCTTTATTGCGGGCCTCAGAGGGGTGCCTTCTATTCACCGACCCATCCGCAGATGACTTTTGGGACAGCCTTTGTACAACCTGGTGCCCTCCAGCCGCTCTGGACTACAACATCCTCCAGCCCCAGTGCTCCACAGGTCTGAGCAACTCTTCCCATCTGCCCCAGCATCATATGGTCATGCTGGCATTGGTTTCATGGGAGTTGTAGTCCAAAACAGCCAGAGCTCCCCAGGTTGGGTCCGGGGAGTTTGTCTGGAGACTTAAATCTAGGTTCTTCTGGTTTCCTTCCAGGCTTTTTATTTCTGTGCTGAGTAGTGCAGTGTTTCTCAACCAGTGTGCCTCCAGATGTTTTGGGACTACAACTCCCATCATCCCTAGCTAGCAAGGCACACTGGTTGAGAAACACTGGAGTAGTGTATTAGTGTATAGAGAAAAGGGAAGTCTCACCCCAAAATGGAAAGTTGGTAGAGTTATTGCAAAGTTTAGCTATTATGTTAGGTTTAAAAACAGATATACAGTGGTACCTCGCTAGACAAATGCCCTGTAAGACGAATTTTTCGCTTAACGAAGAGATTTTTCGAGCGGAGGTTGCCTCGCTAGACGAATTCGTTTTGTAAAAAATTCGTCTAGCG
Source organism: Zootoca vivipara (assembly GCF_963506605.1). Classification (NCBI taxonomy): domain Eukaryota; kingdom Metazoa; phylum Chordata; class Lepidosauria; order Squamata; family Lacertidae; genus Zootoca; species Zootoca vivipara. Next base: position 16,049,299 of record NC_083292.1, on the reverse strand, counting down.
AATCGCGGTTTCCTATAGGAATGCATTGAAATTCAATTAATGTGTTCCTATGGGCAAAAAAATAAAAATAAAATTTTCAATGCATTCCTATGGGATTCGCTAGATGAATTTTTCGCAAAACGAATTGACTCAGAACGAATTAAATTTGTCTAGCGAGGCACCACTGTATATGTCATGCAGTGGCCGCCCTTATTCTTATTGGTATTATCATTAGTTGGTATTAAGAGCTGGCCCTGATCAGAGTAGACCCACTGAAGTTAATGGACAGGCTCGTTAATTTCAGTGGGTCTGCTCTGGGCAAGCTGAATGCCACTTAGTATTATTTACTGCATTTATTCAGTGTCCAAACTTTTTTCAAAGAGGGCCAGATGTGATGAAGTGAAGGGCTGTGGGGGCCGACCAAAGTTGTTGACCTTTTTCTAGGATTGAAGTTGTTGAGCTTCTTTTACAGTTGGAGTTGTTGAGGGTTTTGTTTTGTTTTTTTATTTTACCCCAGGAAATAAACTGCCACAGGGGTCGGGTTAAGCTGACTGGTGGGCCAGATTAGGCTCCTGAAACGGACTTTAGACATGCCTGACATAGAGCACCCCAAAGGGACTTCCCTTTACTCCATAGCATTGCAGGTTGGCAGATGTAGGTCTTACCTCCCATCCTTTGTTTTGCCTCCTAGTTGCTCCGAGTGCCAGGACCTCCTCACAAACTGGTACTATGAAAAGGATGGGAAACTCTACTGCCACAAGGACTACTGGAGGAAATTTGGCGAGTCTTGCCATGGCTGCTCTCTGCTGATGACTGGGCCAGTCATGGTAAGGATTTGTTTCTGCTTCCCTTTCTGAGTATCCCCAGAATTTTATGTTGTGAACAACCCTGAGACCTGTGGGTATAGGGCGCTATACAAATGATGATGATGATGATGATGATGATGATGATGCAGGATGGGGAAAACTCAGCATCCGAAACCACTGCAAATCTCCACTAGTTACTCTGTTGGTTTCCTGCTGCTTCAGAGGGTAGGACCCCAAACCAGTGGATTCAAATTACAAAAAAGGAGATTCCAACTAAACATTAGGGAGAACTTGCTGACTAGAAGAGCTGTTCCACAGCAGAACAGACGACCTCGGAAGGCGGTGGGCTTTCCTTCATTGGAGTTTTCAGTTGGATGACCATCTGCCAGGGATTCCTTAACTCTGATTCCTGTAATGCAGGGGGTTGGACTGGATGGCCCTTGGAGGCCCTTCCAACTCTGTAATATACAGTGACTGAGCAAGGTTAGGATTCAAAGCCCTAATGATGACATCAGGCTGTATTCCTCCTCCCCCCCCCCTCACCCCACAAAGTGTGTCTTCTGGGAAGGGCCTGGCAGGAAGGAGGAGCAGCTTTGTTTTGAAATGTTTTGGGATGGAGCACAAGACGAAAGTGTTTCCTGTTGAGCCTCCAAGCTGTGCATGCCATAAGGCACTTCGCCTTTGTTCTTGGGACTCAGGCTCCCGTCTTTGTAATATGATATTGAACCTCTCAACAGGTTTGGCAAATGGAAGATTTTTTCAGTGGGAGGTGCATCCTTTTGCAAAAAATCAAAAGGAGCATGCTTTTTGCCAAGAATCTGAATCAGTCTAAAACAGCTTCCTATGTCCTGTGATGTGGTCAGTTTATTTATTTGCACTTACATCCCATCTGTCATGGATGCTTTAGCTGAGATTCCTGCATTGCAGGGGGTTGGACTAGATGACCTTCGGAGTCCCTTCCAAGTCTACGATTCTATGTTTCTATGTTCCCACAAAGTAATGTATATGGTTCTTCCGCTCCTCATTTCATCTACCCAACGACCCTGTGAGGGTAGGCTAGACTAGAGAAATAGTGACTGGCCCAAGGTCACCCAGAGAGCTTCATGGTTGAGTGGAGATTTGAACCCTGGTCTCCCCGGTACCAGCCGGACCCTCTAACCACCACTGCAGTATGCTGGTTCTGCATCATCCATTGCTGGCAGAAAGGACACACTTCCAGATATATGTTCACACCTGTATGTGTGTGAACATATATCTGTGCACAGGATTTGGCCAGAGTTGTAGAACACTGTCTCTGGGCTGATTGATGGAGGGGCTGATGGGAACTGTAGTCCAAAATGGCAAGAGATCACCAGGTTGAGTGAGTCTGCTCTGAAGTGTGGGACTGAGAGCCAGTGTGGTGTAGTGGTTAAAGCATCAGTCTGATTTCATCTTGAGCTCCATGGAGAAAAAGGTGGGATATAAATGCAGTACATTAATATAAATACATAAAATTATTCAGAACCAAGTGAAGGTATCTTTCTTCTGACTGCAGGCGAAACTCTCCATGCCTTGATTTAAAGCTTATTAGGGTTGCTAGACTAGACAGCACTTAGCTCTGAATCTGAGATGCTGTCGAAAGTTAATAAACAGGTCCCCAAATGCATGTTAAGGCTGAAGGTGGAGTCCCAAGTTTTGAAAGGTTGAAGACAACTGCTGTAGGGGAAACTCTGCAGGCCAGCAGCTCATTTCCCCTAGCAAGAGGCTGTGTTCATACAAAAAATGCTTTTTGAGACCCCTAGTGGATTCTAGGGGAAGCGCAGCCCCAAATACCTGTACAGTGGAACCTCGGTTTATGAACACCTCGGTTTATGAATTTTCGGTTTATGAACGCCGCGGACCCATCTGGAACGGATTAATTCACTTTCCATTACTTTCAATGGGAAAGTTCGCTTCAGTTTATGAACGCTTCAGTTTATGAACAGACTTCCGGAACCAATTACACCCATGCTTCAGTTTATGAACGCTTCAGTTTAAGTACTCCGCGGACCGTCTGGAACGGATTAAGCCACTTTCCATTACTTTCAATGGGAAAGTTCGCTTCAGTTTGTGAACGCTTCAGTTTATGAACAGACTTCCGGAACCAATTGTGTTCATAAACCGAGGTACCACTGTAGTACTGTATTCATGTAGTATATGCTATTACAGTACAGTCCCAACTTATATACATTTAACTTGCGCCATTTCAACCAGGCAGGCTGGTTGAAATGGCACAAGTAAAATCCAAGCCAACCAGATGCCCCAATGGGAAACGCACAAGAGGGACCTGAGCACAAGAACCCTCTCTCTTCCTGTGGCTTCCAGCACTTGGTATTCAGAAGCGTTACTATCTCCAACTGTGGAGGCAGAGCATAGTAGTCACTGACAGCCCTCTCTACCATGAATTTGTCTAATTAAATCTATTAAATCTATTTAGGCTGGTGGCCATCATTGGCTCCTGTGGTAGTGAGTTCCATAGTTTAACTATTAAGTCCCTACGTGAGACAGGTAACACCCACACTCCTTGCAACATCCTCCTCTTCCTCCCTTCTCTCACATGTTTTTAAGTTAGGCCTGCTTTTCCAGGAGCACCCGAAGCGACAAAATGCCCCGCCGGCCAGCAATTGCAAACCTTAGTTTGACCCTGCGGTGTGCCATCCAGTTTCAGGAAAAGGGTTGATGTGGCTAATGCACGGTTGAGATTTCTCCATTGACTTTTCTGGGTCTGAAAGCACCTTTGTTGCTTTGCCTTTGTCTGCTCTCCACCTTTGCTTAAACCTCACTTCTCTGCAGGTGGCTGGTGAATACAAGTACCACCCAGAATGCTTTGCGTGTATGAGCTGCAAGGTGATAATTGAAGATGGCGACACGTATGCATTGGTGCAGCACTCTGCCCTCTACTGGTAAGGGGAAGTTAGAAGCCCATACTGCAACTGTGGGGTGCAGGGGGGTGGAATGCAGGCAATAAGATGTGTGGGGGGGGGAGGAATGGACATGGCAGTTCCAGCATAACGTTCTCCCCTCTTCTGTTTAGCGGCAAATGCCATAACCAGATTGTTCTGACGCCGATGATTGAGAGGTTGTCCACAGAGTTCCTGTGTGAACAGCTGCCCTACACGCTGACCCTCATCTCCATGCCTGCGGCCACTGATGGCAAGCGAGGATTCACGGTGGCTGTCGAAGGTGGCTGCTCAACCTATGCCACTAGCGTCCAAGTGAAAGAGTGGGTGATAAATCCGTTTGTATACTGCTTAATGCCGAAACACGCTTCTAAGCTAAGTTTTAAGTATAAAAGCCAATCATACAAGCATTACAGTATAAACGCTCATAGTTAAAAAAATTGCTGTGTTGTTTAATTGCCTATTTTAATTATGGACATTTATACTGTTTGTCCTTCTTAGAGACTCTGGTTGAGAGATCAAAGGGAATGATTGTATCATATAGAAAAGACTTGCATTACTTTAGCTCTTCCCTTTCCCTCTTCGTCATGTTGACATATAAAGGTCTCCCTCAAGGCTGTATATATTTCTTTTTTAACTTTGGTTTTATATCATCGTGACTCTGCACAATTGGAGTTATCATGTTCCCAAAGTGGGCCTGAGAAGATTAAGACAGTCCAGAAAATGGTTTAGTCATTAATAATGTCAAATCTAAAGCTTTTTTTTAGCAAAGTGGGGAAAACTAAACACAAGTAACTTTTTAATTCTAAAGAGCCAGAGCTGATAAAATCTCCCAGTTACCTTATCATAACAGCCTCAGCACCTTGGACTTTACAAATAAAGAAAAACAAGTAGCCTGCTTTAAATCTTTAAACAAACTGCTGAATTTTCAATAACCAATGATAGTCATTGTGTCCAGTTTTAAATATTTTTTTAAAGCAACAATGAGACTGATATGAATTCTTTCTGTGAAAATTTGGGGCATTGCAGATTTTACTAAAATCGAGAGTTCAAAGCCATTTTGTTTGTGTGTGTGTGATTTTAGGGGTTTCAAAAATTACCCCAGCTTATTTAATTAGAGCAGAACCAGGCATGGAAATGGTTTCTGGTCTAAATTATGTCAGGGTGGTAAATTACTGGTGTAGTAGAAATCAGCTGATGAAAGCCAGGTTTCCTGATACGTTTTTAGAGGAACAGAGATCAAAACAGTCTAGGAAACTTTTTGTTGCAAAACTTTCAGAACTATTATCCAGATATTTTGGATTCTCTTTACAGGCACTGAACCCATTGGGAAATGTCCCTAGAAATATTTTTAAACAAAGAGTTTTGGAAGTAGGAATACAAACTGACACAACTGCCCTCACATCCTCAAGTACAGCAAAATGGTTAGCAAGTGTAAAACTTCAGCACCAATTTGAAAAAGTACTTATTTCCTATGACACTGGAATATCAGAAAGCTTTTTCTCAATTTGAACAAATGGAATCTATGATAGAATGGGGGGGGGATCTAATGGCAAACCAGTCCAAGGTGTGTCTGTGAGGAACCAGTACTGGAGGATGTGACTGATAATAGAGAACAGGGAAGAGCCCACCCAGGGATGACTGTAGGCAGCATTGCCTGGGGTTGGACTAGATGACCCTTGTGGTCCCTTCCAACTCTACAATTCTAGGATTCTATTTCCTTAAGCTGTCATGGGGGTATGAAGACATCAGAGTGCTAAATGTATCCTGACAATCTCCTAATGTCACCTCTCTTTACTTTACTTTTCTTCTCTTAGTCATGTTTATTTGTTTTATAAGCAAAACCCCAATTATTTTAAGGATAATATATAATTTATTTGTTAATTTTAACACTGACTGCTGCACTTTTATGGAAGTTTCACTCTTCTGTAGTCTTTGGAGTAGTGCAATTCATGTTGTCACTCCTTGGAGACCCAGAAAAATAAAAATAGTTCTGCTGTCACATGCCCCTCCCTCTTTGTTTATAGAGTCAACCGTCTGCATATTAGTCCTGATGTCCAGAACGCTATTCACCCTGGAGACAAGATCCTGGAGATCAATGGGACCCCGATTCGCACACTGCAAACAGAAGAGGTACGGCTTGGACGTCTCTTTAAGTTCACTTCTTGCTCCTGGTGATTTGAGAAATGGAACAGAATGGAGAAGAGAGAATAGCTCAGGGCTGGTGCAAATGCTTTTCATGCAGAAGGGTTCAGGACTGATCCATGGCATTGCTATAAAGATCTCTGCTGGGAACCCTGTCTTGTGCCCTCCAGGTGTTTTAGACTACAACTCCCATCAGCCCCCATGTCATATGGCTGATGGGAGTTGGTAAAGGATGGAGTAGACAACACTGCGCTATAGATGGACAAATAGACAGACTTGGGTATAAGGCAGGGTTGTTGTTTTTCCCTAGCCACTTGGGCCTTTGGTTTGGTTCCTCAGTTGTCTTCAATGTATCTCAAGGTGCAAGCAAATTTCTCATATTAGTGAGTTGTGGGCAATTCCTTCTCTTTTGTATGTGACATAAATACAAGACCCCTTACTGGAATATGGGCTACTACAAGCGGTTAGAACAGACATCCCCAAACTTTGGCCCTCCAGATGTTTTGGACTACAATTCCCATCTTCCCCGACCACTGGTCCTGTTAGCTAGGGATCATGGGAGTTGTAGGCCAAAACATCTGGAGGGCCGCAGTTTGGGGATGCCTGAGTTAGAACAACATAGGTTTTTAAGGTGTCGCAAGATCCTAACAAAATTTATTAGGGCATAATAAGCTTTTGTGGACTGAGGGCCACTTTGTCAGGTCCATTATTTGTTTGTTCATTTATTTTGTAACGTTTATACACTGCTTGATTGTAAAACAACAACAACAAAGCGTTTTACAAAAAAGATAAAGCGATAAAATTGTTGAGAAGAATTAACAATAATTCAAGACATTTGAAAAGTTAAATTAACAGTAGACTAAAAACAGATTAAAACTCAAATCAGCTTTCTAAACAACTGGGTAGGCTTGCCTAGACAAAAATGTTTTTAGCATGTGCCGAAATGAGTGAAGGCGCCTGCCTGGTGTCAATAGGCAGGGAGCTCCGAAGTGTAGGTGCTGTCATGCCAAAAGATCAAGTTCTTTAAAATGCAGAATTGGTATTATGTGGCGCCCGTAACTGCACTAATTCCAGATGTTAAAGGATTTACAGGTCAAAACCAGCACTTGGAATTGGGCCCATGAACTAATTGGCAGCCTGTGCAGTCAGGCCAGGATTGGTATAATATGCTCAAACCGTTTTGCACTGGCGAGCAGCCTGGCCGCCAAATTCTGCACCTGCTGAAGTTTCTAAACTTTCTTCATGTATAACATGTTGAAGTAATCTAATCCAGAGGTTGCCAGAACATGGACGACAGAAGTTAGGTTATCCCTGTCCAAATGGGGTACAGCTAGGCCACTAGCTGAAGCTGATGGAAGGCACTCCATGTCACTAAGGCCACCTGAACCTCAAGCAACAGCAAGGGTTCCAGAAGTACCCCCAAGCTACGTCCCCGCTTCTTCAGAGGGAGTGTAACCCTATCAGGAGCAGGCAACATCCCATCCATTCATTCTAGGGAACCACCCACTAACAGTGCCTGAGTCTTAACCTGGATTGAGCTTCAGTTGGTTGGCTTTAGTACAGAGACAGCAATAATTACATAATTAACTGTGGACAGTCACAAAAACCTGCATCCTGATTTGCCCATGAGTAAACCTCTTGTAGGTTGAATTGAGGCAAAGGTTGAGGTTTTTGTGTGAGGCTAGTTTACCAATGCCAGTGTGAGGCTAGTTTACCAATGATGTGCTATCAACAACTTTCTGTTTGAATGACCCCTGGAGATGCTCCCTTGGAGGTCTCCCCTGCCTTCATTGTGCAACTTCCTTATTCCTGGGTTCGCTTCTCAGGTAGAGGACCTGATTCGCAAGACGAGCCAAACCCTCCAGCTGTTGATCGAGCATGACCCCGTCTCTCAGCGCCTCGGCAGACTGCGTCTGGATGCCCGGCTGCCTGGGCGCACGAAAAAGCCCTCTTCACCCTGCCCCATATCAGCTCTGGACCTGAAGGAGAACCTGGAAGGAACGCTGCGGCGGCGCTCCCTCAGGTATACCAAGGCCAGGGGATACTACCCCCAAAATTTTACTGACTTCCAACTAGCATTTTATTTTGGCTATACAGTATAGCTTTTCACTTTGCAGGAGGTTGGACTAGAGCAGTGTTTCCCAACCAGTGTGCCTCCAGATGTTTTGGGACTACAACTCCCATCATCCCTAGCTAGCAAGACCAGTGGTCAGGAATGATGGGAGTTGTAGCCCCAAAACATCTGGAGGCACACTGGTTGGGAAACACTGGACTAGAGGAATTTAGACTGACCCCCTCTAACACAGTGCTCCTCTCAATCTGGCACCCTCCAGCAATTTGAACTGCAGCATTCTCTGCTGGCTGAAGCTGATGGGAGTTGTAGACCAAAACACCTGGAAGATTCCATTGTGGGGAAGGCCTGCTACTGTAATGGGTGTATCCAACATATTCCTGCTTCCTGCCTTACCTGCTACTAAGGACTACTAAGAGCCAGTGCAGTGCAAAAGTTGGACTAGGACCTTGGGAGACCAGGGTATGAATCCCCTCTCAACCATGAAGCTCCCTGGGTGACCACAGGCCAGTCATTGCCTCACAGTCCTACCTACCTCACAGGGTTGTTGTGGTGATCATATGAGGAGAGGGAGAACTATGTACATGGAGTGAAGAGGAAGAGGAATGGTGGCGATCACCCCCTCCCCCTTCTCCTGTAGCTGACAGGGAAGTGGGAGGCTGTGTTGAATTACAGGCAAACTATGAGGGAGATAACAAGTCAGAGACAAGCGATCAGCCAAGTTATGAGGTGTTAGGAGAAGCAGGGGGAGAGACAGAGCAGCCAGCGGACACTTCATTAGACAGCATAGATGATCCTCCGTCCCCTAGGACACAACATTCGTTAAGGGTGCAAGAGAAATGGACACACAGGCATTTGACCATGGGGGGCCACCATAGGGTCAGATGCTGCTGGGAAAGAGGGAAGGCGGAGGAGCCAGAGTGAGCAACTCCATCATGGAGGAAGGACTGGATTCTTTGTCTTCTGCCGTAATGACTGAATAAATCGTAAGGGCCTTCTTGTTTCTTCCCTGCTTCTTGAAACCATCGGGGGGAGGGAGAGAATTCCTCAAGCCTGACAGTACATCACATGGAGCTTCTTGGAGAATACAGTGGTTTATAGATGTGATAAATAAGGACAATATTGGATACGTTTGGTGCCAAGACATAAGTCACATGATGGGCCACTGGACTTTGACAAGAGTGCCCCTAGGACAAAAGTTCAAGGTTCCTATATAGATTTACAAAGGCCTGAACAACTTGGGTCCAGGATACTGCTGTAAACCACTGTGGTACTTTTTTTTAATGAAACAGCAGTATGTAAATATTTTTTACAAATAATAAATGAATACGCCCCCCCCCCCCGTCCCGTGATCACAGCACAGTGCATCCAATCTGATTTGGTTTTGTGTGGAGTACCAAATGCAGCCTTGAATTCGATCACAGTGTGGCTTCTTTTATACTGTTGTTACACATGTTCATTTATTATGGAGCTTGGTCTGGCGAACCTAGGTGTGCTTCGTGTGCATCCCTTCCTCCCAGCCCAACGAGCTGGAGAACAGGGAGCCTGCAGCTTGGACTTCCAGCAAAAGATCTAACCTTGCTTGCGTCTTCCACTCCAGGCGAAGCAACAGCATCTCCAAGTCCCCTGGCCCCAGCTCCCCAAAGGAACCACTCCTCCTCAGCCGGGATATCAGCCGTTCTGAATCGCTCCGCTCATCCACAAGTGGTTCTCAACAGATCTTCCGCCCCTGTGATCTGATTCATGGGGAGGTTTTGGGAAAAGGCTTCTTTGGCCAGGCTATCAAGGTGAGGAAACTGTCGCAGATACTCTCTTACCTTTCTCTCCCAACAGACACCCCACCCCTGGAATAGGGCGTGTCTGCTTCTCACGTTAATGGTGTTTCATTAATCAGGATCATCATTTGTCCCATCAGGTTTCTCCCAGCAATTGTTTCAGTGTTTGCTGTTGCTTTTGCTGTCCTTGAAGTTGGTGGTTGTTAGAGCACCTGCTTTGCTTGCAGCAGGTTCCAGGTTCAATCCTCAGCATCTCTAGGTAGGGCTGGGAGAGGCTCCTGCTTGAAACCCTGAAGCCATTGCTGCCAGTCAGTGTAGACAGTGCTGAACTAGATGAGCCAATGTTTGACACAGTATAAGGCAACTTCCTATACATTTCTGACTGCAGAGTTTTAAGTTGGCTCTCCCCACCTTCATCCTGATCTGGGGCGCAAGAGCCTAAGTAGCCGTAGCTAAGCTTCTTTGGAGCCAATCCTCTGTTTGCCAATCATTTCATCTTCTGTCAAAACTTTGTGCTTGAGCCAATTCTCCTGTTTAGGAAAAAGGTGGCCCTGTTGGACCACAGTTTCTGAGGCTGAGTTCATCCATGGCCCTTCTCCATCCTCCAGAACACCTGGAGTTCTGATTTGGGGATAGTCTGTCTTATATTTCAACGCTGGCACAATGTGGAAGCAAGATTCAGGGCAAAGAAAAGAAGTTCCTCCTTCGTGCAGCGCTCAGTTAACCTGTGGAACTCGCTGCCACAGGAGGCTGTGAAGGATACCAACCAAGATGGCTTTAAAAGAGGATTATCCACGGCTACCAGCCACGACGGCTATGCTCTGCCCTCCACAGCTGGAGACAGCAATGCTTCTGAATCCCCATTGCTGGGAACCACAGGAGGGGAGGGGGCTCTAGTGATTGTTTCCTGCTTGTTGGCATCTGGGGCATCTGGTTGCCCCCTGTGAGAACAGGGTGCTGGGCTGGACGGGCCATTGGACTGATCCAGCAGGCTCTTCTTAAGTTTTTATGGCCCTGGGAAGGGGCTTATAACCATGCAATGTTTTAGCCTGCATCCTTGGAAGTATATGCCACATTCCAGCTCCTCTTTACCTTTTCTTACTAATGAAGCTGTTTCTTCTCCTTCTCCTTCCTCTTCTGTGGGTAGGCATGTAGCAGGTCCAGGTAAGCCCAGTGCTCTCTTTGAAGCATGCCTTGTGATGAGCATTCCCTCTCAGGCGAGAGCCCTCAGACTAACTCTGGCCTCCGGTTTGTGCACGCCTCCGCCCCCACCCCACCCCCGGGCTGCAGCCATCGCCCCCAACACTCCACATTCCACAGGGCCACCGTGTTGGTTGGGGGTGGGGGGGAGCATCCGGCTTGCCCTGGTCTTCTGAACGTCCTTTCTGCATGGCCTTCCTTTTAAAGGAGACGTACAACAACCTAGCACCTTCCTCTCCTCTGCTGCTGCTGCACATTTGTTTTGGAAAAGCAGGGGACTTTTAGATTACTTGCAAAAAATGTAATACCACTTACTCTAGTAAAAAACAACAACAACAACAACAACAACTCTATGCTGTTTACGTAAAGTCATTAACAATACAAATAACATTCAAGTAAAAACAAACTAGATAAAAGCAAAACACAGCTATGTATCACAAATAAAACTGGCTAGGATTGCTGGTTGTCGTCGTCTTCTGTTTCAGTCACACGGGAGTCAAACGTCTCAGGCAAGTTGCTGCCCCTCTTTTTGTGCTTGACCAGTCAGACCCAGTGCAGGTGACCTCCTCCTCTTCTTGTCTTCTAATTCAGATCCTAATTCAGACACCTGATATGTATATCCATTATTTATTTATTGCGTTTATATCCTGTCTTTTACTCCAAGGAGCTCAAGTTAGCATACGTGGTTCTCCCCCTCATTTAATTCCCACAACAGCCCTGTGAGGTAGGGTAGACTGAGAGTGAGTGACTGGCCCAGGGTCACACCCAATGAGCTTCATGGCAGAGTGGGAGGATTTGAACCCTGGTCACCCAAGCCCTAGTTCCACACTCTTTAAGTGCTACACCACACTGCCTCTCTAATTTAAGGACCCGCCCGATTTTTGCAATTTTACGTTGTTTAAATGTTGTGTTTTAGATTGTTGTAACCTGCCCTGGGACCTTGGGGTGAAGGGCAGGTAATGAACTGAAATAATACTATTAACAACAGTAACAAAAATGATAGCAATAATAAACGGCAATATAGTGGCTCTTAACTGCTGAAGGCATCAGGATGGGAATATGACACACAGAGCTCATCATACCTCTCCCTTTGGTTTGCTTTCAGTCTGTTCATTACAAGCCTTGTTCACGTCGTCACCAGCTCTCTTTCTAAGCGGATAGACTGAAATGAGCTCTCTAAAAAAGGAGGCTTTCTTTTGGGTTTCCAGCCTAAAAGTGGGGTGTTCAGTTTCTCTGCTTCACAGAGAGCGATCTTGTTAGCACAGCAGACAAATGTAAGCCGACAAGAATGCGCTGACTGCGTTCAGACAGCCCTCTAAACCTTGGGTTGGAAGTACAGGAGCAAGCCATGTGCTCCCTTCTTGTGTGTGCACGCACATTACTTCCTGCTTTGATCAAGTAATGTGTTTATTCCCAAGTGTAAGAAGAGGACAGAAGGTCTGTGGGAATGCAGAGCTCCTTCTTGATTCTGCCAAGCACAACCCTCAAAGGGCCTGGGGAAGCCACTCTGCTGCCAGTGACCCTTTACGGAGATCTTGCAAGGGTCAGTGGGATCGTGCAACGGTTTGGAAGCGCCGTGTTAAGTTCTTTTCACTTTTGCTGTTCAGGTGACTCACAAAGCAACAGGGAAAGTGATGGTGATGAAGGAGCTGATCCGTTGTGACGAGGAAACGCAGAAGACCTTCTTGACAGAGGTAGGCACAGCCTTTTCAAGCAGGTCCTGAAACGGGTGCATTAAGCTGTCCTGCTATACAGCAGGCTCAATAGGAATGGGGGCTCAGGAATAATAATATAATAATAAAAATTTATTATTTGTACCCCTCCCATCTGGCTGGGTTTCCCCAGTCACTCCGGGCGGCTTCCAACAAAAATTTAAAATACATTAAAATGTCACACATTAAAAACTTCCCTAAACAGGGCTGCCTTCAGATGTCTTCTAAATGTCACCCCATGGCTGCCCACTTAGAAGAGAGCAAAAGAACATTATGTCACGTGCTGCTCCTCTTTGGCTTTTTAAGCCATGCGGATAATGCCCAAGGCTTGGGTTGCATTTAATGTTGCACATCGCTCTGGAGAGCTAGAGCTGGGCCAAAATATGTTGCTGCAGAATGGCAGAGCAAGTTGATGGATTATGCCGGAAGAATCAGAAATCAGGAAGACCAAACTTTTTAATAAGGAATGGGGGAAATTTTATAATTTATCTTAAAAACCATTGTAAACACTTAGAATCATTAGTAGGATTGGAATAGCACTTGTAGTTTAATGGTGAATTTTGGACACAATGGAGAGGTAAAAGATTCGGATTATTATAAAAGATGCAGGAGGAAATGATTAACAATAGGGCCCACAAAGGGGGGGGGGAGGGAATTCCAGGAGATTCTTTGGAATCTTGTTTCTATGTTGTATGTTGGATATGTGACTGTAAAATTTTAATCTGAAAAAACAAATAAATTTATATATAAAAAAGAAATATGTTGCTGCTTGAAATAGAGCCCCAGGGCCCCTCCATTTGCCAGCGATGACACTGTTAAACCTCTTGCTGCACCCTTCAGACACCAATTCCTGTTTCCCATCGAACTTACAACTCCACAGTTCCACCCTGTTTTGTTTATTTACTTTCTTGCATGTTTATATTTCATTTACATTTTTATTTCTTTTATTTCTAAAGGAGTATTACATGTATGGTCCACCTTTTGTCCAAGGAACTCAAAGGTGGCATACACAGTTCTGTGCTTCCCCATTTTACTCTCATAAAAGCCCTGTTGGTTAGACTGAGAAATAGTGACTGGCCCAAGGCCGCCCAGTGAGCTTTGTGAATGAGAGGGGGCTTGGACCTTGGTCTCCCAGACTGCAGTCTGATGCTCTAACCCAGGCACCCCCAAACTGCGGCCCTCCAGATGTTTTGGCCTACAATTCCCATGATCCCTAGCTAACAGGACCAGTGGTCGGGGAAGATGGGAATTGTAGTCCAAAACATCTGGAGGGCCGCAGTTTGGGGATGCCTGCTCTAACCTGTACTGGCAGGGTGGAATATCTATCCTTCAAGGCCAACACACCTGGGCTTCCTGATGCTACAGCAGTTCTGAAGGTGAGCAAGTGTGGATCGGATCAGTCCCTCAGATGGGACTGCAAGAGCTGCTTAGACTTCAAATACTTTTGGTTTTGTTTTGTTTAAAAAAAAAGGAGCAGCAGCAAAAAGGAAGTCTCAGTGCATCCCAAACCCTTGGACTGCTGTCTTGTCTTCTCAGGTGAAGGTGATGCGCAGCTTGGACCACCCCAACGTCCTGAAATTCATTGGCGTGCTGTACAAGGACAAGAAGCTGAACCTTCTCACAGAGTACATTGAAGGCGGGACTCTGAAGGATTTCCTCCGGAACATGGTGAGTGAAGGCAGCTTGTCAGATGAAATTTTACCCTAAAAGTGCAGCCACTAAAGCTCTCGGCTTCTAGAGTAGTCTCCCCCAGGCCTGATGCTCTCCAGCTGTTTTGTACTCTTAACTCCCATCAGCCCCAGGCATTATGGCCATTTTGGACCACAGCTCCCATTAGCCCCAGCCGGCATAGCCACAATGTCACGCTGGGAAAGACTTTGAAAAGAGCATTGCTCTTTTCATATACTACAGATAGGTTGCTTGTTTAAGGAACATGTTAATGAGGGCCTTCTTTTTTGCCTTGCAGGATCCATTTCCCTGGGAGCAGAAGGTCAGCTTTGCCAAAGGAATTGCCTCAGGAATGGTGAGTCCCCGGTTCTTCTACACACACTCTTTGCCTACTGGAATCTTGTCTTGAGTTGTATATCCTGGCCAAGGCATCCCCAAACTTCGGCCCTCCAGATGTTTTGGACTACAAATCCCATCTTCCCCAACCACTGGTCCTGTTAGCTAGGGATCATGGGAGTTGTAGGCCAAAACATCTGGAGGGCCGCAGTTTGGGGATGCCTGTCCTGCCCCATCTTGAGGGCTTCAAAAATATGAGATGCTGAGCAAGGGGGATTGAAAGGTGCATTTGAGAGAGAAACGAGCCGGCCCTACCATTAGACCGCATTAAGCAATTGTCTCAGGTGCCAGACACTAGCGGTGGGGGCAACAGTGGCATTATTCCTCTTTCTGAAATGAGAACTGCCCTTTGAATGAGCAGCCAAATCACAGGAGTTTGCCTCTTAAGGCTTTGCAGCCCAGGAAGCCCCAGTCCAGGCTCATGACTTTGAAATGGTTGTGATGGGGTGTTACTTTGCTGGAGAAGCAAAGGGGTTGTTATAAGGACATAAGAAAAACTTGGCTGCTGGATGAGACCAAAGCGGCCGCATCTAGTCCAGGATCCTGTTCTCACAGTGGCCAACCAGATGCCCCTGTGGGAAGCCCCAAAGCAGGGCACGAGCGCAGCTTCCACCAACCAGTTTTCAGACATATGCAGCTTACCACAGTGGAGCTGGTGGCTCATTTTTGCATCCTCAGCAGCCGTGGTCTCTTGGTTGCACATGAACCCCTCACACATGGTGGTCTCCAGCATAATAGGCTTTTAGTGCAGTTGGTCTGACTGTATTCTGGGTCAGACCAAACCACCTGTGACCTGCTTCCTCTACCCCGAGGCCCAGCCACCCAGTGGCGAACAGTGCCGCTTGGCTGCCCAGGTCGGCACCCCCAGGGGGCAGGGCGTCGCTCCGCAGCATGTATGCATCCTGACGCATGCGTTGCGACGTCACGAAGCATGACGCGCGCACGAGAACGAGCCAGGACGGACTGCGCATGTCCGCACATGCGCAGTCCGTCCGGGTTGGCGCTGCTGCTCTGCTCAGCCAGCGCGCTCTGAAGCAGAGTGCGCTATGGAGCAGGTTGCCAGGCGGCAGCAAACCACAAGCAAGCCACAGAGAGGCTTGCTCGCAGTTTGCCAGCACCACCGCCACCCAGCAACCCGCTCCTTAGCGTGCTCTGCTTCTTCCTGCTCGGGCAGAGGAGGCGAGGGGCGGGCCGGGGGCACTGCCCCCACACACTGCCCCTGCCAGAGTGGAGCTAGGGGTGGCCCGCCCCCTTCGCCCCTCCCTTGCTATGCGCCTGCAGCCACCACCTTTGTTTATAAGGAGGGCAATGGCTTGGAGGCACTTGGGTAGCCTGTGAGACAGGCCAGTGGGAGTGTTGAGTGGTTTCAGTCAGAAGTGCCATGTTGGAAGTGGCCCAGACTCAAACCGGAGAATAGTGTTGGTTCAAATGCCTCTCTTCCCCTTTTTCTCCCTTTCACAGGCTTACCTCCACTCGATGTGCATCATCCACCGAGATCTGAACTCCCACAACTGCCTGATCAAGCTGGTGAGTTCCCCGGTTTCTCCCCATCGCCCACCACCAAGCAAAACAGCTGAGAGTTGGAGCTGTCATCCTAGCTTAGCCACTCCCTTGGCTTTGGCTCTCTGCACATGGTGACCTCATAGGTCCAAGTTAGTGCTGTAAATGTATCTCAGCACAAGGGTGGGCACCGTTGCTCAGAACCTGGGTGTCTTTAAGCCTGGCTTTTTCATTGGAGGCCAAGAGTATTTGCCCACCTCCCAAAAAAACACACCTGTTAGGTTTTCCTTTGAGCTGCGGTTTCTCCCAGATCCTATAAACCAGTGGTTCCCAAACTTTTGGAGCCACTGTCCCTTGGTTCCATGAAATCATCCCCAGTTCCTCCTACCCTATGAAAAACCAGAATAGTGGTTTGCATGACCCACACAACAAAATTCAGAGCAGTAACAGTTAATTGCCCATTTATTCCAACTGGGAAAATCAGAAACCAGGAGGTTCAAAACTTCAACAGAGAATGGGACAAATTTATATCATACTTGAAAGACCACTGTAAATACTTGAACTCTTTCACAGGTTTTAAATAACTCTTGCCATGAGACATAGATTTCGGATACAGTGGAAGATTGTAAATTAGATGGACTTACAATATGCAGTTAAAAAGTTACTTAAAGAACCCACGGAGTCTTGAGATTCGGAAGAATCTTGTGTAATTTTATTATTATTTGTGATTATGAGTGTGAATGAATTTGTAAAATCAAACGAAAACTATTTCAAAAAGAGAAAGGTTAATTGCCCATTTATTCCAAATCCACTTAAAACTACGTAGTTTAATTAATTCTTTTTTTATGAACTTGATCCAGTGATACCAGCTTTTCAAAGTCTAATAATCACTTATACCTCCAGTGCCCCCCTCCCTCACTACGCTTTTGCCTTTTATGGTCTTTACCCCCTGCAGGTAAACCCAACACTCCCCAGTGGGTAGTACTGCTAACTTTGGGACGCACTGCTATTGACCCTGGGCATTTATTATAGATATTTTTGCTCATGGGGAAACTGCGCCTTCTGATCCCCTCTAATAGTGGCCCCTCCTGCTTTGTTCTTGGCTGCAGGACAAGACTGTGGTGGTTGCAGACTTTGGCCTCTCCCGGCTGATTGTAGAGGAGAGGAAGAAGCCCACCTTGGAGAAGCCATCGGCCAAGAAGCGGACCCTGCGCAAGAGTGACCGGAAGAAACGCTACACAGTGGTGGGGAACCCCTACTGGATGGCACCAGAGATGCTGAACGGTAAGAAGTTTCACAAGTGCAGAAGGAGCTTGGGCTGGGTCAGCCTTATACCGTGACCTTGGTCTATCTACATCAGCATTGCCTACTCTGGCTTGCAGCAGCAACTCTTAAGGGATTCCGCCAGGGAGTCTCTCCAGGCCCCACCTGAAGATGCTGGGGATTGAACCTGAGACCTTCTGCATGCAAAGCAGGTGTTTTACCCCTGAGCTCTAGCCCTTCCCAAATGAAGAACATAAGAAGCTGCCTTATACAGAGTCAGAGCATTGGTCCATCTCGCTCCATATTGTCCACACTGACTAGCAGTGGCTTTCCAAGGTTTCGGATGGGAAGTCTTCCCCAGCCCTACCAGGAGATGCCACTGGGGATTGATCCCGGGACCTTCTGCATTCCAAGCAGGTGCTCTGCCACTGAGCCATCATGGTCCTTCCCCAGCTGCTGGATTTGCAGGAATTTCTGTAGACCTGTCCTCTCTGAAAGTCTGACAATGTCCCCTCCCCAGCCATGATACTTAACAGAATGGCGTCGTGCAAGGTGCCATCTCTTGCCCTGAACTTTGCTCCCAAGCGTGTAAGGATAAAATGGGGGAAATGCCAGGAATGATGCCCTGAGTTAGGCATGCAAGAATCATATGTAATCACGGAGACGAAGAAGAAGAAGAAGAAGAAGAAGAAGAAGAAGAAGAAGAAGAAGAAGAAGAAGAAGAAGAAGACTGTGTGGCAGGAAACACTGATTCTACTGCCTATGGGGCATGGGCGTACCCAGGGAGGGGCAGGGGGCAGCTGCCCCCCCCCAGAAGCAAAAATAAAAAAATTACCGTATTTTTAAGGAGAAATCTCTGTGCGTGTTATGGAGCGAAGGCACTAGCCAGAGCTGCTTACAGGCTGTAAGCTCCGCTGGCTATAAAGAAAAAAAAAAGCAGCAGCCAGGAAAGCACGGAGGGAGAAACGTCCCTCAGTCAGCCACCTCCCTCCGCTCGGAGCCCCGTGCGCACACATCGCCCGGAGGCAGCCTTTCTCTCTCTCTCTCTCTCCCCCCCCCCCACCCGCTTGGGTTGAAAAAAGGGCAGGCTGTGGCAGAAGAGGAGCACAGGGGGGGGAGAGGAGTGTTTGCAAAGATCTCTCAAAAGATTGCACTGATTGGGGCATTGGGGAAGCGTCCTGGCAGAGCTCTGCAGCTCAGCTGCTTTAACGTGAAAGAGATCTCTCTCTCAAAAGATCACGCTGGCAGAGCTCTGCACCTCAGCTTCTTTGGTGTGTGTGTGTGTGTGAGAGAGAGAGAGAGAGAGAGTGTGTGTGAGAGAGAGAGAGAGAGAGAGCTCAAAAGATCGTGGGCTGATTAGGGCAGTGGGAAAGCTTCCCAGACTTCACGTCAACACAGACAGCCCTTGAGTTTATTCAACACCCCCACCCCTTTATTTGATTCAACACCCCCCTACGAAAACACACACACACACACACACACACACACACACACCTTGACTTGATTCAACACACACACATACACAACCCTTGAGTTTATTCAGCAACCCCAGGAAGAACCTGAAGTGGGGTCCCGCAAGAAGAACCTGAAGTGGCTCAGCAAGGCGGCATTGGCCACGCTCCCCCCGGGCTGGCAGAGGAAGTCCAGCACCTCGGCTTGGCTCAGCTCTTTGGCCATGATGACCTCGAAATCCCGGGCGCACGGATCACCTCCATGGGCCCAGCACGCATGGCTTTCGCTGCTGCTGCTGCTGCTGCTGCTGCTGCTTCCTCCTCCATCCAGCCATGCTCCACCTCGCCAAGCTTATCTCCTCCCCAGCCCCGCCGCGGCTCCGCACGCCCGAGGCATTCGGGAACAGAAACCACCGCACACGCACACTCTACCCCGGGGCGGCGCCCAGGATGAAACTTCTTCCCGGAGTCAGTTTCACCTGGGCTCCGTAGCCCCGCCCACGTTCCCACTTCGTGGCCCCTCCCCTGAACGACCATGGCTTGCCCCCCCCCCCGTTTTGATCCTGGGTACACCCCTTCTATGGGGTCTTAGTGAACTCTTGGTCCGCCAGTTCTATGGTTCACACTCAGTGCTTTCTCCATTTTATGAAAATAAAGCCACTCTCCCTTTTTTCTTTTCTTCCAGGGCAGAGCTATGATGAGACAGTGGACATATTTTCCTTTGGGATTGTGCTATGCGAGGTAAACCTGGGCCACTTCAGAAGTGAGAAGTTGCCATGCTCCTTAATAAAATAAATACTGTTGGGGTGTGTGTGTGTGTTACTGTTTTCCTTTGTTACTATGGTATGTATTTTTGTGTTTTTATATTATAAACCGCCCTGTGGTCCTCCCATGAAGGGTGGTATAGAAATGTAATGAATAAATAAGTGGTACCTGAGCTTCCTGTCTGGCCACCAGGATCCTCAAAGCTTCTCTGCATGTTAGGGTTTCAGACTCACCTGGTCCTTGGCCAGAGAAACTCGGAGAAATAAAGATTCAGCCTTTAAATGGCTCTGCCTCTAACTTTTCATCTGTTAATCTAGGTGTAGAATCTTTTCTCTGAAACGTGTTGCATTAATAAACATCCCTTCCGCTTTCCCCATTGGGAACCTGGGAAGCTGCCTTCTGCTGAGTCAGGCCATTGGTCCATCTGGCTGAGTATTGCCTACTCTGATTGGCAGCAGCTTTCCAGGATTTCAGGCAGGGACTTTCTCCCATCCATACTTGGAGATTCCACTGGAGATTGAACTTGGGACCTTCTGCTTGCAAGGCCAGGTGTTCTACGATGGCCCTCCCGGCCCTCCCTCCTTGCTTTCTCCTCTCCCATGCAAATGCTCCTGTTCCTATCCAGGCTTCCCTCCTGGTTCAGTTCCTCCTTCCCGTCACCTGCAGCCCCAGGTGGTGGTGCCGGCACACAGCAGAGTCCTGCTTTCCATGACATTGACGGCTCCTTTCTCTGTTTCAGATCATCGGACAAGTGTATGCCGATCCAGATTGCCTCCCCCGCACTCTGGATTTTGGCCTCAACGTGAAGCTCTTCTGGGAGAAGTTTGTTCCCACCGACTGCCCTCCGGCCTTCTTCCCCCTGGCAGCCATCTGCTGCAGGCTAGAGCCAGAGAGCAGGTGAGGCCTCTGGAGGGATCAAAGCAGGATGAAGGGGGGTCTTGGCTCTGCACCCTCCTTCTTCCTTTTGGTCTGGTGCCAACCCGCTGCCCTCCAGATGTTTTGGAGGGTGCCATTCTTCCAGGAGATGATAGGTTCTGTGGTCCAGAAACGACCGAAGTTGGTGGAGGCTGATTGAGTCTGTTCCTGGCATTCTGCTTGAGGGAGGGGCATATTTGTGCGCACACCACCCTCACGGGGGACAGAGCACTTCCTTTGCTTTGACTTTGCTCTCTCCCTTTTTCTTTTAAAGTGTTATTTTTCCTGCCAGTGCGCTTTGCTGTTAAAAAGAACTTATTTATGTCAAGTGAGCGTGAAGCAGGAACCAAAGGAAACTGCACCCTCCAGAGCTGGAACAAGCTGTGTTTCCTCTGTGCAAGGCAGACCAGGCTCCACCACCCTGGCCATGTGGAAGGCTAGGCTCCTACCTTCCCTCTTGGAGCCTCAACACAGGGGATGGAAGAACGGGAGCAGCCTAAAATGCCACAATAGACTGGGGGTGTTCAGAAGTCTCTCTATCAGCCTCCTATCACCTGGAGCCCTCCCAGAGGTTTTTGGCTACAATTTCCATTGGTCCCTGCCAGCACAAACCCTTTTGTCTTATTCCATTGCGGCTGGGCTGCCTGAGGCTGGTGAGAGTTCCCTAAACCAGAGTCCACAGCCCTTCCTGGCACAACTGCTTCAGTTGCTTGTGTGCTGCTTTTAAACATTCCTTTCTGGTCGCCTGGAGAGAATTCCTGCTCTCCATAGGTGACTGCTGATCTGTAGAGAGACAACATTAACTTACTGCCTTTCTTCCTCTCTCCCTAGGCCCCCATTTTCCAAACTGGAGGATTCTTTTGAAGCCCTTTCCTTGTACCTGGGAGAGCTGGGAATCCCTCTTCCGTCAGAACTGGAAGAGCTGGATCACAACATCAGCATGCAGCATGGGCTGATCCGGGATAAGCTACCTGAAAACCTCACCTAATCCTCAAGACCTGTGCACACTTTCCATAAATTGCCTGTGGGGAGGGAGTGGGGCAGCAGGGGCAGGAGAAAAAGAGAGAGCGCACTGATGTCCGAATCCTCACAGGACATTAACAAGGCACCCATTTGCCTTCCGGCGCCTCACCTTGGACTACCTTCCTCTTGTGGATTTGTGGCATGTTCTGTAAGCCGAATCCTGTCCTGCTTGTGACTTTTAGTACTGACACTCTCTAGCTTTTGGAAACACCAAATTGTGAGGCCCTGTTTGCAGGTCTCCTTATCACAGCGGTGCCTTAGGCCTCGAAAAGACTGCAAGCGTTTAAAGGTTCCTGAGCCTGGGACATTTGCCTGGAAGGGGCAGGCTGGGCTGCCCCCAACCTGGGCTGCCTTGTCTGCTGTAGGAGAAGGCATGGAAGAGTCAGCAGAGGTTACTTGCAGGCAGAGGGAGTGTGTTTGCCTTCCCCACTCCTCTTTGAGTTGGGAAGTTCTTCAGAAGCAGCTCAAAGACAGCCTCTCTCCGGCAAAGGATCCCCCTTCTCTTCCTCATCTCTACAAATACCTCCAAGCAAACGTTCAAAAACACTACACAGCCAACTTGCGAACTGGGCTTCCACCAACCCCCCATGTCAGAAGGGGAAGAACCACCTCTGGTGAGCACAAAGGGTTGCTCCAGAGTAGCAGGCTGCTCTCGGCTGTTTGAGCCACTTTGTGGTGGTAACAGAAAGGGTGAGACTGTCTTAGTTTGGGGCTCAGTGGCCTCACACTGGGGGGGCTTCTTTGTGTGGAACAGCTTGGGTTTGAGCAAAGAGCTACTTCCCAATTCACCATTTAATTGCAGCTGACAGGGAATGAGACCACTTTCTTATTTGGGTCTGCTAGTCTGAAGCCCTCGTTGTAACCTGATTAAGTCACCTACCTCTGTCCTCCATTTCAGGCTTCTCTTTCCCTTAGAACTAAGAAACCACTGGTTCTGGCCTGCATCTACACAAGCGTGCACGCACGCACACACGCACACACCCTGGATATACCAACAATGGAAAGGGAACCATTCCTAGCTTCTGTCTTCTCTGCTGAAGGTGGCACACACACTACACGGTTTCACTTGGCTGGACCTTTCCTCTGTTCTTAGTGGGGCTCAGCAAAGTCATTTTCCTTGGGAAACCCAACTCAACCTAGCATGAATTTGGAACGGCTGCACAAACAGTCGTCGTGGCTTTTGGTCCTCTCCCCCAAGATTGCACCATGCATCTGGACCTCAAGCAACCCACTTTCCCACTCAGAGCAGTCAAAAAGACAGGAAGTCCCTACTAGCCAAGCCATTTTAAATTCCAGTTATCCGGCTTAATCCTCCAAGGGTTAAGAGCCACTGGACCTTCTGAGCCCCACCCCAGTGGTGGTCTCCAGACCCAGGGTGTTTCAATAAAGATTCTGCTCCCTCCTTCCTCTTTTAACAAATGTGGGGGCCCTCTTAAAAAAAGGGGCGAAGAGAGGAGAAACTTGGATCACGTGTTCAAGAGATTCTGGACTCTTGTTGATTGCACACCAAAACGTTTTTGACTAAATTAAAAGCAATAAACTTTATCCTATGGAAACAAATGTGGCTTGTGTGTTAAAAGGGATGGCCAACGTCTTCAAAATGTGGCCGGTTTTGGATCAAAGCAGAGTTTGCTGTTGCTGGTCTTGAAACCCAGTTCTGAGGGCTGTTGCAGATGTGCCATAAGCTGTGTTGAGCAACTTGGGATATAAAAAGGGTGGAGGGACAAAGAGGGGAGGTGGGCATCAGAGGGAGGCCTTAGGGAATTCCTTGTGGTCTGACAGTTTTTCTTTGTTCTAGAGATTAAGGAGCAGCAGCAACCAAACTGCTGCAGTGCATTTTGGGAAGGGTGGCCACCTTTCTATTTTGTGAAGCTACCCTTTCCTTCCTCCTGTCTTGTAAGGCAGGGATGGGGAACCTGCTGTCAATGGACTACAATCCCCATCATCCCTCGCAATTGGCACTGCTGGTTGGGACTGCTGGAAGTTTGGAGGGCCAGCGAGCTTCCTTCTCATATCCCTGCTTTTAACGTAAGCGAGGCTCATCTCCAACCCAATAAAATTTTTCTACCCTTCTCAGCCCAGCAGTTTTAGGGTTGGCTGCAAAATGGTGGGAAAGCACCATAACATAGATGAGCTCACCATAATATTTTGAAGAGTGGGAGAAAGGGTTAAAATCCTTTCCTCAACTGATAGGGTGGGGTTGTGTACTTACCTGTTTCACCACACCACTAGCCTCCCCATTTTAAGGAATACCAAAGATGAAAATAGCTTTTTAAGTGGATAAAAGCTGGGACCATTGGGAGAATCATTGCTGCCAGTCAGTGCAGACAACACTGGCCTAGGTGGATCAACGATCTGACTCAAAAATAAGGCAGCTGTATTTTTCTAGTTGCAACACTTGACCATTCCACAGAATAACACAAATACAACCTGAACATTTCTTTTTTTATTTAATTTCATACTTCATGAGGTATTTAAAAACACTTACAAAGAAATGATGTTCAAAGGCATTGAAACTTCTTTATTTAATAATAATAAAAAAACCCATCTCTGTCTTGCATAACTAGAACATACAAGAAACCTTCACTCTCAGCAGCTGGTCCACCTTCCTTGAGTGGTGAAGGGTTTGTTTTTTAAAAGTCAGTATGGCTAAAGTGAGTTATTTGTTGGCGGAACAGAAGTGTGTGTGCTTTACGCCTAACAAAGAGCATCGCAGGAGAACTTCCTTGGTCCTGGTTCTCTGCCTCAAATGCTGCCTGACAAAGCCACCGTATAAATCACCCCACCACTTGGCTTGCACAGCTGCTACAGAGGATCTGGCCCAGTGCTATGAAAAACCCCTGAACTACTAACCCCAACGCAAGGGAAGGCCATCCATCACTTAGTCATTGGCTGGCTCCGAAATGGAGGTGAAGGAGCTTTTGCGCTTGAGCCGGCACTGTCTGGGCAGATCTAAGAATGTTAAGAGAAGCCTGCTGGGTGAGGCCAGTGGCCCATCTCACCTAGAATCCTGCCCTCTTAAGAGGCCAATCGGATGCCTGTAGGAAACCTGCCAGCAGGATTCGAGCACAAGAGCCCTCTTCCCTCCTGTGGTCCTAGCGTTGCCTTGACGTCGTCTTTCTGGAAATGTCCCTCTGCAGAATGCCTTTGGGGGTGGCTAGGATCCCTCTCGTCTATATCTGCTAAACCCCAAAGTGTGCTGGGAGGGGAGAAGGAAACATACCTGAGCTGTCTCGCTGTGCTCAACAAAGACCACAAAGGAAAAGATCGCTGTAAATTGAAACTTCCCACATGTAAGAATCTGTCCCTGGCCTTAGAAGTCCTGGAGTATGTAAGACAGAAGATACATATTTTGCAGAGAGCTCACTAGGGACAGCCCGGCTTGCCCACCCCCCTCACCTAAAAAAAGCACCCCCATTTGGGATGCTTCCTCCTTGACTGTTTTTGAAAAGGCCGTTTAAGCACCAAGCTATAAAGAAAACTCTGTGGCTGTTAAATACAGGGGCTTGTAAGGAGGGCTATGCTGCTTCTGACAGCAGCCTTCCACTTTAGAAAAAAATAAAAATACATTCAAATGTTCGAATACTTTTGCCTTTTAAGCTCACCTACACTACAGCTCCCCACTTGTAACAGATATGCAGGCACCAGGACTGGTGGAAGCCATCTCCGTGGAAGAAGATTGAGAGGAGGCGATATAGACAGTACTTCCGGACTGGAGAGAGACTGTGCAGTTTATACAGCAGGAGGCAGGTGCTGCATTTTCTCTTCCCCGCCCTCCATTGGGGGGCAGAAGGAAGAGCTGGACCTCGCAAGAGGCTCAAGGCCACACCAGACCATCCAGTGGCATTCAGTTTCATGCAGCTGGGACCCAAACGCCCCAACAACGGGTGACCATGGGCGAGCGAGTCCTTGCACGTCTTCAGAGCCTCGTCAAGACTCTTCCAGGCTTCTTATTCCTCCCCAAACAGAAAAAAAAACCAGAAATACAAATGAAACTCCCACGTACGTTGGTGAGGAGAGAGAGGAGTCTCAGTCGTTGTGGGTGCAAGCAGGGCATCTCCCCCACCCATGTTCCTCAGGCTCCAGGAGTGCCCGCTTGACCCATCAGTGGGGCATCACCATTGTGTGTTTCCTCCACAGGGGTCTGGTTCGTGTGCACCTCTATCGTGTTCTCGTCCACCAGTTCACAGGCTTGGTTGGTGAAGGCTGAGAGCGGCAAAGTGATCCGCTGCATTTCACGCTCGTAAACCTTCTGCTCGTGCTGCTCCTTCAGATCTTTGCCCCTGGGGAGGGAAGGAGAAGGGGGGGTCCCGTCAGACGAGGTGGTGGTGCAGGTTCAAATTGAGGTGCACTCTTTATTATTATACACTGTTTAGTTACAAAATAATAAAAAAACCTCAAAGCAGTTTACAAAAAGAATAAAGTTATCAGTAAAAGTAAAATGTCAGTACAGAGGGCGGTGACTGAGATGATCAAGGGTCAAGAAACCAAGCCTTATGAGGAACAGTTGAAGGAGCTGGGTATGTTTAGCCTGGAAAAGAGGAGACTGAGAAGGGATACGGTAGCCAGCTTCAAACATTTAAAGGTCATCACATGGAAAATGGAGCAGGCTTGGAAAATGGAGCAGGTAAGACCTGAACCAATGGATTCAAAGTATAAGAAAGGAGATTCCAACTCGACAGTAGGAATAACTTTTGGAATCTAAGTGGACTGCCTCAGAAGGTAGTGGACTTCTTCGTTGGAGGTTTTCAAACAGAAGTTGGATGGCCATCTGTCCGGAATTATTTAGCTGTGATTTCTGGGTTGGACTAGATGACCCTGGGGGGGGTCCCTGCTAACTCCACAATTCTATGAAAAACAGCTATTTAAAAGGTTTTTAAAAGAATGAAAATCAGCAATAAGCTAAAAACACATCCAAATAAATGTCAACGTTCTAAACTCCTGGAAGAGCTTTGCCCAAACAAAAAGTGTTTTAGCAGGCGTTGAAAAGAGTACAATGAAGGCACCTGACTGGTGCTATAAGGCAGGGAGTTCCAAAGGGTGGGATCTGCTGAGAATGTTTTACACGAGGGACAGCTGATGTGGTGCAGTGTTTAAGAGTGTCGGACTAGGACCTGGAAGACCAGGGTTCAAATCCACACTGGGCCACCAAGCTCACTGGGTGTAATCACTGTGTTCTCTCAGCCTAACCTACCTCACGGGATTAAATGAGGGGTTTGGACTTTATAGAACTTGCCAAACTGACTGGGAGACTCCGCGACCGGGAAGAGGAGGTGGAGGAAGATTGGAAGAAATGTAAGTTATATCTTGGAAAATACTGTAACATTTAATAAACTTTAGTGAAAGTTAGAGGCTGTCGGTGTAAATGTAGAGAATACAGTAAGTTAAGCTTAAAGAACACTTTTTTTATATAGGTAGATTTTGATGAGGTATTGAATTTTGGAACTGCCAAAGATGATTGGATATGAAATTCAGATGGAGGGGATTGGGGGGAGTCACATACCACTGTTTAAGAAAAAATTTGAATTTATAAGTAATATTTGTGTTTGTTTTTATGTTTGTTTGTTTGTTTTTGCTTGTAAAATGAATAAATATTATGTTGTTGTTGTTGTTTAGTCTTTTAGTTGTGTCCAACTCTTTGTGACCCCATGGACCATAGCACGCAAAAATAGTATTATAAATAAATAAATAAATAAATAAATAAATAAATAAATATTATAAAAGAAATATTAAATAAATATAATGTTGTATTATTATAAATAAATAAATATTATTATAAAAAAGAAAAAAGGGATTAAATGAGGGGGGAGGGGAACCATGTACCCCACAGAGAGTTCCCTGGAGAGGAAAAAAAAGGGATATATAATAAATGCAAAAAAAGAGAAAGGAAATAACATAGAAACGACCAATGGAAAGGCCCTTCACTTGCCTCTTATAAACATAGCCCACGACAATGCCTGCTCCAATTGCAATGATGATCACCATCATAAGAAGGCCCAGCACGTAGCCTGTGGGGGAGAAGAAAGAGGACCGATGCAACACACTTTAAGCACACCGCATAAAGCAACACAATGGGTGCTTTTTGCCAAATATAGCTTTGCACGCTGCATCAACCGCCTTGACACACATTTGAGAAAGTGCAGGTTTTGAACACTTAAATAAATAAGTAGTGACGTGTGTGAACACGTTTCTTTGGCCTTTCTGCACCCAAGGCATTCAAAAAAGAGGAAAAAAGAGCCAGTGGTGTATGTGCTTAAGAGTGCTGGGAGACCTGGGTTCCAATCCATGCTCAGCCACGAAGCTCGCTGGGTGCCAGTCACTACATCTACCTCACAGGGTTGTTGTGTGGAGAAAATGCGGAGGGGGGGGGGAAACTGCATGCACCTTGAAGGAAAATGTTCAAGGAGCACTTTCAGCTCCTTGAAGGAAAATGTGGGGTGTAATGTAATGTAATATATAATGTAATATAATATATAAATGGTGGGGTGGCTCATCTCAAAAAACAGCTAGAAAGGGCAAGATGCAGAGTGAAGCTGTATGACTAGCCCTTCTGTAGCTCTGCACTGCACACACACTTCCCCCTTTCAGAAAACCCTTTAAAAGAGTTTTTAAAGGGCTTTAAAATGATGGCTCATATTCTCAGAACCCTGCACCAGGAAACAGCTGTCTTGTTTGCAGAAAGAGCTCGCAGGATGCCAGCTCTTCACACCTTACCCACTTCCTGCTGGGTGAAACCATTCCCTCCACCCACCCAACAGATGTAGTGGAGTCTGGCCTCATAGAAACATAGAATTGTAAGGTCGGAAGGGACCCTGAGGGTCATCTAGTCCTACCCACTGCAATCGCAGCTAAAGAATCTTTGAGAAATGGCCATCTCACCTCTGTTTAAAAATGTCCAGTGAATAAGTCTTTGAGGAAATCCATTCCCCTGCCAAAAGGCTCTTACAGCCTCCGTTGAAACTAACCCAGCCTTGCTTAATCTGGTGCCCCTCTAGGAGGGAGTTTTAATCCATCTGTAGGGGCACCAGACTGGGGGAAGCCTGAACTAATTCGTCGTCAAATGAGCCAGCCTACACAAAAAGCGGCTGCAAGGACATTCCTAGGGGGTCTTTTAGTCCTTACCCAGCGTGCCCAAGTCTTTCTTCTCCTTCGATCTCATCTTGACCCTCTGGCCGATCCCGATGATGGGCTGGACTGCAGCCGCCTCGCTCCGGGATGGCAAGCTGTTGGCGGGCTCGAAAACCTGATCAGTTGCTGCCGTTTTGACCGTGAGAGCCGGGGAGACGGCAGAGGTTGCATCTGGAGGGGACAGGAAAATGACCGTCAGCATCAAAATATTTCAGTGAGGAGGGGGCCATTCAAAAGAGTGTGTGTGCCCCAGGAACCAGCCCTGCATCAGGCTGCTTTAAAACCTCTTGCCC
Organism: Zootoca vivipara; assembly: GCF_963506605.1. NCBI lineage: Eukaryota > Metazoa > Chordata > Lepidosauria > Squamata > Lacertidae > Zootoca > Zootoca vivipara. The sequence continues at coordinate 16,020,291 of NC_083292.1, read as the reverse complement.
TGGTGTATTTTTCCCTAGTGCTGGAACTCAACTATTTCATTCATTTATTTATTTCATAAAATTTATGCAGACGCTTGATTGTAAGACACACAGAGAGACCTTTACAAAGAGAACAACAGAATCATCAGTAAAAGCAACTCGTTAAAACATTCAGGAGAGACAACCGGCAATAAACTAAAAACAGATTAAAACATACATTAACATGCTACGTGTCTGGGTAGGCTTGTCTAAACAAAAACATGTTTTGCAGGCTCCTTAAAGAATACAGAGAAGGTGCCTGTCTGGTGTCAATAGACAGGGAGTTCCAGAGTTGCCACACTAAATTGGGAGCAAAGCAGAAATGGGGGGTGGGGTGGTGGTGGCATGGATTGCAACAGCAGATCAGGGAGATGGAAAGGCCTGGCCCACAACTGACCCTCTTCCATAGCTACGATGTGCTCAAGGAATGGATGCTCTTTTTAAAGCAAGGAAAGACAGTGTCCAGCCTTATTTGCTGCCAACAGACAACACACCCTTCCAAATAGTTTTGAATTATTATTTTTAATAACAATATTACCACCCACCCTTCACCCCAAGGTCTCAGGGCAGGTAACAATTAACACACAGTATTGAAAACAATAAAACACAGTTAATGCAATTTGCACCCACAAAGAGTCACCAATGGCGACCAACTTGGATGTCTTTAAAGCCTGGTAATGTAGACAAATCTCTGGCAGATATGGCTATTAAGGGTTAACAGCCACAACGGCCATGTGTTCCAGAGTCAAAGGCAATAAATGCCTCCAAATATCAGTCGCAAGTGCTCAGGTCCTGCTTGTTTCCCAGAATGTGCATATCTCGGTGACCACTGTGAGGACAAAATGGTAGACTAAATGAACCCTCTTTGGTTTGATCCAACTGGCACCACCCCTCCATCTTCCCCTCCATCAGCCAGTAGCGAAAACAACAGACATCTGCTAGCACACCGCTCTGCCTCGTATGAGAACAAAGGATGTTTTATGCATTTTCACGTTTAATCCACCGATTAAAACCTGGCTTAATCATTAAGACTACATGCATCTCTACTCAAAAGTAAGCTCCATTCAGGTAAATACTCTCAGGTAAGCGCGCACCGCCTTGTAGGTCCCTGCCTGCCAGCCCCGCTTGCAAGGTCCTCGCTGAGCTAGGCAAGCATGCGTAAGAAAGTAACGGGGAGAGGCTCCTCCGCATTTCAGGTTGGAAGCTCGCTCCGATGGAGATACTGTATAGAATCTGCCCTCCAGCAGAAGGGGGAGGGGCCTCGATGCCACGCCCCCTTCCAGAGTCGAAAGGGGCTCCCACGTGCAGGGAGGCGTGGCTAAGCCTGTTCTCCACGAAAGGGGGTGGCTGGGTTGTTTACCCCGCAAAGTCTCTGCTGCTGAAGAATGACATCACCCCAAGGCAGCGACCAATAGGAAACAAGCTCAAGGCCTGGAGACAACACGGACCAATGGCGAAGGGGGTAGAGGGAGGAGCCGGCGGAGCGGAATTAAATAGATACGTCACCGCCCCCTTCTCTGCTTGAGGGAGGAGAAGAGGGAGCATGCGCACTAAGGATCAAGCGCCCCCATCACATACGCTTACATGCGTGCACTAGTCAGCGAGGGTGCGCCCTTTTCTCCCACCTCTGGGTGTGCATCTGAGCATATGCAGAGTGCGCCTGCCCCCACTCAATCTCTCTTCCGCAGAGCCCCTGTTGTGCCAATGGAGGCTTGCTCCCGATTAAGACAGCGTGGGGTCCGGGCTGAGAAATAAAAATTAACCAAAATAACGCAACAGCAGGCATCGCGGAGTTTTCCTGCAAGGGTTCAGCTGCTCCGGTAGCAGCAGACCGGTGCGAGCGTGCCTTCACACCTGCAGACTTGGGCACGTGGGGGGAAGGGGAGTTTGCACGTGTGAACGGGGTGAGCTCGCGGGAGGGTGGGTGTCGGGGGTTCCTCGCGGGCGTCGATCGCAGGTGGGTCGGAGCCCCCTCGGAGCTCCTCTCGTAAGGAGAACGAGCAAGACCGCCCCGCTGCAAAGGCGGGCGGGCGAAAGAGGCACGGGGTTAGGGCTGGCCACCGCCGCTCACCTTCCGTAGCCGAGCCGAAGCCCAAGAGCAGCGGCTGCAGGAGCAGGAGGAGAAGCGCCCACCGAGACGCCATGAGGAACGGCGGCCTGGAGACGACGAGGATGAGGAGGCGCTGTGATCCGCGTCGGCTGCCTGGGTTGTTGCTGCGGCCGCCGCCTTCAGCTGCTCGGTGGAGCTTTGGCGGCGTAAACAAGCCGGGCCTTTGAAGGAGCTCAGCTCCGCCTCCCGGAGCCGCCTCCTTTGCTGGTTCCGAGGCGCTTGCAGGGTCCTAACTCGGGAAGGCGAGGAACACGCGCGCCACGTGGATCCTCCCGCCTCCGACGCAGTCTACCCGCCTGAGCTCTGCTGACCTGGACACAGGAGAGGGCTAGGACTCCCCGCTCGCGAGCCAAATCAAGCAGATGAGGACACGCACCTGGCTACTCGTTGGGGGCATCTGGCTGGCCGCAATGTGAACAGGGGGCTTAGCCATTTGAGAGGCAAGAGGCTTCTGAATGCTTTTTGCCAGGAACCACTGGCGGGGAGTGGGCTGCTGCTGTCCCTGGCCACTGTTGTCCCCCCCCCCTGGGCATGGTAAAAAAAAGGAAAAAGGTAAAAGACCCCTGGATAGTTCAGTCAAAGGCGACCATGGGGTTGCGGCGCTCATCTTGCTTTCAAGCCGAGGAAGCCGACGTTTGTCCACAGACAGCTTTTCAGGTCACATGGCCAGCATGACTAAACCGCTTCTGGCGCAACGGAACACCGTGACGGAAACCAGAGCACACGGAAACGCTGTTTTACCTTCCCACCGCAGCGGTACCTATTTATCTACTTGCATTGGCATGCTTTCAAACTGCTATTTTGACAGGAGATGGGACAGAGCAATGTGGGCTTACCCCGTCGCGGGGATTCGAACCGCCGACCTTCCGATCAGCAAGCCCAAGAGGTTACAGTCAGGCTCTTCTGGTGTCCACCCTGCCATCATCTCCCCACCTCTTAATTAGCACCCACTTTGACGTTTTCCTTCCTCTTTCACTCCACCACTTGATTGATTACCGTAGTTCCTTTGTCTGCTGCCCAAGATGGACTCTGGCTCCTACACCAGGATCCTGTGGCTAAAACAGCGAGCAGGGTGATTGTTACCAGGGTGTGACCACAGAACCCACCATAGGTAGAACTAACTCCTAATATTTAACATTTCCTCCCCCTATCCAGTGGTGAGCACTGATGAGAGTTAGCAGGTCAATAATATCTGGAGAGCTGCTGGTTTCACAATAGCAACTGCAAAATAATACCAACGCCCTAAATGTTATTTCCAACATTAAGAAATCTTGCAGTAACCAGCAGTGGGTTGTTTTGAGAGAGAGAGAGAGAGAGAGAGAGAGAGAGAGAGAGAGAGAGAGAGAGAGAGAGAGAGTGAGTGTAAGCCTCTATTTGTTCCGATGCTCAAAACAAATTTCTGGCCTGAGAATTTGCTGATTCTAAGCATATGTCTTATGCACCAGGCTACATCAGTCGATCACATAGAGTTCTAGTAAAAAAAAACCCCAAAGTAGATCCTGCAAGCCTGAGGACTGCCTGAGGAAGAGCATTCTTCTTCACAATAAATATCAGTTTTATCTATATACCGCCTTTCCAAATGTAATGTTCAATATGGTATACACTCCAGATGTTGGGCCGCCATCATCCTTCTGCTGGCTGGGACCAAAAGGAGTTCCAACCCAGCAACATCTGGAGAGCCACGTGCTCCCCATTCCTAAAGCTGAAGAGTGCAAAACATCTGGTTACAGAAGGCTGGTACAGAAGATTCCATCAGCCCTGGGAACTGTAGCCCAGAAGGGCATCAGGTTAGGAAAGTTCCCATATTGGATAATATGTCGCTCTCACATGGAATCAACCCAGCCGCAAAGGGAGATTCTGGGTGTGCCCATGTCTGCCTGCAAACTGCTGCTTGCCTTTTTCCATCTGGAAATTGCCAGAAAAGCATGTCGGGGCATAGTGTGGGCCGTGAGCATATTCTGGCAGACTGGCATATTTTTGGCACAGGCCTGTGACATAGAGAGGTGGAGTTCAAGCTATTTTTTGTCCTGTAAACAAACCTAAGCTGCCAGAGTTCCTGGAGGTATACATCCTTCCTGGGCTGCAGCTCCAGTAAGGATTTAGTTCAGAAACTCAGGGTTGAAATCCATGTGAGCCTAAAAGGCAAATAGGAAATCACATTTAGAAGAAGATGGGCAATCGCTTCCAAATGTAGTTGCTGAAGAAAAAAAGCCAAATTATGTGGAGAAGGGAGACCAATAGGATCAAGGATCTGGATTGGAAGCCAAGCCTTATGAGGACTTGTTGAGGAAGCTGGGTATATGTTTAGCCTGGGAAAGAGGAGACTGAGAGGAAATCCATTTTAAGATAATCTGAAGGGGATGACACATGGAAGATAGAGCAAGCTTGGTTTCTGCTGCTCCAGATGGTAGGACCTGAACCAGTGGATTCAAATGACAGGAAAGGAGATTCTAACTAAGCATTAGGAATAACGTTTTGACAGCAAGAGCTGTTTGGTAGTGGAACCTCCTTCCTTGGAGGTTTTTTAACTCAGGTTGGATGGCCATCTGTGAGGGATACTTTAGCTTTGATTCCTGCATTGCAGAAGATTGCACTAGATTACCCTGGGGGGGGGGGACCCAGGTGGCGCTGTGGGTTACACCACTGAGCCTAGGGCTTGCTGATCAGAAGGTCGGCGGTTCAAATCCCTGTGACGGGGTGAGCTCCCGTTGCTCGGTCCCAGCTCCTGCCAACCTAGCAGTTTGAAAGCACGTCAAAATGCAAGTAGATAAATAGGAACCGCTACAGCGGGAAGGTAAACGGCGTTTCCATGTGCTGCTCTGGTTTGCCAGAAGCGGCTTTGTCATGCTGGCCACATGACCTGGAAGCTATATACCGGCTCCCTCGGCTAATAATGCGAGATGAGCGCGCAACCCCAGTCAGTCACGACTGGACCTAATGGTCAGGGGTCCCTTTACCTTTACCCTTGGGGGGGGGGGATCCCTGCCAACTCTACAATTATGATTCTACCAGTATGTATACCACTATCAAACTACACCAGATCTTTACCTACCGGTAGTTATAGTCTCTGTTTGACTATCAGAACACCAGTTTTTTCCCTTCTGGTACAAGATAGAAACACTTTTCAGATACAGGTTTTGCGATGGAATTTTAAATCAAATGGTACTATTCAGAGAGAAAGATATAACAAAAAAAATTGGCATTCCATGAAATCTGGTGATTGAAAAGTGGACCGATGTGACCATCTGTCAAAAGTGCCCTGAGGAACAGTGGGCGCATTTTGATCTGTCCAGCTGGGCAAAAGTGGTTCCACAGCCCTGGTTTGAAATCAAAGTAACTCCAGCAGAGAGACAGACACATCTAACTCCTAGGGAACTGAGTGCATCTCAGACAAAGTTTTGACAGTTTTTGTCCAGCGGTACCACCATTACACAAGGCTAACAAAGCAGGGAGGGGTTGAAAATCACATGCTGCAATACTTACTTTTGCTTTCTCCCAGGAACTTTTCGTTCCTGGAGCCTGGGAGAAAGCAAACAAAATAACTGCGGTTCAAGCAACATGCGATAGGACAGCTGTCACAAATAATTGAGAAGGTGCTGGGTGTGTATCCACATTCCATCGTATTGACAGATAAAGCACCCTCCCCTTCCCTCCTGGAAAGTACCTGGGGGATTTCCTGATACTTACATAATTCAGTATCAGGAGGGCTGCCTTTCCAGTGCAGAAGGCCCAACCTCATATGGCCCTGAGGCCCAAACCTCTGTCTCCCCCATGTCATTTAAACCTATTTGTGGGTCCACAAACAGTGTTCCCCCCCCCAAATTGCTTGCAGTAGTGCTCCTATTACAAATAGTATTTGTAATGTGGCTGTAGAACTCCAAAGCAATTACCGCCTACCTGCTGTTCCACCTCTGATCAGAACAGCCAACTCAAATTAGTCTTAAATTATTGCTTATGATACATATTGTGGTGTTTTTGTTTTTGTTTTGTAAACCACTTTGAAGTTTTCTTTTGCTTCGACAACCGAGCGGTGTACACATTTTTTTTGACATTAATAAACTGCAGCCTTTTTGGGGCGGTCCCTTTGTAAACTGCTTTGAGGTTTTGCAATCGAGCGGTGTACATATCTTATGACATAAAAAGCAAATAAATTAAATATACAGCACTGAGAACCAAACTGGGCACTGGGGACTTTGCAGGTATCTAGTCCAAGACGCCCTTAACCACTAGAATTGCAGATATGCACGTTCTCATTCCCCTTAATTCTTAAAAACGGAGGCCCTTCACTCTCTCCCCTTCCCCCCCCCCAGTTAAAATTTAGAAAGTTTTGTGATGCAGGGAGCTTCGTTGCTTTGGTGGTGGTGGCAATTCTACTACTGAAACATAAAGCCCCACGTATGTTGATGAGGTGAGCAGATTGGGAAACTGCTAGCTAGATGCTGCAGCCACATCCAGCTGTCAAATCTTCCCTCTCATCGCCAGGTCGGAACAAAGGCGAAGAGATGACTTCATTCTGAATAGGAGAACATCTCTGTAAAGGCCAGCACTAAAAGTCTTCAGAGGTTGGGTCTTGTGGTTTAAGCACAAGACCTTGGATGGCGAAAGGCTGCTATTTCTGGCTCTCCAACCGTTTGCCTCCTAGGTTGACCTTGGCTGCGGTTGCTGTTATTTTCCTTCTATCTCCAAGGTTTGTGTGTTTGTAACAAACGCATGATAGCCCAGCATAGCCTCTGGCTCTCTGATGACAAAGATCGTGCAAAAGGCTCGCAGAGTTTTGGCCATACATTAAGTGGCATAATATTTTTAAAAAGACTCTTGTGGACCCAGAGACCCTAAAAGGAACAGTGGAAACTGCTTTATAGAGTCAGCAGCTCTCCAGGCAGGGAGTTTTTCGCAGCTGGTGAGGATTGAACTGGGGGCATCATCCACAACCTCTGGAGAGCAGCCAAGTTAAGGCAGGCTGGTTCAGATTGTTCCCTCTCCACCAAAAACAAGAGATCAAAATGTGCCATATATTTGTGGCAGGGGGGAGGGCAGGAAGGGAAGAGCACGCCACAAGCCAAGGAACTGCCACGCCTTTTGCTTCAGCTATCAATAAATTCTGGGCTTGGCTGAACATTGTTTGGCTTTGGGGAAGCTGAAATGCAGCAGATCAACACAGTGCCCAATGCGGGCGATCACGCGCCTTTTGGCTGGAGGAAAGGCACTCCCTGCATCCCTTTCCCAGGTGGAGGAGGAAAGGAGAAAACAAGAACGGTCTCTGTGTGCGAGAGAAAGCCTAAGGTGGGGAGGCTCCCAGCCACCCACCTCTACGTCACGGCACACAGGCCAGAGGGTGTCCTTGAACGGACAAGTCCCTTGTCCCAAACTGTCTGCAAAGTCAATGTATTCCTCACCAGAACCGGAGGTGTCTGCTGGCCCTTGCAAGGCCAACTGGATATCTGAAACCATGCAGGTTATCTGAAATCTGAAGCCTGCAGGAGGGTGTGGGTGTGCAAGCTGGCTGGCTGGCACACACAAGACAAGAGGATTGTGTAAGGAATATCCACTAGCCACATGGCACGGCCTGCAGGTCTCTTAGCTGTTGGGTGCATAATGGCTCCCCGAAAATAATTTCCTTTTCCTATCCCAAGATGTTGTTCCAGGTTTCCACTTCTAATTTTTTTCCCCCTTAAACAAAGGAATCTTCAATTCTCCAGGTGCTTGCAGCAATTAAAAGTTTGTTATTCTGGCATTTAAAAGTGTTTTTTTTAAAAAGCAGCAGCAAGGAGTTGATCAGGCTTTAGCCACCACAACCCTGAAGGTGGTGAAGTGTCAGATACCAACAACCACTCCCCTCACATACTCAAGGTGTTGCCTAGACCCCAATTTTAGGGACATGGGAATCTGTCTTTTGCTGAGTCTTGGTGCATGTAGTTCCATGTTGTCTACACGGACTGGCAACATCTCTCCAGGGTTTCAGACATTCCCAGTCCTACATAAGGATGCTGGCTACTAAACTTGGGGCCTTCTGCATGCAAAGTAGATCCTCTAGTACAGTGTTTCCCAAACTGGGTCTCCAGCCTTTTTTTGGGACTACAATGCCCATCATCCCTGATCTGGCTAGCTAAGGATGATGGGAGTTGTAGTCCGAAAACTCCTGGAGACCCAACTTTGGGAAACACTGCTAAGCCGCAACTCTTTTCCATCCAAAAGCCTGAAAAGGGGTGGAGGCAAGAGAGCCTGCGATGGTCCAGCTGAATCAAGCTGTGGGTGCATCTGTCTTAGAACCCTGAACCTTCTGCATGCCAAGCAGGTGTTCTACCACCGAAATATTAGGTTTTGGCGATCTGTGCACCTGACACTCCCTGAAATCGAACCTCCAGGAAACCTAGTTCTTGACGTCCACAGAATAACACGTGCAGTTTTGCAAGTGCATACCAGGTGTTGGCCTCCAGATGTTTTATGGGCTATGACTCCTATTATCACTGCCCATTGGCCATGTTGGCAGAGGCTGGTGGGAGTTGTAGACTGACAATATCTTGAGGGCCCGTTTCCCCAGTCCTGGCTTCTGCATTACTTGGATGAACCAGGCTGGAGCACTCTGGATCTTGTTTGACTACAATTCCCATGAGCCTTAGGCAGCGCAGCCATGCTGGAATAAGACAAGAGGGTTTGTGCTGGCTGGGAATGATGCAGTCAAAAACTTCAGGTGTGTGTTGGGGGGGACAGGTGAGGGGAGGCCAATGGAAAAATTTATGGACACCTCCAACGCATTGAGACATTTTAGGCAGCTCCCTCAAAAGCGGGGCTCCTTATTCCATTCCTGGTGGTGGAGCTGCAGAGAGGGCAAACAAGGGCCCAATTTTTCATGCATGCCAGGGAGGTGTGGCCTGGCCTGCCTTGCACAGAGGAAACTAACTCGTTCAAGCTCTGGAGGGTGTAGCTTCCTTTGGTTCTTGCTTCACGCTTGCTGGGGCTTCATCGTTCCCAACCATGCTAGCAGAAAAAACAATACTCTGGCACCAACAAGTATGGTACATACATAAGTATGCCCCTCCCTTAAACAGAAAACCAGGAACAGTCTCAGCCTCCAGGTGTGATGGGACTGCTGCTCCCATCAGCCCCAGGCAGCACAGCAGCAATGGGAACTGCCGCATGGAACATCTGCAGGGCACCAGGATGGCAAAGGCTGATCTAAACTAAAACCCTGACCGTGCTGAAAATAATGGGAGGAGGTGGAAGGCTGTTTGCAAGCTCATTTCCTCTCTTTGCAATAAGGGAGAAAATTGACTCTCCCAGCAACCAGGAGGAGAGGTTAACATCCTTGCCCAGCTGTTCTGCTTGCGCTTCCTTGTCCTGCCCACTCACCCCAATCTTGGTGGGGCTCCTGTGTGCAACTTTCAACCACTACTCCCCCAGCCTTCCAGATGTTTTGGACTACCACAAGCCCCAGCTGGTGTGGAACCATGATGCAGAGCAGGGGTCCCCAGACTACGGCCCCCGGGCCGGATGCGGCCCAATTGGCCTCCCAATCCGGCCCGCGAGGACCCCCGCCGCCCGCTCTTATGGCGCGCGGCGCGGCGGCGATCTTCAAAATCGGCAAAAAATCGCCGAAAATCCTTTGTGCGCATGCGTATGGGCCTCTCTCGACCCAGAAGAGGTAATTTCCGATGCACTTCCGGGTCGGGGGAGGCCCATATGCATGCGCACAAGCGATTTTCGGCGATTTTTTCCCGACCGTGTGCGTGTGCGCACAGGCGCGCACTCCCCCGCCCTCCGGCCCGCCGCGTGGTCGGCGCGGCGGGCACCGGCCCGAAGCCCGGTAAGTCTGGGGACCCCTGATGCAGAGGTTTATGGCGGCTGTAGTCTACAACATCTGGAGGGCACCAGGTTGGGAAAAGCTATTCCAGGCACCCCCAAACTGCGGCCCTCCAGATGTTTTCGCCTACAACTCCCATGATCCCGAACTAACAGGACCAGTGGTCAGGGATGATGGGAATTGTAGTCCAAAACATCTGGAGGGCCGAAGTTTGGGGATGCCTGAGCTATACTATACTAATACGTGCCGGCATGTTTTTTCAAAACTGCTGGGCTCGACTGCCGTCTTGGAAGCACCGTTTCTGGTTGTTAAGGCATCTGAATGGAACTTGGGAGGGCTGTATCCTGCACCCCAGCAGGAGATCTGGCCTCTTTGTGGACTTGCTCACACACACCTGTGTTAGGCAGTACTGTGGCATCATACCCACAAGACAGACATGCAAAACCTTCAAACTAGATGGCTTTAAGAGAGGATTAGACCTATTTGTGGAGGGGAGGATTATAAATGGCTACTAGCTATGATGGCTCTGGTCTGCCTCCACGATTGGAGGCAGAAATGCTTCTCAACAACAGTTGTGGGAAGGAGGGGAAAGTGCTCTTATGCTTGGGTCCTGCTTGCAGGCTTCCCATTCAGACTGCTGAATACCAGTTGCTGGAAACCGCAGGAGGGGAGAGGGCTCTTGCACTCTGCTCAGGTCCTGGTTGAAGGCTTCCGAGTGGGGCATCTATATAGCCACTGTGAGAAGAGGATAATGGACTAGGTGGGTGTCTGGCATGATCCAGCAAGCTCGTTTTACGTTCCATCACCTGCATGTCTTTACAGAAGTGCCTGACATCTTCCCCTAGCAAGGATACTAGGATTCTGGGGGGAAACGGGGGACGGGGACCATTTTACCAGCAACTGCTGCAACCTGAATGTGCAGATTCTAACAAAAAATATTTATATATTCCACCATTTCTGTGACCCTTTATCTGCGCCAAAGCTCTATTGTTTGTGAAACAGAGAACACCTTCATATCATCCAGTTAAGAACAGCAGCAGCAGAAACTATTATTTGCATCTCAAGGGTTAGGAGACAAGTATATCATTAGGGCTTGGTGGTGCCTTTTTTTCTGTACTAGCCCATTAGGAATACAGTGGTACCTCGGTTTAAGTACACAATTGGTTCTGGAAGTCTGTACTTAACCTGAAGCGTACTTAACCTGAAGCGAACTTTCCCATTGAAAGTAATGGAAAGTGGATTAATCTGTTCCAGATGGGTCCGCGGAGTACTTAAACCGAAGCGTACTTAAACCGAGGTATTACTGTATTGGGAATGTGATCTAGCTAGCAAAACTAGAACAGTTCTATGTCCCCATTGATTTCAGTGGGGAAGTTAAGGCCCTATAATTACCTAACCCACTGCCCCTTTGACCAGTCAGCTCCCTGGAGATTCATAGAATCATAGAGTTGGAAGAGACCACAAGGGCCATCCAGTCCAACCCCCTCCCAAGCAGGAAACACCATCAAAGCATTCCTGACAGATGGCTGTCAAGCCGAATTGCTTGACTCAAGTGGGATCATGCACCTCCCCTCCCCCAAATATTACATCTGCTCGAGCAACTTCTGAACCCAACGCCTGACTTGGACGCAGCTTAAGCGCCTCCGGAAAGCAGTGCCATTTTCCTTGACGGGAGGGTTTCCTTTCCTCTTGCGAAATTAAGAGCAGGTTCAAAGTGAAAAGATCCACATGCCTCACCAAAACGTTGCCCACATTAAAATAAAATAAGTCAGACAAAAAGAAGGGGCATAAAGTAACCATTCTAACTTCTTTAATGCAGTCCAATCAAATTGTTTTTTCTTTTTTCTTTTAATCACTCTGAACTCTATAATTCATTTGCACTAAACAGGTTGCTAGTACAGAAAAATTAATCGTTTTTGCCGATCAATTTCATCTTTTGGGGTCTTTATGCATCAGCCAACCGAGTGTGTGGCTCTTGCCTTTACTTTTTCTTTTTTTAAACCTTCCCCCTCCCCTTTTCTTCCATTTTGCATAACTATATTATCCCATAGACTTAAAAACAATCAACTAGCCAAGTTTATTATTAATTATGATACATCTAAAAAAAAATTAATACTAACCCTAACATGACAGCTGCTTTAAGAGCTCTCTGTATAATTCCCTCGGAAGGGCTTCTCAGTAGCAAATCACTACAACAGGTCCTAAAATCATAAATGTAATAATCAGAATCATAATAAGAGAAAGAGAGAGAGAGAGAATATCGAGAGCGAGTTAGAAAAACAAGCAGCATAAAACTGAGTTAAAATTCTCCTGAAGGAGCCCCAATGGAATGAACGGGAGATTTGCACCTGGGTGGCCTCACCTGCCTGACCTCCCCCATACCCACCCACCACTTTCAGGAGAATTTTGCTGCTTGGTTGCACCCAAGGACTGGTTTAAATCTGGTGGGGCCAGACAGCGGGCACCCTCCCTCAACCCCCTTGCGCAGCATCCTCGACTTCTTCAAAAAGAAAAGAAAAGCTTTTGTAAGTTGCGTTTTCTGGTGGTTTTTTTCTTCTTCTTCCTTCTTCCTTTCTTCCTAAAGAACAATGGTACCTCTACCTACTAGATACCTCACAGGGTATGTGCTTTTATGAGCGGACGACGATGCTAACGATGCGAATCTTAGGAAAGGGTCATGAGGCAGAGAAGGATGAAGGACCAAAATAAAAGGATAGGAGAGAGACACACATCTAATTCTCTGCCAGATCAACTAGGGTTTCTTAACATTCCCCCAACCAGCCTTTGGGGTGTTTAGTTTTCATCCGCGGGGTTCCAAGCTGGGGTCGCCCACAGACCTTCTGGGTGCTTGGCGCCGTTTTGCCCTGCCATGGGGTGCAGCCCCCAAAGGCTGCCCCTCCATTCGTTGCCGTGTAGGTGATAACCCTGCAGCTGGCCCCCAACACACGCACACACTCTCTGCCCCCCCACCCCCGGGGGAAGATTTCAGGGAGAGGGGAAGGGAGGACCTAAAAGGAATTCAAACAGAAAAATCTCCCCACTACAAAACTGGATTTTTTTTTTGTCAGCTCCCCCACATTGCCCACAGCCATCTTAAGACACCCAAAGCAGACAGCCGCTATGTCAAAGTGAGAGCCGCCCTCATTTTCCATCCGGCCCCATTTGCTGTGGGTCGACCTCTGGATCCACCAAGGAGGAGGCAAAGGCGGACTGGACAATCTGAAACCCGAACGATTCCAGGAGAGACATGTTCTGTTGTGGGGAAAAGGGGGAGCCCAGGGCAGGGCCCAAGTCCCCTAGGGGAGCCCCCAGGGAGCGGACATGGACTTTCTGTATGTGTTTGTTAAGGTAGGACTTGGATCTGAAAAAGCTGCCACATTCGGGGCAAGGGTACTTCTTATCCCCCTCCGACTCCAATTTATTCTTGGCGACCACCATGTCGCAGGAGGAGAAGGAGCCGTTGGCGTTCTGTTTCTCGGGGGTCTTGAGGTCGCTAGCGTCCGAGAGGTCTCCGTAGGAATCCGAGCTCTCAATCTGATCCAAAGGTGAGCATTTCTGGCCTTCTAGGGAGACAGAAAAAAGGAAAAAGGCACGTTCTTTAGACCCCTGCGGTGGATTTCCCATGCTAAAGGTCAAGCCACAGCCCCCCCCTGTCCATCCCAAAGTATCCACCTGAACCTCTTTGCTGGCATACCACCTGCCCCTTTCCCAGTCCAGCCGTGTGGACATAAACCCACTAAAATAAGGTTACCAGATCTTTTTTCAATGAATCTGGGGACACTTTTCAACTTCCTATGTCCTATGTCTGGTAACCTTACACTAAAATGACTAGCTCAGCCTTCCCCAACCTGGAGCCCTACATAGTTTTGGACTACAACTCCCAACCAGTACAGCCATGTGACTCTGGGGTGAAGCATTGCAAAATGTTGGGAGGGTTGCCCCTCAATGTTCCCGATAGCCTGCTTGTCCTCATGCATTTATGTTAGTCAAAAAGTTGGCTCAAGTCTCTCCTCTTTTCCCTACAAAGCAGTTTCCAAGGAAAGGGGAACAGGATCCGGTAAGCCGGGATGGGTTTGGGGTGTTGGGCCAGGTAGGCTCACCTCTTTTGAGCCTTACGCAATGGTGAAGCTCCAACCAGGCCTCATTGCAGGGGAATGGACTAGATTACTCTTTGGGTCCCTTCCAACACAATGGGTCTAGGTCTTCATGAGACTGCAAGCTACTTGGGGGACCGGCATGTGGTTTAGCGCTAGCCATCACCCTGCCTCAATATCTGGGTTGGGGAGTGGGTCAGGTCCAGAAAGACTCCCCCAATACCAAGCAATATTGCCTGACCTTAAGTGAAGGGTCATGGCGGGTGGACAGAGGGAGGGATCCAACCAAGTTTAGTCCTCCTCTCTCCACTCAATCCAGCAAGACACATCCCAGCCTTTCCTCGTAGTTGTTAGGAATCATGATCCTCTGGATATAAAATGAGCCTGATTCTGTTCCCCACCTAACACAAAAGCAGTCTTCACCAGTCTGGTGCCCCCTCCAGCTGTTTTGGAATACAATTCCCATCAGCCCCTAGCCAGCCCAGCAGCTGATGGAAGCTGAAGTCCGAAACAGCTGGACAGCACCAGGTTAGCGAAGGCTGAGCAAAAGCACTTTGGGGAAGGCACATCTCAGGATCTCTCAAAAACCCCAAGAGCCACGCAGAGCCTTGCAAGCGTCTTCCACAGGGGTGTCTCGGAAAGTGCAACGAAGGCATTGTTTTGCTACTCTCTCAACGCAAAACCAAAACCAGACTCCTGCCATCAGCACAAGAGAGATGAAAGTGTGCTAAAAGCTGCTTAGGAAGGAGAATCCCTAACTCAGCTTAAGGACTGTCCCTGTCTGCCTTGCAAGCAGAAGGTATCAGGTTCAAGCCCACAGGTAGGGTTGGGAGAGACTCCCTGCCTGAAATCCTGGACAGCTGCTGTCAGTCAGTGTAGACAATACTGAGCTAGTTAGACCAATGGTCTGACGGTATATAGCCGCTTCCTGTGTTGTCCCAGCAACTCCTAGCTAAAGACGCTTCCTTAAGGTCTTGGCTGTTTCCTGGGACAGTACACATGAAAGCCCAACTTCCACCCACAAACCAAGATGCAACTTGTGAGCTATCTCTTATATATATAAGAAAACACTAACCATCCCCTTAACTTTTACCTAAACCTGAACAGATTCTTTATTGGGGGGGGGGAGGCAAAGCTGTCGAGAGGCATTCTGATTCCTTCAGTGGAAAATGCCCCCCCCCCAATATCCTCATGTACTGACCCACATGGCATCGCAATCTGCTGGGATGTTATTCTGGGCAAGGCCCATTGAAACACAAGGGGGATTTGTTCTGGTTGAGTACATCCAGGGAAGGTCCTGGTGGACTGTGGCCCCCCCTCCAGGTCAGCTCTATCCAACTGCCCCCTGCACTACTCTTTGTGACATGCAGAAGCTGCTACAGACATAGACCACCCTAACTGGACCTCCTAGCCAGGCCGCCTTTGTTTATGTGCGAGAGAGGCCACATCCACACCAGACATTTTCAGCCCTATGAAAACACTTAAACAGGCATGGCTTCCCCCAAAGAATCCTGGGGAATGTAGTTTGTTCAAGGTGCTGAGGGTTGTGAGGAGAACCGCCAGGGCTGCAATTCCAAGAGTGGTTTAACAACCAATCCTTCTCGGGGAACTCTGGGAATTGTAGCTCTGTGAGGGGGAAGAGTGTGTCTCCTAAGAGCCCTCAGCACCTTTAAAGGTAAAGGGACCCCTGACCATTAGGTCCAGTTGTGACAGACTCTGGGGTTGCACGCTCATCTCGCATTATTGGCCGAGGGAGCCGGCGTACACCTTCCAGGTCATGTGGCCAGCATGACAAAGCCGCTTCTGGCGAACCAGAGCAGCACACGGAAACGCCGTTTACCTTCCCGCTGTAGCGGTACCTATTTATCTACTTGCACTTTGACGTGCTTTTGAACTGCTAGGTTGGCAGGAGCTGGGACCAAGCAACGGGAGCTCACCCCATCGCGGGGATTTGAACCGCCGACCTTCTGATCGGCAAGCCCTAGGCTCTGTGGTTTAACCCACAGCACCACCTGCTCCTGCTTTAAAAAACTAAAATTCTCAGGCTTCTTTGGGGAAAGCCATGGCTGTTTAAAGTGGTAGCATAATGCTTTAAATGTACAGTGTAAATGTGACCAGAGAGGGAGGGAGAGAGAAAGAGGGATGGAGGAACGAGTGAGTCAAAGTCAATCCCACACTACAGCCCCTTCAGCATCTTCTTAAGCCAGAGGAGTCTTAAATGACGACCCATTTGGTTTAAGTTTCTGGGCAGTCATTCCATCCACCAGTCTTATCTTCTCCATCTTCCCTGAGTCAAGCCAGAAACTGGTGCTTGGCTCTCTAGAGAACTTCAGACTGCTGGCCAGGACTCCTGAGGCTGAACACCTCTCCACACAGAGCTGTGCCCTGCACACAGAAACTACCTCATCGGTGGTAAGAAGCAGTCATGAGTTCCAGTTTAACCACCTGCCTGACGTGCCGGTATTATTGCACAGGGATGATGTTTACTGTGCAGAGATGGCTCCCATCTTGCTAGCCACACGTTGGCCATGCTTGTGAGAAACAGGCCTGAGGCTTGCCGCAGCCTTGAGCCTTGCTCCATAACAAAGCCCCTTCACCAGAGGTTTTAAGCAGAGGTTGGGTGGCCACCCGCCAGGGATTCCTTAACCGTGATTCCGGCATTGCAGGCCGCTGGACTGGAGGACCCTTCCAACCCGACAATTCTATGATTCTCAGAGGGAGACCATCTTAAGCAGGGAGGGAACAAGGCTACGTGACAATTGCACCTCCTGTACGCAAAGATCCCTGCCTAAGTCTCAAAGGGATGGAGATATATAAAGGGGCAAGCAGAGAATTTATCCAAAAACTATATAGCCTTGAGTGAAAGAGGAGGGGGGGGGCGTTAAATTCCTCCCACCATCAAAGGGGCCTTTCTCCCAGTTATCAAAACAGAACTCTTTCTCAGTAACTCCAGAAATTTCTCCTAGGGTTGCCAGAACCAGCAAACCCAAGCTGTAACTTTTTTCCTAAACTGTCCTACTTCAGGCAGGTGGAGGTTTGTAACTCTGCCTCACTGCATGGGTGGGGTAGAGAAGAGAACAGTCAGACAGGGGAAACAGTCAAGGTTAGGGCAGCTCCTCTTGACAAAACTCCCTCCACCATTGAGCTATGCAGCCTTTCCTAATCTGATGCTCTCCAGATATTCTGGATTACAGCTCCCAGAAAACCCAGCTGAGTTGGTTTAGGCTGATGGGAGTTTTAGTCCAAAAAACGTCTGGGGGCCACCAGGATGGCGGCTGATCTTATGGAACTCACTGCCACGGGATCATATAGGGATGCCCAGAGGGTAGGGTTGCCAGACTCTATAATAGAGGACAGGACTTCTGCGCCTTTAATTGCCCTGCTCTCTTTTGAGCCTGGAAACCTTAAAGAGAAACCAGCAGACCCTTTGCTTGGAAATTAAACAAAGGGCCTGCTGGTTTCTCTTTAAGCTTTCCAGACTCAAAAGAGAGCAGGGCAATTAAAGGCACAGAAGTCCCGTCCTCTATTGAGTCTGGCAACCCTACCAGAGGGTTAGATGGCATCGAAAGGAGATTAGTCAGAGCCATGGATGAAGAGAAAGCTATCAATGTTTACTAGGCCACAGAACCTCCAAGTTCGGAGGCAGGGTGTCTTTAATCCCGCTTGCTGGGGAAGACTCTTGGCATCTTGCTCCATCTTGTTTAACAGGTCTGTGATGGCATAAGGATTTAAGTGATTGCTCTGCTAGCGGCATAGCTGCCAAGTTTTCCCTTTTCTCGCGAGGAAGCCTATTCAGCATAAGGGAAAATCCCTTTTAAAAAGGGATAACTTGGCAGCTATGGCTAGCGGGTGTCCCAAGACCACTTGGGTGTTTGCCGCTGCTGGGAGAGCCTGCTTATGTGCTTAGCTTCCTCCATGCAGTGATGGGTGAGTTACTCTTGGGAGAGTGTTCAGACATGCAAGCCTCCGCCCGCAGCCTGAAGTGGGGCAGCCGAGGGGAAACTCAGCTGTGCCCTTCTCCCAAACAGAACACGGCGGACCTCCTGACCGGCACCTTGCCTCTCTCCCCCCCCCCCAGCGCTCCCTTCTCCGCCCGTTCCCCAGCACCCAACAAGGTCCTACGTCAAGAGACGGAAAGTGTAGAGCAGGGAGTCGCTTGCCTTTGATGCCATAGGTCCTGACGCTGTGGAACGCTGCTCCCCCATTCGGGATGGGCTCCGGGTGTCTGGAGACCTGGGGAAGGGGAACACCGTGGTGGGTTTTAACATGGACCTTTAAGTAGGAGGCAGAGGAGAAACCTAAACAAGATAAAAGGAGATGAGATCCTGCCGCCAGGACAGACACAGATGCCTCTCTGCCTTTCCCCCTCGCTCCGCTTAGCCGCTGCCAGATTCTCCTCCTCCTCCTCCTCCACCTCTCGGCTCCTCTGCGAGAGAACGGGCGCCCGAAGAACCAAGATCAAAGCCAGCCACCGCCGTGCGACAGGAGGAGGCCTCAACATGGTAGGCAGCGGGCCTCTGGAGCTCTCGCAAATGAAGACCCAGAAATTACCAGGGTGGGGAGAGAAGTCTATTAATTATTATTATTATTATCACCACCATACTGCATTTATTTTTCACTCTATATGAAAAGATGCCTCGAAATGGCTTAAACCAGGCATCCCCAAACTTCGGCCCTCCAGATGTTTTGGACTACAATTCCCATCTTCCCCAACCACTGGTCCTGTTAGCTAGGGATCATGGGAGTTGTAGGCCAAAACATCTGGAGGGCCGCAGTTTGGGGATGCCTGACTTAAACAGAGAAGCAACTCAGGAGACTCTATGCACAGGATAGGTCACCGAGAAGGAGGCTGCAGACACACCACACAGTTAAAAGCACATGGGTCGCCCACCCCACCAAGAATCCTGGGAACTGTAGTTTAAGGGTCTTGAGAATGGTGTCTCTATGCAAGGCAAACTACAGTTCCCAGGATTCTTAGGAGGAAAGCGGTGTGCTTTAAGTAGATGGTGCGTACGCAGCAAGAACGAAGAAGCCTCCAGGATCCATGTCAAGACCCAGCCACCATGGCAGCCTGATGCTCTCCAGAATCATAGAATTGTAGAGCTGGAAGAGGCCACGAGGGTCATCTAGTCCAACCCCCTGCAACGCAGGGATCTTTTGCCCAACGTGGGGCTCAAACCCATGAACCTGAGAGCAAAAGTTGAATGCACTACTGACTGAGTTACCCCAGGTGTCAGACTATAACATCTGTCAGCCCCTGCATCACTGCCATGTATTTCAATGCTGTTTTATGAAGACATCTTTACGCTGACATGATGTTTTGCTGCTTCTTCCTAGAATTTTTTGTGAATGAATAAAAATCAAATATGGCTGGGTGCTGAAGGGAGTTGTAGTTTATAAATATTTGGAGGGCACCAGGTTGGCTGAGACACAGGCTTGAATATTTTCCTCTCCTGCAGCGAATCACATGCTAAGTGAGCTCCCCGTAGGATTCACCTGGCCCAGTTCCTAAAACAAACTAGCAATCTTCCAAATATGTCTTGCAGAAGAGGGCAAGGCAAAAGGAGGCCAGGAGATCTTAAATAAATGTATGAAGGCCACTTTGGCAGCCTGAATGCTTATTTCTCGATTCACCTGGGCTGAGAGCAGGCTACCTATTCTGGTGGATTTGGACGGGGCGGTGGAAGGAAACAGGAAGGAGGAATGAAATCTCCTTGCCCAGGAGAGAGAGAGGGGGGCTTGGGCAGCGGTTCCTCAGCTTGCTGCGGATGAGAATGCACAGCTGCACTGGGGTGGGGGCTGGCGGGAGTTGTAGTCCAAAACATCTGGATGGCACCAGATTGGGGACCGGCTGCCGTGAGGAGTAGCAAACAAGCCCAGCATTCTAGAGGAGCAAACCCAACCAACACAGAAAGGAGTCACCAGGCTGTAAACAGTGATGCTTCGGAGAGAACTGGGCCATTCCTCTCTACCTCCCAGGCCACAACACGGTGACAGTACTGCACGATTACAACTTTATACGATCATGTGAAGCGACAAGCTGATCTGCTGCAGATGTTGGGGACTTTCCACAGCCAAAGGGTCACATTCCCTTTGGGGGGGAACCATGTCAGTGGTGGGCATGGAAGAGCAACAAATCTAAGCGCTACCTTCGTGCAGTATTATTTATTTATCACACTTATACCCCTCCCCAAAGAGCTCAAGGTGGCGTACATGGTTCCCCCCCTCCTCACAACAACCCTGTGAGGTAGGCGAGGCAGAGACTGGCCCAAGGTCACATGCAGCGAGCTTCATGGCCAAGCGGGGATTTGAACCCTGGTCTCACAGGTCGTAGCCTGACACTTTAACCACTGAGCCACGCTGGTTCTACCCGGGTAGCTGGTCTCTTCACGCACTTGGCACATGCATACCCCACTCCACCCTCCATCCAGACAAGCAAAGAACTAGGACTGCAGTTCAAGGAGTTCATTCCAGTAATGCAAAACCACCTGAAGCAAGGCCAGCGAGGGTTATGGCCTGGGAAATGTCCCAAGGGCCAGATGGAGAGGCCTGGAGGGCCACATATACCCCCCTCCCGGGTCTGAGGTTCCCCCTACCCCCGGACTAGCCTGGCAGAATCTGACTGCTGCTTTTGGAAAACAACAACAACCCCAATGTATTATTCATTCCTTTATAGCCAGAGTACCAGCAAAGGAGCACCTCTGTTTTTCTAGAAATAGCAAAATGTGATTCTCCCAACAGTCTGCATCTGAAACTAATGGAGCTGCAACCCATTTATCTTTCTGCAGCCAAGGCAGCAACCATGGCCTGGCTCTGCAGTTGCCATAATTGCAGTGGTCTGTTGCTCTGACATGTTTATGTTCTGTTGGCCAGCTTCCCAAAAACTGTAACCGATGGGGCTACACAATCTAATTCTGGCTCCTGGGGCATTATTCTGCTATTTTGCACTTTTTTAAAGGTTCTTTATTTGCTTCTTTTACTTACTCGTTTGTAAAAAAAAAAATTACCTTCCCCATTAACCTCCCAAAACCACAAGTATCCAAACTAGCTTACACAAGTATTTAGGACAATGTGAGCCACCCCATACACTACAGGCTGAACCCCTCTCCCCAAATCAGGGGTATCATCAGCAGACTTGGGGTGGGGGTGGGGGTGGTACTCTGCACATTCCTGGACAACCTCCCCAGAAGTTTCCTGGACTGGATTCATAAGGCTGGATTGCTATAACGTGCTCTCTGTGGGGCTGCCCTTGGGTCTGGTTCTCAAGATCCAGCTAGTGCAGAATGCTGTCGGGAGCTTCTGGTCGAGAACACGTGATACCACTGTTTAAACAGCAACACTGGCTACCCATCTTCTACTGAGCCAGCTTTAAGGTCCTGGTACATTTATTTACAAAGCCCTGAACAATTTAGGGATTGCCTAAATCCTTAAATCTGAGCTCAATCTCTGAGATCATCTGCAGGAGAATCGTTGGTTGTTTCCCGAATTGGTGAGGGTCATTTGACAACAGCAGCATCGTTGCCAACAGTCATTGGCCCAGTCCTGCAGAACACCCTGCCACTAGAGATTCAACGCTCGCCTTCTGTGCCTACCTGCCAAAAACTTTTCTATTCTGCCAGGCCTATGCAGACCATTAAGAATACACCCTTCCACAATCATTAATTTATGTATGTTTTTAACTTTTTAAAATATGGTTTTACTGTACGGTTTTATGTGTTTATCTGTGGAGGCGCACTTCCCTTTTTATGCGATGGCTACAGATGGGATTCGAAATTCGTGGAGGAAAGGGCTATCAACGGCTACGCGCTCCCTCCAGTAATTGGCAGCATTTTAAAATCAAGATGGCGGACAGAATCTTTCAAAACTCAGCTGATTTCAACCAACAGCAAGAATTTTCACTAAATTTTTGCATGATGGCTCCTTAGATGAAGCAGCTGGATTTTCTGTCTGTTCAGATGCAACTGGGCACCATTCCAAATCCAGATTGTGGAGTGAACCATTCAAAACTGCAGGGTTGTTTTTTTTTGTTGTTGCTTCTTGTAGACTTCCAGAGCAGCCCTGGGTATGAGGCTGTTCATATCTGATGGGAACAACCCACCCACAATCAAGGCAGGAGGCTGGACAAGATGACCGTTGGGAGGTCGCTTCCAACTCTACAACTCTATGATCCTAAGGCCATGTAGAGAGGCTGCAGGGACAGTCCCACACCTGAGCAAAACAACCCCTTTTTTAAGTGGTGCCTTTTAAAATGAACATCTGTAGACTCTTGTCTCACGAGCAGCTGAACCCAAACACAGGCTATCTGTACCCAGGTACAGAATAATGTGTGAACAACCCTTACAAAGCACACACACTCACAAGTGTGACGGATCATTTAACTCGTTTTAAAATGCTGGTAAATGGGAGTTGGGAAGGGGCTGAGGTGCTGATGAGAACCTGCTTTTGGGGTCTTGTGGGTATTTCGCAATGGGCGGGAATTTGCCCCTTCTCGCCTCCCTATCCCAAGAGACTTCATTCGCTTTTCAGACCCCACATTTCTTGATCACCTGGACCATCCTGCTCTCTGTCTGGAAATCTCCTAATCTGAAGATGGGAAAACATCATTCAACTGCTGAGGTGAATTGGTTCTGACCTCCACAGGTACTTCCAAGTGTTGTTTTTACTCAGTGAAAGGAATCGGGGTGTGGGAGACTAGTTGTTCGTCTGGGCCGCTCCAAGAAATTTCTACGGCCCTCATGATTTGATCCCTCAGAATCTGATAGTTGGCAGAGACGCGTTATTCATTTACTGCTTTTACACCCCACCTTTTTACTCCAAGGCGCTAAAAGATGGTGTACACCAGGCATCCCCAAACTTCGGCCCTCCAGATGTTTTGGACTACAATTCCCATCATCCCTGACCACTGGTCCTGTTAGCTAGGGATCATGGGAGTTGTAGGCCAAAACATCTGGAGGGCCGCAGTTTGGGGATGCCTGGTGTACACGGCTCTCCCTTTCCTCATTTAATCCCCACAACAATTTAATCCCCACAATGTTTAATAGATTACTGTGTTTTATTTTCTGTTGGAAGCCACCCAGAGTGGCTGGGGAAACCCAGCCAGATGGGCGGGGTATAAATAATAAATTATTATTATTATTATTATTATTATTATAACAGCCCTGTGAGGTCGGTTAGGCTGAGAGGCAGCGATTGTCACAACGATGAGTGGGGATGTGATCCCGGGTCTTCCAGGCCCTAGTCCAACCATTACACCACCTGACCCTCCAGGCTAGCCAAGGGGATGTGGCTGAGCGGGTGTGAGAGTTGAGGCAAGAGACCTGTAATAGTCCCACTTGTGCTCATGTGGCCAGCCGGCTACGGATGTGTTAGTGGGTCTCAAGAGCCAAGCTGATGCCAGCTGCAAAAAACCTGCCGTTCCTTCTTTTCTTGAAGAAGCCTTTTGCCCTAGTTCCCCTCCTCTCGCCCTGTGGATTCTCGTTTTGCCTGCTTTGCAAGAAGTTGCACTCATTACCTCTGTTGCAGATGGTACAGAAGTTGCTTGGTCCTTCGCTGTGCTTCTTCAGGTGGTCGGCCATGTACGCCGCCCGCAGGTACTTCCCGCAGACCTGGCACGGGACTTTGTCTTCGTGGCAGGCCAGGTGCGAGCGCAGCCGGTCCCGGGTGGCAAAAGAGGCGTTGCAGGTCTGTGGAGAGCAGCAAAACCCACATTAAACCCACAAACACACGTGCGTGCAGGCAGACACACACCGCTACTAAGGTCAACACTACGGTGACGTGAGGCTATTGATTTCAAGAGGGGCACCCGAAATCAACAAGCAGGCTCCCAGCACCTTCATTTATGATGGCAGAAACGTTTGAGGAGTCAAGCCCTGGCTTTGCCAAGTGCACCCCAGCTCAAGAAGCAAGCAAGCAGGTGCTGTTTTAGGGCACATCCCCAACTTGGTGGGGAGTTGTTTTGGACTACAAGTCCAATCAGCCTTAGCTGGAGCTGAAGGGTGTTGTAGTCCAAAACATCTGGAGGGCCCTGGCTTGGCCGAGGCTGCTCTAACCCATCAGCTTCTTGCAAACCTCAGGACCTCAGGTCAACACAGAGTGCTGTGGTATCCGGAAGGGCTTTTCCACACCCTACAGAGAGCTCCCCTCTACAGAATGAACAGAGAAGCAGAATGGGGCAGATAAGCTCCATGTATGCACTGAAACAACTCCAGAGCTCCTGACCAGAGGGGTGACAGCCTGGAGTGCTTAAATTTAATTTAAGTTAGTTTTATTGATCTCCCCTGCCATTAGGATTTCTTTAGATATCTTAATTATTCATGGCCTTCCTTGCCGCTCACTGTTCTTTTTAATCTTCTGTAAGCCACTTGGAACATTTAAAATAGAAAATTGGCCTGTAAATAAGTGCCCAATAAAACTCAGTACCCATGATTAGAATGGGCGTCTGAGCACATCCATTATTCAGAGGGAGCAGTTTAAATCACCAAGGCTACAACGACACAGCACCCAAAGTTCCCCTGGGGAATCCATTAGATTGCGGCACTTTGAAGAGGATAAATGCAATGCATTGCTTATGACTTTCTAAGGCTGCCTTCTCAAGATACTTTGGACTACAACTCCTATCAGCTGTGGCATCATACAGGGATGTTGGCTGGGGGCTGATGGGAGCTGTAGTCAAATATGGCTGCACTGGCTGGGGGCTGATGGGAGTTGTAGTCTAAACCATTTGGAGGGCACTGCATTGGGCAAAGGCTGTTCTAAGAAGCCAGGGCTCTTTTTGGTCTCCCCAAGTTAGCACCCTTTCGCTAGCTCTTCACAAACACTATATGCTCCTCACAATGAAGTGCTAGATGGTTCTACCAGGACGATCATGATCTAAGTAAGAGGGAGAAGATGGGAAGGATAGGAGGAGAGGTCCTCAAACAGCAGTAATGAGGCTGTGGTAAGGAAAGACGAATGAAGATGGGAGCAGGCAGGAAAGGGAAGGTGGTGGAGGAGAGAGAGGCCAAGCAGAAAGTGCCCCTGGGCCAGATGGAGAAAGGCAAAACTCCTGGGCATAGGGGAAAATCACACACAAGGCAAGTTAGGGGTGGGAAGGCAGAGGAATAAAGAGGGAAGATGACAGCCACAAGTAGCAGGAGAAAACTAAGAGCTGGAGGAGAGGCAAGGGAAGGCGAGAGGTCGTTCTAGAGAAGCCACCAGGGCTACGATTCAAAGGCAGTGCAGGAAAGCCACCGCAGGAGAGGCCATTGTGTGTGCAGAGTTAAGCTTCCTGCTAATCTCACTTTCCACAAAAATAAATAAAAGAGCCATGTTACTAGCCCTCATGGCTCTAAGGCAAGTGTATGTGCAGGGTGGAGAGTGGGCCTCCAGTGTTTCCCTATAGTATAAGCAGCAGCAGAATAGAAAAGGGGGGAATTCTCTAAAATGATAAACCAGACTATGCAATATCGATAGGAAATGGCTTCATTTGCATAATTTAGGCAAGCTTCAGAAGAATCCCTACAAGTGAAAGCCCCAGCTCAGGATGGAGGCCAACCCCTTCCTATTAAACGTCCTGCTCCCTTCAGTGCTCGTGTGATGGCACCCAACAGCCATGTTGGATCCTAGACTAGGGCTGCCTTCGTAATGCCCAAACCCGTCTCTTCTGGGCAGAGGGAGAAAAGGCTAAGAAGTTCCACAACAGGAACATCTGCCAGGGATTCCCGCTCTCCTTAGAATTCTAGAGTTCTGAAGATGATCAGGAGCCTAAGTTGCTGCCACATACAGAGACAAGACTCCTTGGTCCATCCAGCTTGGTACTGTTCACGCTGATTGGTACCAGCTCACCTTGGATTCAGGCAAGGGACATTTCCAGTCCTATGTGGAGATGCCACTGGGGAATTGAAGCTGGGACCTTCTGAGCTATGCCCCTTCCCTATCAGTGTTACAGTTACTGAAGCTGGCCCTTAAATGATGCAGAATAGTGTTAACAGACACATCATTGTATAAATAGCCTGAAGCAAGTTCTCATGGGCGTAGGCGGGGGGGGGGGGGCAGGAGGGGGCAGTTGCCCCCCTAGAAGCAGGGCCGCTGGCCAGCCTGCCCCGCTGCCCGGTGCCGTCTCCCTTCTCCCTGGCTGGCTGTGGGGCGGGTGGAGGGAAAGCCCCAGAGCCGCGCAAAGCGTTTGGCTGGCGTTCCCTCCGCCCGCCCCACAGCCAGCTGGCTAGAGGACGTCTCCCTTCTCGCTGGCTGTGGGGCGGGTGGAGGGAAAGCCAGCCAAATGCTTTGCGCGGCTCTGGGGCTTTCCCTCCACCCGCCCCACAGCCAGCCGGCTAGAAGGGACGTCTCCCTTCTCCCTGGCTGGCTGTGGGGCGGGTGGAGGGAAAGCCAGCCCAACACTTTGTGTTTGGCTGGCTTTCCCTCCACCCGCCCCGGCGATCATGGAGGGGGAGGAGGGGATCGGAACAGCCCGATTTCGGGCTGATCCTGGCGCCCCCTCGCCCCTGCCGATCACGGAGGGGGTCGGAGCAGCCCGATTTCAGGCTGATCCTGGCGCCCCCTCGCCCCTGAACGACCATGGCTTTCCTTGCCCCACTGTGGCCCCTCACCTCCTGTGCCTTGGCCCCGCCCCTTGCCCCCCTAATTTTGATCCTGGCTACGCTCCTGCAAGTTCTGTTGTTGCTGCTGCTTTTTTAAAAAAAAGGAAAGAAATGAAGATAGATCACTGTTTTCTCTTAGTTAGAAGAGACCTTAGGTCAGGTCCCTTGGTGAATAGGCAAGGCACTAAGCGGAAAGTTCTGCCCCCCCCCTTGCAGGATCCAGACCAGAGCAAGGCAATAAAAAAACACAAAATTATTTGTGATTTGTCCCATGAATAGATTCCACTAAGAAATGACTCTGACATTACAAAAAGCTGTTCAAGTCAGAAACAGATGTAAAAATTCAAAGTATAACCACTTGGACATTGCGCTGAGCAAAAGAGGGGCAGCTTTCATTGAGCAAAAAAATATACTGTTTGGGCACAGAGACTTTAGAAAGGGTTCCGACACAAGCGATACCCACTGTCGTTTTAAAAGTGCATTTTGCATAACCAATGGACGAGAGGAAAGAAATCCACTGTAGTTCCGCAACACAACCAGGGAACTGATTACCTGTGGGAAACCGATAGCAGTTCCTATGATGCAGTCTAAAATATATAACTCTCTGGGCTGTTAGGACAAGTGTTCAGGTATAATTTCAAAATGACTAAGTAACAGGCACATTCAGAACTATAAAGAGGAAAACAGAGAAACACAGCAAGCCTTACTCATGGAAAAGACGCCAAAGGAGTGAACTTCAGAACAACCCGCTGGGAAGTTCTCCTGCATAAGCTCCATGGCAGAGCTTGTGCAGCAGAAAGTCCCAAGAGGCTGAGTCTACTTTGCTACCATTATGCCACATAGCTCACTGGAAAGAACAACAGGCATCAAGTGATTTGTTGCTGCATTTAATTTGCTTATTTCTTTTCAAGCCAGGCATTATGGAGCCCATTCTCGATCACAGTTAGCTATTGAGCAGACTGGCAAAAAATCATTCTTTCAAAGAGAACGAGAAAAATACAGAAAAAGTCCAGAAAGCCTAAAATCAGAACTGAAAAGAAAAAGAAAACAAGAGACAATACAAACAGCTTTGAAGGAAACTAAACATTTCAAATTTTAAGAGGTTAATGTCTTTAAAAATACAACATAAGGTTATCAGAGAATGCTGTTAATAAATAATAATAATAATAATAATAATAATAATAATAATAATAATAAAGGAAAACTCCAGTGCTTTCCTGTCAAGCATTGCAAAGGCAGATAAATATACTAAAAATAGAGAAGTTTTTTAAAAAAAATAAACAGTGTTTAAGAAATACCTCTTGAAGTTTCAACTGCTCTAGGGATGTAGATGTCTCTGAGCTTATTCCATGGAGGCTGGCAATTTCCTGCTAATAGGCAGGAAGTAAGAGAGATTAGATAAGGAAGAAACTCATTCTGCAATGAAATCATTTGGGAAAAGCACGAGTTTTCTGAATGCTGATTTTTAACTTTTTATTTTTCAGGGAATACAGGTCTAGCTTGCTTGAGAATCAGGTTTTGTCTCCTAATGCTGAAGATGGCCGGATGCTACCTTAAATGTGGCAGGTAAAAAGGGAAATTACCCAAGGAGATGGCCCCACAATTAAAAATGAAAGCAAGTTAATTTCTTCTTCCACGCTCCAATCAAAACTGCGAACTTCTATACCTGCCTTTGACAACATGGTACCCTCTAGAAGTTCTGGATTACCAGTTCCATCAGCTCCAGCTCCGGACATTTTGGGCTACAACTCCCAACCGCCCCTGCCGTGCTGGAACAGTTAATATGGCTGTGCTGGTTGGGAACGATGGGGAGTCATAGACCAAAACGCCAGAAGGGCTGCACAAATCTTCTGCACAAATTGTGGAGCGCGCCCACATCGAGGTGCCAGTTCATGCAAATCACACTTCTGCATGAGCCGACTCTGTCCACAAGGCCGAATCTTGCCAAGAACAGTTGCATTTGGGGGGGGGGGCGGCCACAGTGTGCATGGGAGAGCTCCCCCCACCCATGTTACACCCAATTGATCTTCATTATCTTGGTCGGTCTGGGGTCTCACACATGGTGGCGAAGGCAGAGCAATTCCAATTCTGGCTGCAGCAGAATCAGTAGCATTCCAGGTTTTCCTTCTGCGGCTGAGTTTTAAAAGATCCAGGCACTGATGGGGGTGGAGTGGAAGATGACACCCATTAACCCCTTGGATTCCCCCCTCCCCTTCTCCCATGAAAAAACTCATCCGATGCACTTTTCCGTTCTGCCCATCCTCGCTCTTAAGGTGACCAGGTGAACTGGCCGGCTGAGTCCCACCTGGTGTCAACACTAAGAGCAGCGAGATCCAAGTTCCTGATGGGTGGTCCCTGCGCAAAGACTGCCCTTCCAGACCCTGATTCAGCTCCAAGTTAAAATTAGATAAGGAAAATATATTTGACCTTGCTGCTGGAAATGGATGGTGGGTTGTAGAGCCAGTGTGGGCGAGAAACAACACGATGATCGTTAAATGATGACTCACTTAACGAACCTTTCTATGGCAGCCTTCCCAAACATGGCACCCCTGTCCTGGGGTCGGGAATCTCCAGTCTGTGGCTTAGCTCTGGCCCCCCAGGCCTCTCCATTGAGCTCAAAAGGCTGTTTCTCCAAAACCACACCTTATTATCATATATGACGTCAGCTGTGGGGCAAATTCTGGCGTGGCTACAAAGGAAGAATTGGGAGCTTAAAGTGAGCTCCTGGTTGTTCTTTTGCTGGCGGAAGCCACACTGATTCAAGAAATTTCCACTAAACTGGTGTTGATGGGGATATACCGGTAACTTTATTTAGTCGTTTCATTGCAAACTGAATAGTAATTACTGAAGCAGCAAAACTCCCTGAGCCACGTTTCCCAAAGGCTTGGGAACCTCTGCACAACCAAATTTGAGAGGTGGGCAGGACAACCCACCTGTCAATCATCTGGTATATTATAATGATGTCAGGTGACTTGAGCGTTTGGTTGTCCTGCAGCGGTGGGCCGAGATATGACTCTTGCCCTGGGTGATGGATGCTTGTACAACAAGTGACACTAATTCCATTTAGCACTTTCCCCTTAAAAAGGCAGGCACAAGTGTAGAGAAAGTCGTCTTTGCCATAGTTATATTTCTCTGTAATTATAGCTGTTGGGGATTTATGTATTTGCACAAAAGGGAGGTGCACTGCCTTGAGTGGACACTAGAGAGCGCTAAACCCAGATGTCTGTACAGTACTTGTTATTTCAAGACACCTGTGCAAAAGACAGGGTGCAATTAATAAAGCTCAATCTGGGTAGCCAAATACAGTGAAAATATATTTTAAGAAATAAATCTCAGACCAAAATTTGAATGCAGCAAAATAATGGTGTTGGGTAGGAAAAACCAACAGCCACATGAGTTCTTTTGCACTGAGATACTTAACTCCTAGTTAGGCGATGGGAAAATATAAATAAATAAATAAATATAAAATATAACTAAAAAAAAAAACCTAAAAAAATATGGTGCAAAGAGAAGAATTTCTATTTTGCACGGCACTGGTAGAATTGCATGCTTTTGAGAAATCTGATGGGTTCAGTTCAGAAATGGAAGGTAATCTTGAAAGATAATAAGGGCTGTTCCGGTTAAGGTCAGTTGGCACCCAAACAGTTGCCAACTGACCAGAAGAAAAAAAAAACACCCACCACCCAGTTCTTCTGCCTTTAACAGTTAGCAGCTTCATCTAAAGAAATCAGCAGGGCAAGGTTTTCACAGCAGGGAGATGAACGCAGCCACTTTATAATGTTAAACCCCTGTTAAAAGGCACAGCAGGTTAAATAAGTTGTCAACTTGAATTTACTGGCCATTTGCAACACACCTTAATGCTTCATCTGCTCTTGAGCAGCTTCAGGACTGAAGCCTAAGGAGAACCGCTAATTATGATATTAAAATTTGCAGGTCATATAAATACAGACTGATGAACACAAATATAAAAAAGATGTATTTTAAAAAATAATTCCCATAAACACCCTTAATGGGATCTTCAGGATGCCTTGCTAAGTATCAGTTATCCCCAGCTGAACTGAAAAAAGTTATATTTTTCTCATGCCAACCAACACATAGCTATGGATCGTCTTCCCAAACTGGGTGCTCTCCAAATGTTTTTGGCTCCAAAACATCTGGAAGATGCCAGGTTAGGTGGTGGTGGTTGCCAGAGATTATTTTAAGCCCCTTAATCTAACTGGGGTTAAATAGCTCAATTGTCTTTAATATTTTACGGTGTTTGAGGTGCTAAGATCTTCACAACTTCTGGAGGGTTTTTTGGGGGGGAGGTGTTGTCAAACATATATTTAAGATTACAAAGACCTTTGGGTGGGGGGCCAACTTAAATAAAAAACAGTGGGGAGGAAAGGGATTACAAAAAGTCAACCCAGTTTATTCCCCATACTGTAGGGTGCAAATTGTAGAGCTAGCCAGTGGTTAGGGGTGAGTGAGGCTCCAGATGAAATCAGCTGTCTTTGCCCAGACTTTGACATCTTTAGCAAGTCTGCAAGCCTTGCATAGGAAGACACACAGCTGTGTCTTATATTGAGTCAGATTACCAGTCCATGTGGGTCAGCATTGTCTACACCCGTGGTTCCCAACGTGGGGCAATTTTATTTTTAAGGGGAGCAATTTGAGAATGAGTTATTAACAGTCAATGGCCTTTTAGGCTTCTTCCATGTGAATAGGAGTTCACTTTTTGAATAATAAGAATTATAAGTCACAGGGGGGAGGGCATCAGGATTTTTAGAGATGCTTAGGTGGGGCGTGGCCAGAAAAGGTTGGGAACCACTGGTCTACACTGACTGAGTCTACACTGACTCCAGGGTTTCAGGCAGATGGCAATTCCAATCCTGTGCCAGGGACTGATCTTGGAACCCTTTAATGGAATGCTCTTCCTTTTAAAAATATACTAAGTCAGATGCTTGGTCCACCTAACTCATCGTTCATGACACTGACCGGCGAAAGGTGGCTCTCCCAGCTTTCAGATAGGGGACATTGCCACCTGCCTTCAGAGATTGAACCTGGGACCTACTGATGGGGTAGGAGAGCTGGGGGGGGAATCACATCTGGCAACCAATGCACCTCTTTGGCGTCAGATAGTACATGGGTAGAAGAGTCTAAAAAGCCCATGGCATGTTTTGCTGTGAGTTCCTTAAAAAATTATATAGGTAAAGGTAAAGGGACCCCTGACCATTGGGTCCAGTCGTGACCAACTCTGGGGTTGCACGCTCATCTCGCTCTATTGGCCGAGGGAGCCAGCGTACAGCTTCCAGGTCATGTGGCCAGCATGACAAAGCCGCTTCTGGCAAACCAGAGCAGCACACGGAAACGCCATTTACCTTCCCGCTGGAACGGTACCTATTTATCTACTTGCACTTTGACATGCTTTTGAACTGCTAGGTTGGCAGGAGCTGGGACTGAGCAGCGGGAGCTCACCCCGTCGCGGGGATTTGAACCGCTGACCTTCTGATCGGCAAGCCCTAGGCACTGTGGTTTAACCCACAGCACCACCCGCATTCCTAAATTTATATAGAATTAACGCTAAATAAAAAGTAATTTATTTAGCATAAATTTATATAGAGTTAATGCTAAATAAATTACTTCTGGTAAATGAGTACCAAAGCCACTAGAGGGCCGTGAAAATTTGTGTCCTGGGCTTTTTAGACTCGTCTACCCTTGTACCATCTGAAACCAAAGGGCCGCAATGGTTGCCAGATGTGAAATGTATTGGCATTATTTTTGGCTCTCCTGCCCCACTATTCTGCAGGAACCCATAAGCTTTCTTCACCTTACTACTGACTGTAGTCTACAAGGAGCTCTGGGTGCCTTCTCTCTCCCCCTCTCTTTCCCAAAGTTTGCATTTGTAGCTGTTGCTACTGATTTTCTATTTTTTAACAACCCGCAGCTTTACAAAGAAGCAGATCATACTCTTGACAAAATGGCTGCGCTCAACCCTTGCATCTGCATTCCCCCCCCCACACCTGGTGACAGCTGCTTCAGCAGAATCCTTACAGATGGCCATTTAAAATATATTAAGTTTAGGTAAGGAACTCACAGCAAAACATGCCATGGCATTAAAGATCACATCCCACGCCCCCAAGAGAAAAGAGTAAAGGCTGTGATATCAATACTTCGCCATAGTAGTTCATGTGCTGGATTACTGCAATGAGCTCTATGTGGGGCTTCCCTTGAGCTCGATCCGGAAGCTGCAGTTAGTGCCGAATGCTGCAGCGCAATTGTTGACAGGAGTGAGGCCATGTCAGCATATACCACCTGGGCTCCGAGATCTGCACCTGCTGTACAATTTGCTACTGGGCCAAATTCAAGGCGTTACTGTTACCGTAGTATTTAAAGCCCTCAACAACTTGGGACAGGTTTACCTGCAAGATTGCCTTATCTCATCCACATCCACTTGACTGTTTCCATCGCAGGTGCCACATAAGACACATTCTGCATCTGTGAGAAATCATTTTTTGTGTGCTTACACTTTGGAACTCCCTGCCTATTGACACCAGGCAGGTTCCCTTGCTGTGCTCTTTCTTGCGCCTGCTACAAACATTTTTGTTCCGGCAAGGGCCATCCAGAAACAGAACATTGATGTATGTTTTAATCTGTTTTGAGTTTTGAGTTAAAATTGCTGATTTTAGCTTTTGGATGTTCCAAGAGTTCTTTTAACTGATAGTTTTATTGTTTTGTAAACTGCTTTGAGGCTGGCTTTTCTCTTTTGATGTTCAAGCAGTGTATAAATTTCATGAAACAAGCAATCAAGCAAACATGCCTGTCTCGTATGTGACCATCTTTTTACCGCTCAGGAAGGTGAAGGGTGGCAGAGCCCAGCTGAATCAGGTCACCGGTAGAGCAGCTAGCAGAAACGCCCATCGTGTCTTAAGCCTTAGCTGGGCTTTTGAGTCGCCCCTTCCCCGCAAGGAGCTTGCCTCCTCCCTGCAGCAAGTCCAGGGGAGTTTATTGTTCTTCAAATCCAAGCAGAAACAGCTACGTTAACTGGGAAAGGAAGGAAGAAAAAAACAGCCCACCGCCTCCCCCAAAGCCATGTCACAGTTGAATTTGAGCAATGCTCTGTGTGTCCCCTTGCTAGGAAAAAAAAAAGAAGAGGGTGGGGGGAGCTTCCAATTTTGCTC
Source organism: Zootoca vivipara (assembly GCF_963506605.1). NCBI lineage: Eukaryota > Metazoa > Chordata > Lepidosauria > Squamata > Lacertidae > Zootoca > Zootoca vivipara. Next base: position 15,986,533 of record NC_083292.1, on the reverse strand, counting down.
AGTGCGATGTTCAAAGGTGGTGGTGGGGGGCAGAGGAATCCACAAAAAATGCGTTCAGCAGCTAACTGGAATTTCCCTAAAATCAAGGAGGGACCTTGAGAGCCCACCTGTTGATGGGCAGCCAGGACAAAGAGAGAAAAGGCTGACTGCAGAGAGAAACGGTTGATCGCCTAGGGCGAGCTGAGCAGAGACAAACACTACAAAGGTAGGGATGAGAGTGGAGGGGCAGGGGGAGGACAAACCATACGAGGGAGGGGAAGAGAAGCAGATGACATTGGGAAGAGGGTGGGGGGAAGGGGGGGAAGGAGTGGAGCGTCTCTAGAACAAGTTTACAAGGAGCACGGTAAATCCCAAGTGTACAGAAGGCGGCTTGCATCTCCACCACCTTCTTGAGAGGCTTCCTCCCCATCATCACAGACCCTCCTCCACCCAGTAGTTCCTACCTGACATTTGTGAGGTCTCTCTGATGTGTGCACTTGTTTGATGTGCCCGTTCAGATGGTCAGGCCTTGAGAAAGGGGACGAAAAGAGAGATAAGCTGGAGTTAGGTCTGCAGCATCTATTGTAACCAAACACAACAGAGGTTTTCTAGATTGGTGGTTCCCAAACACTTTCGGGCCACCTCTCCCCCTTGGTTCTTTAAAGCCATCGCCAGCATCCCCTAACCTATAAAAACAAAGCAGTTTTCAGAATAGCAGTTCACACAACCCAATAAAGAAGATAATAATAACACAATCAAATTCAGAACTGTAAGAATTACCGTATTTTTCTGTCTGTAAGACGACCCCATGTATATTTTGGGGGACTCAGATTAAAGAAAATGGGGGAAATGGCACCATGTATAACAGGCATGTCCAACAGGTAGATCGTGATCTACCAGTAGATCACTGGATGTCTGTGGTAGATCACTGGCTCCCCCCAAAGAAGCTGAACAACTTAGGCTCCCATAAAAAAACTCAACATTTTGGCCCTTCACCCCCCCAAATCGGGCCTTCCCTCTTCCCTAAAAAAAGCTCAACAAGTTTGACCTGAACCCCACATAACGGGGCTTTCCTTCCTAATAAAAAAAGCTCAAAAACTTTGACCTGAACACCCAAGAAATGGGCTTCCCTCTTTCCTTAAAAAAAAAAGCTCAAAAACTTTGACCTGAACCCCCTAAAAGGGGGTAGATCACTGCCAGTCTTTAACTCTGTGAGTAGATCGCAGTTTCTTGGGAGTTGGCCACCCCTGATGTATAAGATGCCCCTAATTTTTGACATTATTTTTAGGGGGAAAACCTAGTCTTATACATGGAAAAATACGGTAACTGCACATTTGTTCCAAATTTCAGTTAAAACTATTTAGTTTAATTCAACAAAATTGTTGAATTTGATCCAGTGATACCAGTCTGGTAGTCATTTACACTTCCAGCGCACCAACAAAATATAGAAATGCAATATAATATCAAACATTAAAATTTTTCCTATAGAGGGCTGCCTTCAGCTGTCTTCTAAAAGCCAGATAGCTAGTTGTTGATCAGTTGGGAGGGCGTTCCATAGGGTGGGCAGTTTGGGAACCACTGATTTAATTGCTCCACAGAAACCAATGGGATTCAAGTTGGACATCAAGAAGGTTGCAAACATAGTACAGTTACAGTACAGCTGGGCACACCAACAGAGTCTGGGGGACACAATCACACCCCCACAAGCAGTACAGTTTTAAGAAGGGGCCAGCTGCCACTTACAGAAAACAAAGTGTGAAACATTGGCTGAGTTAATATTTTTTGAAATATTAACTTTTTGCTGGCTGGTTGCTGCTGCTTCACAAAAAAAAAATAGCACCAATGGGAGCAGGGAGGGAGACACACCTAGACACTCGCACACCCACAAGCAGTACACACACAGAGATGGAGGGGAAATGACAGAAGATGGTCAAATGCCAAAGGGAGGTGTCTGTCTGTTGTTTTTTACTAACCCCAGTTTATGTTTTTAGAGGGGGGGAGGGCTCCAGAAGTTTGAACCTGCAGGGTCTAAGCCAACTACCAGCCTGGCCCCTTTAAGCAAGAGCCTTGAGGGAAGAAGTCCCTGCTTGCTGTTTGCTGAGACCTAACTGGTTCTCAAAGCTCTGTTTGGAGATATCTGCTGGCCAATGTTTGAGTAGTGATTTGTAGCTATATCTTGCTGCTGCAGGAGACAGCGAAGAGGTGCAAGTTAGCAAGGGCTGCACACACAGCAAGAAGCATCAGCTTCCTGGTTTTTCCAATATTGTGATTTTTGAATACCACTGTGACACATGCGATAAATTGCAAAGTCGCTTTTTAAAAAAACGGTTATCGCGATTCGATCTAAAACCCAATATCAGACGATACATCGATTTATAGCACTGCCCTAATCTCCAGCATCAAGAGCTGCTTGCCTGGGGATCACTGAATCTGGACTGTTTTCACGCACTAACACCACATCCTGTAGAATTCTATCAGTTATATTTTATCTGTACAAATGGAATGAATGTCAGGAACCAAAAATGCTTTTTCTGCGCTGCCTGAGCAGGAACAGTCACCATTAAGAAAAAGAGTTCAGAATGGGCCAATATATATGTGGGCTGTCTCAGGATCAAACGACTTTTTTTCTTTAAGTTCTCAAAGTTCTTAGATTGTCATCTGAGATAGCCAGATGTTTAACTGAGAGACAGTCAGGCCATCATTTGAAGAATAAGACTTTAGAGCCGTCTTGCCCCAAAATGGTAACTAGACATTCTGTTTTGGCGACCGTAACCTTGCTTTAAGGAGCCATTTGGCACCTACCTTTTATATCTGAGTTTCTAACACTGTTTGGACACAATCCCAAGGCAGAGAGGACCTCCATGATACAGAAGCCTTCTCCCTAAAACCTGGGGCCCTACTAATGTTTGGGTCCACGACTCCCACCAGCCCCAGCCTGTATGCAGTTGTAGTCCAAAACATCTGGAAAGTATTAGGGGAGGCTGTTCTATAGCACTTTGACACACCCACACCCCAACCATAGTGCAACTGAAAACAGGATTGGTGATAATGTCTGGTCTGTTTCCCTAGCGTCACCAAAGCAGATCCCAAAACGCTGCTGGTTTTTCCTGGTGGGAAGAAAGCTCGGCATTGTCCGAGACCAAAAGCTGCTTGGAATGAATGAGATTATCTCCCCCTCTCTGTCTTCTCACAACGGCTTTTCTGTCCTCAGCCAATTACATGCAGCTCAGCAGAATTCGCCCTCCAGGAAAGCGTGCAAATAGGGCAGATCCCCAATTAAGCTGCTCAACCTGATGGGAAAGGCAGGTGAGCTGAAGTAGCCCAACCGGAGGGTCTGGTTTGGGCCTGAAATGCGCCCCTGTGATCCAAGGCTCCTCCAGATTCCCACCCCCACCCCGCGAAATCAGCCCCTCGTTTTAAGAGCCACTGTGAATGTTGAAACAGATTTTTAACGCACCCATACCCGGGAGCAAGTCCCACCAAGTCGGTTTGCTGACTTATTTCATAGAATCACAGAATTGCAGAGGTGGAAGGGACTCAAAAGGCTCATCTAGACCAAGCTCCTGCAATGCAGGAACCACAGCTATTTTGTTTTTACTTATCTTTTTTTTTTTTTGCTAATTATTATATTACAGTACTTCTAAAAAACATTTCTAAACTGCTTAATGTTGAAAAATCCCTTTGGATTTGGGTTTGCCTTAAGAGGTATACAAGAGCACAACTTAGAAACAATATTATAAACAATAATAAAACCAGATCATACAACATAAAAACAGCATTATTAAAACAGAAATTCGGGGACAACGGGGCCCAAGCTTGCAGGCCAGGGAAAGCTTAGGCAAAAAACCCACACTATTTCAACGGGGGTGGGGTGGGGGAGATGCTGCTTCTGGGCAAGTATGCAAAGAACAAGACAGCTTTCCTCTGAATCAAGAAATTTTAGTCCATTCATTGCTGCCATCCTATATCCACTTACATAGCAATAAGCACCACTGAACCCGAAGGGACTTTTGCGCATGCAAAAATCTTACCCTGCCCCCTTATTGAGAAGCAAGTTCTCCTTATTTTATTTGATGCTCCTGCCAAGGGAATCTGCTGAACTGCAGCCTTCCTTGTAGTCTGCTAATAATTGCCCTTTTGCAATGCCTTGCCTATTTTTCTTTTTTCTTTTTTTAAGGGAGCATGTGCT